>NW_027272507.1:0-317500 GCF_040938485.1 Diadema antillarum
CTTTTATTTGAATGGGGCCCAGGTAGCGTGAGGATTCATGGGTAGCCCAATTCATTCGTTGCACATCGGGGTACATCAGAAAAACTCAAATAGCACTGGTCAGCGAATATGTGCATTGGAGCGTATGCACATTGGTGTGTATGCGCATTGGTAACATCGACTCCAGTCAGATTTTGCGGCTCTGTACTTATACATGTACATTGAGATCAGTCCCATGCACACAATTTGTTCGGGAATTCTCAAATATATCCAACCAGGGCCAGCCTCCATAAGTCCCCATGCTACAGGGTCTAAATTTTAAGCTGTGCTTTTCAATTCTGTGGCATCGTAATTTTGTAAGACATCGCTAGAATGTTGATCCACTCATCATTGTGTTCAGTAACAATCGATGTGACAGCGAATCTGAATTAGACAGCAAGTAAACGTCTTACCACTTTGGTGTTAAATGAAAGAAAGATATTATTCAGAGGGGTGAAGGTTCAAGTGTGAGTTTCTTCAGTTTGTCTCCCTCTACAAATTAAATTTGTTAAGATCGCAACTGCTAATCTGTAAATTAACAAACATGTCGGGGGGGGGGGGAAAGGAATCAGTGGGACTGTTTGTTTGTTTGTTTTTTATTTATCCTATGCCTTGTCCGCCTTGGACTACTTAACATAACAATGTCGAAATTTCGGAGCTTGGGTATTTGTTTCATGTTTATCGTGTCACTGCCGGCAACCAGGGACTGCCTGGTGGTAGTGTCGCTGCCCGGAAAGCAGTAGATGACAGGTTCGAGTCCCACTGGTTCCTTGTTTTTTCCGACATGTTTGTTAATTTACGGATCAGCAGTTGTGATCTTTAACAAATTTAATTTGTAAAGGGACACTTTGGTGTTATTTTGAATTAGTTTAATAGCTCTTTGCGTTTCATGTTGTAAACCCCCTGTGTGCACCATTGTTCTCAGACTGCAAAGTATGAACACATTTGGAAAACTTTTGTAACTTTTTATTGAAGCATTCATGCTAGAAAGGGTTGTAGAGAAACTTGCAAGCTGTGCCGTGATATGAAGTTTGTGACAACGCTATAGCTATGATGCCTTCAATGTGATATAGCATAGTTTGATCGGTTTATTCGCGGTTGTGTGTTTGAGCCAAATGTGAGAAGTTGGCAAGCCGTCAACCAAGTCTGGCTTTCAAACATGGCACCAAAGGAGTTGAGGAGCACATGCTGCTATAGGCAGTGTTCCAGTTGGTGTTACTCTATTTCTATTTCTGCCTTCCCAAGAGAGTGAAATGACATCCTGGTAGATATTTAAGATCGAGTTGCGGTTTGGATGTACCATAGAGACTGGCGGGTATCTGGTTCCCAGTGACTGCTCGTGTCCCAAGCTTTTTGACAGCATGTCCAGTGTCATGTCCTGAATGCTTTCAAGTTAATAGTACTGTATACCAGGTAATTTCTGATGCTTGAAAACTCTGTGAATCTTCTTCCATCCCTTCCACAAGCATCCTATGTCAGTTCCTTCTGATCCCTGGGCGATCACATATTTCATATTTCTAAATTATAGACATTGGCAATCATGATATTACTTCCTTCAAATGAGCAAAAACTGACCGACCAACCGACCCCTCTCTAACCCCTTCCTACTCCAAGAAAAGAACCTATTGTAATGTTACAAAGAATATTAGTATCTCTGTGAGCAGCATACAGTCTGAGTTTTGAGACATTTAGATCCCTGCTGCAAGGAAGTGTGCCCCCCCCCCCAAAAAAAAGACAATGAAAAAAAAAGGCAAAATGAATAACAAAACACAATAAAAAGAAACCTTCCCTTTTGTGCCACCCCCTCTAAAAAGAAGAAAAAAAAAACAGTTTTGAAAAGAGACTGAAATCAACTAGTTTTTGGTGGCCAGCTGTTTTTGTAACATTTCAACATTAAAAGTCTTGTCTCTGCGACTGAGTAATCTTGTCAGCTGTAACCTTGCAAACATGGTCACAAATTTGAATGTCCGCCCAGGAGAAATCATGAACAGCCGTGTGTAGAGAGTCTTATTCAGTTCTGTAGAGCTACATGTTCACACTTTGTCTCATTATTTCTTCCATTGTTGCCATTTCATACAAACATTGTAAACGTTGAAAACTCAAAATCAAAACATGTGAACTGACTGAAAGCACACATGGTGAAATGTGGCAGTCTGTAAGCAAAATGATTCAGTCAATATATCATGGAAAGAAAATGGAGATTGTACATTGTTTCTGTAAGGAACTGTAAATTCGTGCTCGGATGAAAATTAGGCATGATGGACTATGCATCATACCATCCCTCTTGTCCTGTTTGTCCCCCCCCCCCCCCCCCCCCCCCCAGCTAAATACTGGTTGGTGATAAGGTTAGACTAAAGACTAGGTTTAGGGATAGTTTTAGGGTTAGAGTTTCGGTTAGGAATAGGTTCAGGATTAGGATTAGGGTTGGGGCCAGAGGAAGGGTCTGGGGTAATTGTCCAGGGGGTAATTGCCTAGAACCTCCTGGATTAGTGATTCTTGCCGTTTGTTTTTCTTCCTTCATATTTTTTTGTTTTTGTTTTGGTGTATTTGTTTTAGATGTAGGGGCAGCATTTTCTAACATGCCGTGTTCCCATTATTGTATTTAATTCAGGACCCAAGTATTTGTTGAGTTTCCTCTTCACAAAGATTAAGCCCCTGCCCTTTGTGTTTAGAAGTCTACAGACCTCTACTTGGTGCAGTCGAATGCCGTGTTTATGCGTAGGTGTGAAAGGTAGTGTTTCTCCGTAATCATTGTAGGGAAAAAAACAACAACAACAACACCCGGTGCGATGGCAGTGTAAATGTCACAGTGCCTGAGAAATTCTCTGAAATCTGAAGCAACCTTCAAGCACTTGTAGGATGTGCATGGGCAAGGGACAAGTACTTCCTTGTGTTGAGCAGTGGTCATTACATTGTTTTCTCGTCTGAAGTTCCTACTTCTGGCAAAAGTGGGCATGCGAACTCATTCTCCAAGCTTGTTGAACCCTCTTCTTCAACCCTCCTTTCCCTCCCCCCCCCCCACCCCTGCCCCACCACCACAAGCAATTCTAATCAGTATCATGTGAAGGGAGAGTATTTGGTATCAAGAATATATGCAGCCATGTGAAACAGAAACTCTGGGCTTGTGATAGATTACCTTTCCTCATGTCCTCGTTAATGAATTGGTCTGATTTGATTGAGATTAATACCGTATTCATTATCATGAATTGAATGTTATAACTATTTAATGGACGCTGTCAGCTACCTAAATTTTAAGCATGGATCGTATCGGATCTCCCATGGTGCTTTGCTGATGATGGTAGTCACATATGATTAAAGTTTTTCTTTCTATTTTAATAGCATCTTTCTATAATATTAAATAACAACCCTCTCATATCAGTGTAAACATTTGTACTGTCCACTCTCCATTATTTAAAACTTTTAGGATTGGAGATTAAAACTCCTGCATGGTATGGGCAATACAGTAAAACCAGAAATCTTCGTGTGCATGAAATTTTCACAAATTTCACATCGCAAGGAGCCGAGATTCACAAATTTAAGTAAAATGCATGCAAAAGATTTTGGCTACACAAGGCATTGAATGCCAGTGGCAATTTGCGAAAGTTTCATGCCGCGAAAAAGGCTGTCGACTTCAAATTCACGAATGTTTCTGGTTTTACATCATGTGACTTACATGCTGTAATTGACAAACACTTTCCATATTTTGGGTCGCAGACTTTACGTCAACTCTCGCAAAAATGTAATGTGTTCATTGGTGGATGCAGATTTGACTGTATTTAGATATTCATAGAAGGTAAATTTCCTTGGTACTTGTGATAGATAATGATTTTTCTGTAAAAATAGAGATCATATAGAGGAGCACTTTTTTGTTTCTCTGCAGATTGGTTTTAAGAGTTTGTGTGTGTTGCCATATTAGGTCCATGTTGGTTGCTCCACATTTATAACCCTCATTTTACCAACACTTGATCGATAAGTAAGATAGACTTGGTATTGCACATTCATAAGTGAAGGAAGAGTTAGGACCTATCCCATGGAGAAAAACTTTCCCACCATATGTGTGTGATGGATGGGGTGTTAAGACCAATGGTGAAAGTGAAAGTTTATATGGAAAGTTAGGTGTTACACAGATGAAGTTGCAGCATATGCAAGTTTTTAATTTTGGCAAATGCCTTTCGTATGACATCCCATCATAACTACTAAAGTGCTTACATTTTTGAGGAACTCACAAGGCAGTAGAAAAAAGTGACCTTGTCAATAGGAGGAGGTAATATTTAGATTCAGACCCACAGCAACACAAAACATAAGTTGTAGGCTGCCCTAAAGGGAAGGGAATCCAATTCGAGATACCTTTATAGACAGGTAGTTCAGAAATAACCCATGCGATGGGTATAGGAGTATGGACAGTTCATCATTTTAAAAGCAGTAAGTAGTGTCATCTGCATTGTCTAAGCCGTTTATGCAGGCGACATCTGCGCATCCAATAGCTCTAAATCTGAGGAAAGAAAGAAAAGAAGACAGTGTGCTTTTCGCCCATTGTACCTGCAATTATCAGCTATTTGTGCTTGGTATGAAAGATCGAGCCAGCAGAGCATGTGATTTGCTCATCATACTTTATCCGTAATCTGCTGCGCGTTGCCAATTTCCTGCCCAGATCCAAGGAGTAATGAGGTACTAGGTGGGCCTACTGTTCGTGGTAAAGTTCTCGACGTTCAAGTATGTGTGTGTGAAATTGGATTTGCTACAAGAAGCGAACAACCGGTACGCAAGGAAATTTAGATGTATGGTGCATTGTTGGTCACACAGTGTTTGATGTGTTTGTGTGTGTCTGTTTTTATAGGTTTTTTTAACCATATTTTTGATACTTTCCAGTCACACATTTTGCTCTATTTACTAACTGTTTATAAAGAACAATTCACTTCCATATTCAAGCTGACTCAAATAGGATAAAATCAAACAGCCAGCAGTGGTAGAATTTACTATTTGAAATTTAACGTAAGATAATGTTAGAGGATTTCAAAGTTTTTGTTACCTACTGTATGTAAAACTGTGAGGGGGTGGGGGAAATGGGGGGGGGGGGATGGGTTGGGGATGGGTTGGAGAGTTTACAGAACATGCAGAGATGACACATGTTCCCACCACATAGATTCTCTCTCTTTCTCTGCAGATATCCAGGCACCATTAGTTTGAGTGAGCAGTAGACCGACCAATGTGTCTTTTGACTTGTGGTGACATTATTCACCGCCATCAAATACCCTGTTCAGCTCCCATATGAAGCGTCTTGATTCACCAGTGGGGGAGACAAAGGTTCATCTTAGTCCGCCGCAGGATAGCGATGAATCGTGTTGCAGGGATTACAAAAGGGCGAGAACATCGTTCAGTTATGTGATGAGCACAACGTGCACCCCACCCCCAGCTAGTATAGAGCTGGTTTGATAAAAGGAAAATTCTGTGCCAAAACTGCTCCATTCATAATTTTCCTCTCCAGTATATTCTTGTACTAGGTATCTTTAGGACCTCGCTTGGTGTACTCTTCATGAAAGAATGTGTTCTCGTCTGAAACACTGATTACACAGAACATTTTAGATGGTTTGCATGTAACCATGGTAACTTAATATAAGGATACATGACAAAAACATAGTGCCGTTCTGAATTTTGTGCACCATAAGTGTACTGGTCGCGAACTTCATATATCTCATGAGGGGGGGGGGGGGGGGGTATTCTCTTGTTTTTATTCTCTGTTCTAACAACAAAAAAAAAAAATGATGGCAGAAGTTCTGCACCTGTTGCTAGCTAACGATTACTAGTGATTGATGAGCACAGAGGGAATGAAAGATGGTAGTCTTTGCAGGGATCCATGAGTGCTATGTCGTATCTGATCGATGAATGTTACACAAAAACTGGAAATGATATTGATAAGCCCTGTACAGGCACGGTCTACATTAGCGCCCAAGTTGCAAGATGGATTGGATGTAAGCCATGTATACAGTGTAGGCCTACACCGTTGTGTGTGATCTGATCGATGAGTGGTTATGTCATATGCTGCATTTCAGAGAGAGACATTGTACAATATTTTAGGCATAATGGTAATTAGTCTGTTGAATGGCATTGGTCTGTTTTTGCTGTTCCAATCTTTACATATGTGTACATGTATACATGTGTCATTATTTCAGCCATAACAGCCTATATAGCTGCCAGAGATTTTCGTGTCATGTCCCATATTTGTACAATATGTATTTAGGCAGTATGAGATTTTAGTGTGTAGCAGAGTGCCATAAATGATTTCTTTTTACAGTATACATGCATGTATAAGAACATGTCCTATCCAGGGCCTCCTTATAGATCTATAAAGACATTGACTAATGAAAGATAAAGTACCTGTAACTGAATTGAATTCAATTTGATATATCGTCAGCTGAGAACCAGAAGGGCGTTATTACAGTTTTGAGGGTATTGAGTTATTGGTATCACGTTGTAGAGCCTGATCTCCTATACATTTTGGTGTCAATTTTAGATTGTTTTCATTTTCAGTAAAATGTTTAAAATCAAAACCACAAGGGCACTATTTTACCCAATATTTAGAACAATGCTTATTAGTCTTCCCATTTTTAAACCTTTTATTTCATGAAAATTCATTATTTTTTTGTCTTGATTTATGCTCAAATCTTAGAATGCAATAGCACCCTTTTGGTTCTCAGCTGATGATATACTAGTTTAAAACAGGGGACTTCTCTCTTCAGTACTTGCCTAGCAACAAGTTGCTTTGATGGGTCTTTAGTTCAAATGGCTATATATGCATACTGCACACACACGCACACACACACAAACACACAAACAAACAGTTACAGTTGACAGTTCTTTTCATTCAAATGTTTATTCACTCTGATGGTAAGATATATAGTTGTAAAATACAACACCCCTCACAGGCCGGTATTCCCCCCAGAGTCTACCTACTGTGTGTCACAATTTAGTGACTCGGCAGATTGTAGGGAGGCTGTGATAAAACACCAGTTTCTTACAAGGAGATTGTCTTGTCTACACAGCCAAAACTCTAACCAGTGCTACCACTGGAACAGGTTGATTGATTAAACCTGCTCCTTGCTTCACGTGTTATTACCAGAAGTATTTTGCCCTTCCTCTTCCAAAGTCCAAGCAATATTTGCCCAGGAATATTGCTGTACATATCCGTCCCCTGAGAGGTCTCGTTGTTTGATCGTAAATGCAATTTCTCTTTTGTCAATAAATATGCACGGGTTTTCCACCTGTTTAAATCAGAATTCTTGACTATTTGCACTGGAGCAGTGTGGTGCTGATATTGTTTATTTTCTGAAAGGAGTCATGACATCAGTAAGATTAATTTTGTATTCGATAATTACTTCTATTTTAGACCAAACCATCAGTGGTTGTGCGGCAAATGGTGGTTATTGATTGAAGTATGTCCAGATGCATGGAGATCGATGCCAAAAGTTGAAAAGCCGACAGCGGGGTAACCATGCTGTTTGAGCGGGGAAATTTCATGAGGGGATTCATACAATTGAGCTATCAGTGTTTGCGCGATAGATTTCAAGGTATTTGCTACTGGTGCAGCATGTTAGCGTACAAACAAAACCCACGCATTAGATGGACACTGATTGCTATGTTACATGTACCGTACTCGTCGAGTAATGTTCATGAAAATTGTGCTTGATTGCCCATGAATGACCTCTATTTTACCATCATATAAAAAGATGTTTAGAGAAGAAGCCATCTGTGCCATATTTGACTACCAGTATGCTTTCCGTACATACTGTTACACCCCCTTTCTTAGTCCCATTGCAATGTATTGATGCAGTTCAGATGTATCTTGTTATATATAAATATGTGTATGGATTTTTTTCCTCGACATGCGATACTGTGGGCTTTATTATTCCATTGCTTTTTTTTTTTTTTTTTTTTTTTTTTTGCTTTATGCCACAAAGACCCTTCTGTGTTTTGCAGCAAAAAAAACAGTCGGTTCCTGAAGTTTGCTCTGTCATTCATCAGGACTGTAAATCATATTTGCTTTTCTTCGTCTGTGGGCGTACGTGGTGGCCTCTTATAGATAAGGGGAAATACCATGCAGGCATGGCAGAAGAAAAAAAAAAATTGATGCACCCCCCCCCCCCCCATGAATGTTCAGTGACATGTAACAGTCAAGGCAAATGTTTGTTGTATATTTGAAATAGAAGCTGTTTTGTGCCGACAGCCAGTTAAACTAGAAGTAAACAGTGATGTAGGTAATTTTGGCTTAATTGGTATGTTCACAGTATTTACTCATTTGTGAGTCTGGCAAGATGCTTCACGGTAGAATTCACATTTGATTTTCAAATGTATTGTGTCGCGGTGCACCTCAAACGGGTAAATGCTGACATCATGTATATTGGAAGTATAAGTTGTGTTTTTTTCTTCCCCATATGAAAGCTTTCATTCTTCATACATTGTTTTCTATGATCTACTCAGGTGTAGAGTTTTCTATTAAGATTCTGGAATGTGATGGAATGATATTCTTATGATAATCTTATGAAAGGAAACAAAAAAATCAGTGACACAACATTTGCTCCTGCAACAATTGCTCCAGTCTTATTTTTTTCAAGGACTTAGGGTTAGGATTGTGATTGTGTTTTAGGTTTAGTTTGATGTGAGGATTAGGATTAGGGTTAGGGTTATGTTTGTGGATAGAATTTATGTTTTTCTGAGTGTGCAGATATTTCATGGGAGCAATTGTCACAGGAGCAAATGTCATCGAACCCCCTAAAAACTCACAGTACCACTGGTCAAGTTGGAGTGTAGATATGCAAGATGATGAGTATTACATTTTGCTTGTATCTGCTATCTCGTGTCACATTTTCTATTTCGTAATGAAAATAACAGTGTTTCTATCATTGTTTTCTCCCCATGGTCTCTTTTCCTCTCTCTTCCTCTGCGTGTGTGTGTTTATTTCTGTTTATCCTTCTTAAATCACATCTTCCTCTCGCTGCTTCCGTGCTTACGTTCTTGGAACTGCCGTTCCTACCTCCTGTTGTCTCCACTGTTCTGCTTTCTCCACCTCCCCCCCCCCCCCCCCCACTTTCCTCACTGTTTATCTCCTGTGTTCTCCCCATCTCACTCTCCATCTCTCTTTCCATCTCACCCCTGCCTCATAACAGGAAGACGAAGATTACCCCATAGAGATTGACATCGACGATCTCCTGCGGCTCACCGGCGATGACAGGCAGCGAGAGGTCGAGTCCCTTCTCAGAGACGCCTCGCAACCCTCACAGGTAAACAAGAGCCGCCATCCCTGGCACATTTTGCTCAGCTTTAAACATGCGCGACCAGGCCAGAGAATGTGCGTAGCAATTCGAAGTTGATTTCAACTGCTTGACAAATTGCCCTACATCAACGTAAATAAGCACTGAATTGATCAGTGTTCTGGCAGTACCTACTGCTAAATAGGGCAATTTTTCAATTGTATGCAATAAAAACATCTCGACGGAAGGATTTCATGAATTTGAATAATTGGAAGTTGGTCACACAGAGAGAATGAATACTGCCCCCATTTTGAATACCATGCAATGTTCCCACAAAGTCTTCTTGACGAATTGTTCTTCTCATAAAATTGAAAGTGGAGTTAGGGTCATAATATATAAACTTGGAGGTGAATGAAAAAAAAAAAAGGTCATTGACATCTAGAAGCAAACAAAGTCAATTGGCAGTATGGTATATGCCACTCCCATTATTACGAAGTCCTCGGGACTGGCAATTTCTTTTCATTATGTTGAAATTTTGTTATAGCCAAACAAATTAAGTATGACAAGATACAAAAATGATGATTGGGGACCTGGATATTTACTTTGTTGTAACAAAAGTTTATTATAACCATGTTTATTGTATAAAGGGAGTGCACTGTATAAGTAGTGATAGGAGCAGGTCAATGGTTGAGAGGCAATAACATGGATGGAAATCCCTCATTAAAAGCTGAAAGTCAATCTCAATAACACTGTTGGCCATAGGAGACTTAACGTGAGTAAACCAAACCTCTAAAGTGGGGGAAGGCTTGTTTTCTGAAAGTCTTATTTACTTGCGTACTACTGCGTATGGCACCAGTTTGTGGGTGAGGACACTGTTCAGAAATAAGATGCGTCCTTTCATTCATTGAACTGCTGAGCTCATAGACATTTTTTGACAGCTCTGATGAAACCATGCATACAGGAAAGATGTACATCAGATTTGTATTTGGTCACCCTCATGAAATTTATCATGCAAATACTTTTTTGCCTGATTTTTCTCCAACACTGATACATAGACAATGCCTTTCCAATAATTTTGGTAAAATGGGATGAGAAGTGTGAAAATTTGTATTTCTTATAATCGCCATTATATGTTAATTATTTGTGAATGTCTTTTTAGGTACTTAGAAATGTTGTCATTTCTACAATAAAAGAAAAGTGTTGTTACTACTGTACTGCTGACATTGGAGCATTATCATTATCATTATTAGTATTTTGATGATGATGATGATTGTCATTATTATGAGTATTAATATTACTTTTATTGTTTTTGCTGTGATTATTTTGGTATTGTCATTATCATTATGAATGTCGTGTTCAGGTCATATTAATGGTATCTGTCATGCTACTAGCGAATCGCACCTAATACTGTAAACGTCAATATTTTCGCGCGATTAATTTTTCGCGCTGAGCGGCTCGAAAACGTATTCGCGGGTTCTTAAATTCGCGCTCCGCAGCAGGTTACTTTACTGTAGTACACATTCACTGCTTTCATCCAAAGCCTCTGCTACATAGCTTGCTATGCCAGCGTACGACAAGCGACGTAGCGAGCGGCTCGACTGCGAGTACAAGCACTCAAATACGTAGTACAGCTGTGACTCTAGTACCATAGTCACGGGGGACTGTAGCATCGATGCGTGCGGTGCACACATGCATGCTACAGTACACAGCAATCTAGGGTATCGTCTCTTCGCACAGTACTAGTAGTGTAAATTACATGCCTGTACATTGTACTACGTAGCAGTATCATCGATGAAGCGCACACAATTCATCCCGTTCAAAATGTGCGTAGAAAATTGTGAAGATATATTCGCGCGTTTTTGAATTCGCGCTAGCCGAGCGTAGCGCGAAATCCGCGAAAATTAATGTACCGCGAAAATTTCCACGTTTACAGTATCAGTTCACTAACTCCCATATGATGATATTTTAATGAATTGTATTTTTCTCCCCTCTCTCTCTTTCTTTATCTGTCTGTCTGTCTGTCTGTTTGTTTGTCTGTCTGTCTGTCCGTCTGTCTCTCATTTTCGTCTTCAACCTGCAGGAATTCATCTCAGAGTTACTCACAAAGATCTTGCAGCTCCAGAAGAAGTCGCACTCGGTATCATCGCCCAGCCCAGCCTCGAGTATAGACTTTCAGTCATGAACAGATCTCTCCCTGGCCCCCTTCTCCCCCATAGGGGGCGCACTTCGATCTGTTACCCGCACACAGTTGTACATTTGTAAAAAGATAATATCGCGACGGAATTCAAAGAGAGAGAGAGAGATATAGATGGAAGGCGCAAACAATCCAGCCTCTGCCCCATCCTCCCTTATTTCTGTGGCTCATGGATTCCATTTTCCGGAACTTTTCTGCTCTCCAACCCGAAACTCAAAAGTTGTCCGAGTGGATGCTTCAAATTTCTGGCGTCCGATTTTGCGGGGAGAAGATACTCGAATGCACTCGTGGAGCCGACCCTGAGAATTTCGGCATCGGATCTTTTGCTTTCTGTCCCGGGCTTTTGTTTCCAGCTACTTTTGATGCTGTAAAATATGTAGATCCATTTTTTTTTTTCCAGAAGTGTTGTACTTCTTGCAAATATGGTTATTGTGTATTTGATGGACATTGCTACATGTATGTCCTCTTCTGGTATCTATGACATAGATAGATATACAAGTGGAATATTTTCAGATGCAGCGACTGAATTTGTATTTATGTATTTCTACTGGGCATAAAAATACCCGTAATGTATTGCATCAACCTGTAAAGATCCCTGTCCCTCCAGCGGTATATTTATGTCAGATGCAACATGTCAGTGTGCAAGTTGATATGCATACTGACTTCCAACTATTAACATCCTAATAGGACGCCAGAAGAACTTATCGGTGATTTGTTCAAGTCAGATCCCGGTTTGATCAGAATTCTGGCTGCACACCAGACAAATGAACTTAATGCATACATAAACTTTTTTTCTCACCTTTTTTTTTCATATTTATACACAGAGGAGAGACTGCAGCGGTATTCAGGATTAACATCATGGATTACAAATTCAAGTAATTTGTTTTTCTTCAGATCTTTTAAGGATCTACACTGTACTCTGACAGGCTCACAAAGACACTAAAGAGTACAATGATGGAACTCCAAACAGACACTGTCTTTCTTTAAGTGCTTTCTTGTGTTTGCAGTATTGCTACAGTAATAGAAGAACATTTCATTATATTCTGTGTGTTCTGAGCTTTCCATTAATCTCTACAATGTTTCCAAATCTGAATTTTCCAAATCAATGCTGACTTTTAAGTAAATTATTCATATTTCAATGCAAAATATGGGGCGAAAGCAAAGCGATTAATGGTACATGCTGCATGGGGAGAGCAGGATATGTTGGTGAATTGAAATGATAGAGAGTTGGATTTTATTAAGGCACAGCAATATCACAGCTTATCATATTTGACACTTGAACCTCTCTTGTACAAACAACATTGTTCCTTTGCCAACAAAAAAGTAATTAACCTCAATAGTAAAATGCTTTGATACCACCCCCTTCCTTTCTGTCCTTAACAAGAATAGCCTCAAAATATTATCTTGTCCATGAGCTGAGTGTGATTGAATGGACAAGACTGAAACTGAACCTCTCTTTAATATGTCCCAGGCTGTGTTATAAAAACTGATCAGCAGGCTCAAGATTGGCCTGTCTTTCCCGGTGGTTGAATTCGTCGTGACAGATGGCTTTCAAGTGTGACATCACGATTCAATCCCTCCTTCCCTCTCCCCCCCCCCCCCCCCCCCCCCCCCCCCCCCCCCCCCGCCCTTTCTCACCATCTCTTCCCATTCCTCCGTTTCCCACACCAGTGGAGGATTGCCGGAAATGAAATGTGAAATCTTGGTCAAGGTCATACTCCTTCATGCGCAACCTCGTGGGGGTCACATGATCACAGGGGATCTATCAGCGAGCACAACACCATCTGTTTACGTTAATTGGGGATATGGGGGGGGGGGGGGGAGATGGGAGGGGGGTGTTTCAAAGCTCAGGCCTCCAACCACCCCCTTCCCCCTCTTGTAGAAGGAAAGAATATGCTAATTAAGCTGGATGGCAATTTGTCAGCTGATGACATGTGGATGCGGGCATGTCATACTTCTCGTATATGGAAAAATGAAAATGGTGTCATTTGAAAACGTTTGTAGTCTGCTGCATGTGATGAGAGCAATGGGCTTCCACATCAGGCATAGCATTACAATAACAAAATTGATTCAAATTTAGACAAGCTTTCATCTGCTGGCCTCAACTAATATCCAGAGAATTAGAAAACGAGGGCAGTGCCAAGAGTAAGCCACAATAGGCAGATTCTACCATGTAGTGTGGGAGGTGGGGAAAAAAAGTTTCCATTGTCGCCATGGTTGTATAATCAAAACATTCGTCAAGTACATAATTCATGGGGTTTCATATCCCATGGCCCGTATGAACCACACCCTGTTAGCTCTGTGGTAAATTCTCTTTTGTCTTTATATTTTCCTGGCTTGTTGGCACTGTGGTTATCCTCATTAGATTTGGCATACGATCAGGACAGCGACAGTCGGCAATTGACAGTGCGAGGAAGGATATTTGCCTCCTGCATATTGCTACTCGTGAATGTACTTGGTGTCACGTGAGCATTACATGAAATCATGCACTTTCAGTGTTTCATTTCAGTCTGAGGGGAAAAATGGAAAGTCCCATTTGCAAAGAAGGGAAGATATCAGGCTTTATAAATTTTGTCATGGCTTTCGCGATCAGGATAAAACATTTTCATGATGAACAGGGGCCATCCTCAATAGACAAGATAAGATGCCTAAAACATTCAAAGGATGATAAAGGAATATCCACAAAATATCTTCACTCCTTCCATTGTATCCATTGGGAAGTGGGCTCAGAAATTTGGCAGGTTCCTCACTGGTACCCAAGGCCATTGATGGCTGCAGCAATATTTAAGAGAAAAGGGCCTCAGAAAGTATGGCTACTTCATGAGATCTATGATCACCTTCCTTCCACATGGAACAAGAGGGTGAGGGTGGACATAATATTTAGAGGGCTGTCTCTTGCCTGGCTGATTGATATTGTGAATGAAGCTTGTTGAAGATGAGCTTTGAGAAAAAACAAAAAAAAACAAAACAAGACACTATACCAGTTTCAGGTTCTGAAACCAGACCAACTGAGACCTTACCAGGAATTTGTAATCAAATCCTATATAAACGGAGAGAGACAAAGCAAAATCCAGAGGCGGGAGAATAATCTGTGACTCATTGACTTTCAATATCTCTCTTCCCGGCAGATGTCTTATTGCCTATGGAATCTGCCAGCGTCTATGCAACAATGGCCTTGTGGTAAATTTCGCAGTAGTCTTGTGACGTCCTTTAGACTAGAGGAACATGGCTTCCATTGAAGCCTCTGCCCATTTGGTGCCTTTAATTGTGATAATGGTTTTGTCTGCTAAAATCAGCCAAACTTCCGTACACTCTGTTCCATGCACCAATTTTAGTTACTCTTTAAAAAAAAGGTGCAATCCATTCACTGAAGGAGATTCACAGAATGGAGCACCAAAACTGTGAATAATAATGCCATGTCTCACAAACTTCTGGCGTGTATTTCATTGTAAAATTGCTCTGTAATGCAGTCCTTCAGGTTGTAAGTGAGATATGCGATAAACAAAACCCTTGAAGAAAATAGCTCATTCCTGCTCGTCGTCTTAAATCTGCGATGTCTTCTCTTGGCATTTGGGGGCCTCGCAATCTGAACTCTCAGAATACTCAGAGGACGGACGACAATCTTACCGACTGTTTACCCCAGCCATCAAACGAAATGTCAAGTATGCACTTCGTACACGACACATGTCAGCTGTGCACTCACATGATACTCTTTGCATTCTTTAATTCAAAGGAGGAAGCCCTACTTGATAAATCCATTCAGCTTGGCACAAGTTCCATGGGCTATTGGAGCAGCGCGTTCTATCATTTCATTTCTTTTTTATGTTCTCTCAGAAAATCATCACTTCCTAAATTTTGCAAAGAGGTGTTAAGTTTTCAGGGCTTCCTTCCATATAATCATAATATCCCTGTTTGTGGAGTAGTATGATGATGATCATATTTATCGTAAATGTCATACTAGTATTTCATAATGAAATTACTACCATTCTGAAACTTTGCTCGGTTGGAAAAATAAGTTTGATTCCAAGTACACTCGGAAAAATCCTCTCTTTACTTTGAAGTGGGGCTTGGGCTTTCCAACGGCTGGATATTTTTAAACAGAGACAGAAAGTAATAAGAAATGAGAAGAAATGATGTGAAGTCGAGTGAAGCTTGGCTGAAATCAGATCAGAGCTGTATACCAAGAAGTTTTAAGTTTCACATTTCGGCCGCAGCCACCACAGCCTCCCAATAATGAGTAATCTTTTGGTGTGAAACAGGATACAATCTTCACATTCAGTGCCTGATAACGCCACCAGCTTCTCCGGTGTGCGATGTTTTATTTTTAGACACAGAAACGAGCAGCTGTAATCCCATTACATGGCTGACTCAACAAACCACATGGCTTCGTACATTCATGTGACCCGAACCCAGTCAACATTTAAGTGGCCTAGGATTGGAGTGCCTGACATTTTTAGAATTATTGCTAGGAAGTGTTCCTCTCTCTTCACATAGTCTCAATTTGGCGTATGCATTTTCCATATATGATGTTTGTCTATATCATCATGTTTTCTATAGTCTAAACATATAATGTGTGCTCTGTGAGATGTTAAAAAAAACAAAAACAAAAAAAAAACTTGGAAAGAAGAGGAGCTAAATGCAACTCAGAACATAACAGTACAGTGAGGATTCAAGCGACTGTAAATAATCAGAAAGGTCAAACACTAGTGATGACTTGGAGTTTTCAGATTTACTTGGAGTGATTCTTCTCGATTTCCATTTTCTTGTCTATTCTTGCGAATATTTTTAGCCTTGTGGCATGCGTGAACCTCAACTGCGGGGATATACGATGTGTACATGCCTCGGTATATGATATGACCCCCTTCTTCAAAATTGTATGTTGGTACCAGGCCAATAGTGTTTGTTCCTCTGGCAGATGGTTACAGATCAGCAGTAGAGGGCAGTATGCACTTGGAATGAGTGTGTTTTTCTTGACAGAAAGATGTACACTGTATGTTTATACACTACAGGTGTGTGTATTTATTGCATATAGAATGTAGGTGTGGGTGGGAATACCTATGCCAGATGTGTCATTATATATGTTGGGGTTTTTTTTAGAACACCGCCCAAAATGGCTCTTGTAAATTAGCGTAATAGCTCCCTGCCTGAGATTAAAATTAATTCAATCTCAGTCTTGTGTACACTTGTGGCAGTTTTGTACATGCACAGCTGTCCATGTGACAGCTACTTTCATCTTCTCTCACTCCGATGTGGCTTACACTCACTTGTCCACACATAGCAATTAGCCTTTGGTGCTGTCAAGTATTAGAGCAGTTAATGTGTCCAGTCTTAAATATATGTATATACATATTTTATTCACATTACTGTGTGTCCCGATGTTGGCTAATGTACAGAGCGGGGCAATGGCATGTTACTATGTACAGAGCTGCCAAGTTTCCCAAAGTCTACAGGAGGCTTCTCGAAAATGTGATTGTTTCTTTCATGTCATGGCAAGAAAATATAAAAACCGCCCGAAGGTGGGAATTATATTTGCCTCCCGAGATGCAAGTTACACAAAAGTATCCCCCTGCAGATTAATTCAGGGGAGTTCCCCCGACTCTGACACATGAAAGTTAACAGCCCTGTTTGATGTACAAGCTTGAAGAGAAAGTACAAAGAGAGGTGGGTATTGCCTACCACCATTCCAACAAAGAATGTGATATTTTTTTCTTGTGGCAATATCTGCGCCCACACATGAGTGACAACATTTAAAGGTGCATAGTCTCGGTAGTGTAGAGGGCGCTGTTGATGATACTGCCGATCACCGTTAGCATTGATACAAAGATTACCGAAGTTGAGCTGTCATCAAGAGTAAAGTGCGTAGGTGTTGCTAAGTAACGTTGCCTTCGTTGTCTTCTCTGCGCATCGCGCAGTCTGTAGTAATGCCAGGGTGCGTGCATATGAGCTTGTTATTATGACATCACAAAAGAAGTTTGCTAAAGCTGTCATCCCCCTCAGCCGAATCATGAGCCGAACTGTGATCCGACCACTGAATACAGTGAATCGGACTTCTTCGGACTCCGGGAAGTGGGCCAAAGCGTAGGTTTCTATAGGAAACCTGCGCTGTGCGCCCGTGTACGCATTTGACTAAAACACTGGGACCATGCACCTTTGATGACCGTGAGGTGCAAATGCAGACGGTGAATCGGGATGAGGGTGATAATGCATCAGCTGCTGAGTATCACATGTTTCATGTATCAATTTGTCATCTTCAGTAGATTACGGATGAAACTCTGCAGCAAGAGAGAAAAAAAAAGAGAAATGTAGAAGCTTATGCATGTTGTGTGTCATATTGACTTACATTTGACAATTATCTTTCATGCTTCCACGTGAATGTAACGCCATACTTGATATCTGTCCAAGGTATACCATCCTTGAAAGTAATTTCTGAAATTTTTCTTTCCACAAATACTTCCATTCTTTCGCTCCATATTCTTTGAAGTCATGCAACTTTGTAGCTGAAAGAGACTGAATACTTAACGATTGCAATACGATGTGTCTTTCATGCTATTTATTTCATGTCACTGAGTAATCCTAGAATATAAGCAATTCTGATTGTACAAATTCTGTCTATTGAACTTTATCATCAGAAATTTAAGAAAATATATGCCTTTTTATGGTTAAAAGCTTGCAATTGATATTGATGGTGTTCAAAAGACACAAGGTGAACTTGGTTTTAGAGGCAAGGATTCTACTATAGCTGATGTTGGTGCAATGTCTTGACAGCAAAGTGGTGGACATGAATGTTGCGAAGAATAGACATATACCATAGGTACTATGCACCATATATTCTGTGAGTATAATTTTTTTTGTTGTGAATTTTTTTTTTTTGTGAATTTGAGACGATTTCTCAAGTGGTTGATTTCGCTGTGTAGAGTCGCATTGGTGGAGTGAAGAAGATGTATAATGGATTTTCACAAGGAAATTAGTGAGTTTTCACCTTGGATGCAGTATACATTGCACTCCTGTAACCAGAGGAAATACTCATTCGGGATGTTAATTCTGTGAATATCGGTTGACTCATGAACACAAAAATAGTGAGGTATACCACATGTACAGTACTTCATGAAGCTATTAAGTGAAAAAAAAAAAAGTCAAAACTGTGTTGGCAATTCTAATCTTGCCAGTGTGTGTCGTGAAGACTGGACGTGGTACTGTACGTGACGGCTACTTAATTAAGTCAGAGCTTGTAAATATCCCTATATGAAGTAAAGACCTCTTTAATTCTGTCCTAGTTCCATCGTCCATTTCACCGGACGTCACGTTTTGAGGGTCAAGCATTGAATCCTGACCTGACGCGCCAGTCCACTCACACTGTTCCGCTCGAAGTGCAAAGCTTACCAATTCTCACTTTCATTTTCATCCCCCAAAATGAAACAAAAACAAAGCTCATATCAATTCATGCAGTAAAGTCCCTCACTGATTGCACAGAAGTGGTCTGATGTTTGTAAACCTGTGTCATGATAAGTAAGGAGAAAAAGGAGGGAAGCATGCAACCATGAATAATGTCATAGTTAGAAAAAAATGAATAAAAGGTGCACAACAACCAAGCCTTTAACCCATGTAAGACGAGTCCCAAGAACTGTATAAGCGGTTATTTTCGTGAGGGTTTACTTTGTCGCCAATTTCGTGAATCACAGTTGAATCGTGAATTTAACAACACGCGAAAATGTCGCCATACACTAGGGTAACAATGCATGTAAGATAGCATTGGTGTCAATTCGCGAGAACAACATCGTGCAAAAATGTCTGTGACCTAATTTGCGAAAATATCTGTATGCAAAAATAACAGCTTATACAGTATACTTGGGCAAGTGTCTGTGGGAAATGCTTGTCATAGCAAAATCAGCCCATCCTCAATGGGTTGATGTACATCACCTCTTGCACATGCCAAGTTTGGTCCCATTCTGTCTTTAAAACATTTTCAAAATTCACCTTCATACAGATGATGTGGGATATGTGTCATGTAATGATGATCCAACTGATATGTAAACAGTATCTATTGTATACTTTTAAATGTCAGAAAGCAAGACGACATTTCAGGTGTTGATGGCATACATTTTGCTCACCTGTGAATTTTTTACTCCTGTAGATGTCGGTTCTATCGAGAGTAAGAAGAGATGGTGGAAATGGCTGAGAGCATGTTGTCTGTTGAGAGTTAGTAGTCCGTAGAACTACTTTTTTACGCATCTGTTTTGCTACAGGAGAAGCCTTCTTCCATTTGATTGCTCTTATACTGTAAAGCCTATCTTGTTTACTCTGCTTTGCGGGAGTGTGCATGTTTGAATAATATGATTAATGATTATCATAATGATTTTAAAAAAAGTTATTAGCTGTTTTTTATTGCATCATGTGTTCAAATTGCATTGTATTAAGCAAAAGTGATACAAATGGTCACAGTAGAAATGTTTGTGAGTTATAAATGATTTGTCTGTTCGTATGTTTATTTGTTTTTTATGAGGAGGAATGATGTAATCTCGAGGTCAGCAAAGCATGAAAACTGGCAATTTACAAACCTTGAATCTTTTTCCTTGAATGTTGCTGTGTGTAGAACAAACACAAAAGCAGTTTCTTTGTCACCGCAGGAACTACCATGTTTTAAAAGCGTTCTTGTTGCCATGTCCACTCTATGTATGTAGTAAAGCTTCACACTCAAAAGATTTCACGTGGCAGATAGTTGAACCATTTACTGTATGCATCAAAATTTCAAGGGTGTGGATATTTTGTGCGTAACTACACACTGCAGAGTTGTTTCCCAAATAGTGGTTCCAGAGCTGTATGTAAATATATATATTTTTTTCCCCCGCCTCATTTATGAAATGTTGTGTTTCATGAGGTGACATGCTTTTTTATTTATTTATTTTTTTTTTTGTGAAAGACAATCAAGTA
Source organism: Diadema antillarum (assembly GCF_040938485.1). Classification (NCBI taxonomy): domain Eukaryota; kingdom Metazoa; phylum Echinodermata; class Echinoidea; order Diadematoida; family Diadematidae; genus Diadema; species Diadema antillarum. The sequence continues at coordinate 20,386 of NW_027272507.1, forward strand.
TGTCATAGAGCAATAGTTTGATTTCAAACATCTTCAGGAAGAACATGCATGTATTATCAAGGTGGCCATTTCATGTGTGCAAGCAACCTGCATAATCATATATGTCTCAGTAAACTGCATTTTTTTCCTCTTTTTTTTTATACAGAAAGTGTTATACTTCTTCTTACCAGCCATCATCATAAAGCAGCAGGTTTTAGACTCCTTTGTACAGTTGAGGGTTGTTGTTGTGTTTTTTTTTTTGTCTCAATGAAATAAGTTATTGTTTTGATTTGGACATTCTGAAATGCATGCGATATGAAACAAAGCAACATGTTAAACACTGAAAAATATTCACTCTCTAATGCCGCGCTGATAAAGTGTAGAGGGAATAGCTGATTGCCACATCGTCATATGTTCCCAAGAAGTCCTGATAATCTTTTTGAAGTTCTGTGTTTAAAGTATAGCTCCAACTGTTAGGATGCAATAGTGAAACTCAGCAGAGGGGGTAGAACTTTGATGATAACCCTTTCAAAAGGTTTAAAGGAATATGCGTTCAACTGTGTTACATATTTGAAGGCAGAAAAATCACCCATTCTCCTTTCTACACGCAGGATACAACAGCAGAAGAAACACGAGCATTTTGCGCATGTCTCGTATGAAACGAAAGTATCAAATGATGTCATAGTAACATCAAAACATTGCAATGGCATTTGTTTGCCCTGTCTCATGCACACCTTATTCTGATTCCCTGGGCAAAGTATCAAAACAATTTCTTTTTGGCAAACTGTTTGGTATGTTGTTTCCGTTGGCATTGGCAAAAATAGTCATAACAGGCAAGAAAGATGAATATTTAGTCGCTGATTTTTGCTGGTCTTTTGGCGAAGGTTCCGTTTTGTATTGTTTTGCCACACAACAGTTGGACGATGTGTATGTCTCTGAGGAGTCCAGCACTGTCAGACTTTAGAGGAATGTGCTCTGATGATGCATTTGTTGTTGTTGCTACAATCATCTTCCATTGATCTCTTAATTTTCTTGATTGTGTGATTTGCAAATAATTTCTTGCTTTTCTGGAGCAAATTTCATTGAAATATCTTGGATGAAATATATGAAGAATAAATTTCTGTTTTGTCCCTGTATGACTGCCACCCTTGTTTCAGTGTTGTATTTGAATTGACATGAACTCGTTCATTCTCTTGAGATCTAATGTCTGAAATACTGCACAAGCTGTTATTTTCGCAAGGGTTAAATTTTCATGAATTTTAGGAATCACCGCTAGACTGTAAATTTAACAACACACAAAAATGTTGTCATACACAAGAGTCATAGTGCACTTATAATAGCCTTGGTGTCAAATTGCAAAAAAAAAAACAACATCTCGCAAAAATGTCTGTGACCCTCTCATTTGCAAAAGTATCTGTTTGCGGAAAATAACAGCTTTTACAGTACTCCCCCCAAGTAGAATGGGGTTTTAAAAGCATTGTATTATATCCTGGTATCCTAAAGTATGTTGCTCCTGTACAAAGTTTACACAGTTCCTGATACTCCTATTATACTTCTCAAGTGATGATGGGTGTGCATTGTATTGGTGTGAGTGTGTGTGTGTGTGTGTGTATATATGTGTGTGTATATATATATATATATATATATAGATATATGTTCGGTACCCTTGGAGGCACCGTATGAAATGGTAACTTAGAAGGACACCTTACATATGACCAATTTACAATAATAAACGACTTAAGAAATTGTATCCGTGGACCTCAGTTAATACTCATCCCTATCTAAAATATGCATAATATAATTTTGTAGACATTGTGATCGGAGATGATATATTTGAGATACATGGTTGTCCACGCATTGTACTGTGCTGCAGAAGTACCATTTTGAACAATTATTGCTGATACACTTAGTGTAAAAAACACTAATGTACATACAAGAAGGGTACAGAAGAACTAACTATATTTTTTCAACAGATGGCGCTCTTCACTATTAACAAGCAGTGCCGTATAATATACGGCACTGTTAAAGGACAAGTTTACCTTCATAGACATGTGGGTTGAGTGAATGCAGCAATATTAGTAGAACACATCAATGAGAGTTTGAGGAAAATCCAACAATCCGTTCAAAAGTTATGAATTTTTAGAGTTTCTGCTCAGTCATGGCTGGATAAGAAGACTACTATAGCTTGTGATGTCACATGAGTACAACGGTATAAAGAAAGTATAAAGAAAATTCACCTTATTTTCACTTTTCTCGCATAACAAAAGGACACTCGACTTCTCTCTTTCAGAAGGCAAGGGGAATAATATTATCCTTAACATACATCAGTAACAAGTCCAAGAAATGTGAACTTTATTCAAAAAGTAAAATTTTGTGAAATTCTCTTTTTATTTTCATTGTATCGTTGTACGCATGTGACATCACACACTGTAGTAGTCTTCTCATCCAGCAGTAATTGCGCAGATACTTCAAAAATTCATAACTTTTGAATGGATTGTCGGATTTTCCTCAAACTTTCACTGATGTGTTCTACTAATATTGTTGCATTCACTCAATCCACATGTACATGAAGATGAACTTGTCTAACAAGTAGACAACATCTTGGCCCTGTACATGTACCTTCCTGCATTGAGTCTTATGTAAAATAGGGGGGAACAATAGCTATAAATGTCATTCAATTGTAACTGTCCTAATGTACTTATTTTTTTTTTCATATGAGATGTCCTGCTATTGTACCATGTAGGAATATAATATATTGATTATATATATATATATATATATATATATATATATATATTATATATGTATATATATATATATATATATATATATATATATATATATATATATATTGAAACAAGAATTGAATATATTGAAACTTTGCTCAAAGTTTTCACTATATATATATATATGCCTATATAGATATTATAGATAATATGTTCTATGTGTGTCTGTGTGGGGTCTAGGGCAATCACCTCAGACCCTGGTCCTAATCCTAATCTTGAACTTAATCCTAACCCTAACCCAAACTTTAACCCTAAACCTAGCCCTAACAGTGCTTGTGTGCAGGTAACAAAGGCTCTCATCCGATCAAAACACACCATACATATTTATTTTTTTCTTTAGAGAAAGGAGGGAGGAGGAGAGCAGGAAGAGAGAGAGAGAGAAGGAGAGAGAAAGACTCTAGGGGGGTAGTAAGAAAATCATAAATTTGTTGTAGACAAAGGGAACATGTACTCTGGTTTAACTTGATGCAAGTATGTACATATTGTCAGATAAATTTATGATGAAACTGAATGAACTTGAAACTGTTGTAAATTTCTATAAATAAAAGGAAAACAAGGAACATTATGGAATTAATGTTTCACATAATTATGCTATCAATTATCATAACATTCAAATTAGTAGTAGATAAAGGGATGATAGTGTCATCACCACTTAGTATATGGTTAGTACAAGAAAATATAGATGTCATTTTGGTGATAACTTAGCTATTATTACTACAATGTATATGCCATTTGCATTGCCATTGCTATAAGAAATGACAAATCTACAATCATTTGAAGTGGTGGATACAATTTGATTCCTTTTCAATTCATGAGAAAAAAAGAAATTCAGGGAGGATTGGTGTACATTGTAGGTCAGAGTCTGTACATGTACTGTATAACATGTAGGAATAAAATTCATTACATCATTGTTTCAAGTAAAGTTGCTTGTGAAATATAATGTTTTCAATATCACTGTTTTCTGAAAATATGTGAAAATCTAAAGTTCCATATTTCATGTTCGACTTCAATAGATTTCTCTGATTTATTGGTATTATTTGACCTTGCCTGGGAAAGTGAGCTTGAGCAACAAAACAGTAGCTTTTCTCTTCTCGCATGCACAAACAACTATAACTTAAGTACCAGATGGGAGTTTCTTTGAATATCCGAAGTGGAAAAAAAAGCGTGCATGAGCTGCATGCGGTCGAAGATGGCGCTCGACCTCCCCTTATTTCTGCTGCCTGATCCCCACGATGACATCGTCGTCCTGTTAATGACAGTAAAATCACTGTGGCATAGATTCTATACACAGTTTGTCGAGGGCATTGATAAGATTCATTTATTCTTACATAAATGCATGCATTGAAAAACGCAAAGTAAGAAATGCAGTCACGAGGGCGTTTATTCATTTTTGTTTTTCAGAGATATAAGTACAGGAAACAGACTCGGGAGTAAGAAAGTGACTTCCCGTTTAAGTAATGTTGTCCGATTGAACTCGTGTTTGAAAATGAATATATATATATATATATATATATATATATATATATATATATATATATATATATATATATATATATATATATATATCAAAGGAGATCAGAAATTTTGATTGCAAATAAACGCTGTGACCGGCAACAGCTGGCGACTGTAAAAAGCGAACTAGCCGCCTATTCGTTAATTATGTATTTTATTAGTTGTACCAGTCGGAGAATACTTAACTTTCTTACCTTCTTCTTCTTCCTCTTCTTCTTGTTCTTCTTCCTCTTCCTCTTCCTCTTCTTCTTCTTCTTCTTCTTCTTCTTCTTCTTCTTCTTCCTCCTCCTCCTCCTCCTCTTCCTCTTTCTTTTTCTCATTAACCGACGTTCCCGGGGGCGAGGCACGATGCCATGTTGGCTACTCTCCAGAATCAGTGTACGCCCTCTCGAGTCCAGATACTATGCAACTTTTCCTCTGTTTATCCGTAACTGTAAACAAGGAAAGTTTGGGTGTACCGTGTATTGTTTTCTCTTTACCTGCACGTTACCACATCTGATAACGCATTAAAGGACAAGTCCACCTTCATATACATAGGGATTAAGAGAATTCAGCAATATTAGTGGAACACATCAGCGAAAGTTTGAGGAAAATTGGACAATCCGTTCAAAAGTTATGAATATTTTAAGTATCTGCGCAGTCACTGCTGGAAGAGAAGACTACTACAGTGTATGATGTCACATGCGTACAACTATATAAGGAAAATAAAAAGAGAATTTCACAAAACTTTACTTTTTGAATAAAGTGCACATTTTTTTGACTTGCTACTGACGTATGTTAAGGGTAATATTATTCCCCCTGCCTTCTGAAAGAGAGAAGTCGAGTGTTCATTTGTTATGTGAGAAAAATGGAGATATGTTGATTTTTTTAAATTCTTTCTTTATATAGTTGTACTCATGTGACATCACAAGCTATAGTAGTCTTTTCATCCAGCTGTGACTGAGCAGAAACTTCAAAAATTCATAACTTTTTAACGGATTGTCCGATTTTGCTCAAACTCTCACTGATGTGTTCTACTAATATTGCTGCATTCACTCAACCAACATGTCTCTGAAGGTGAACTTGTCCTTTAATTTAAGTGACCATAGAATGACAAATATTTGAACACGCGTCAGATGAGCTGACCAATGTTCATATTGCTGTCGAGCATTCCGTCGAGGTGACAATTAAATTGCTATCATGATTTTTGTATTATTTTTGATTTGCCGTACGGCACGAAACGTATAGGCCTACAGACAAAAGCAGAAACGGAATCGTAGATTTCCCATTACAGTTTGCTGTGAAGGATGACCAATTAAGATTGCTGATAAAACCAAAATACATACATGTATTATACAACCCCAAGCCATTATATGTGAATTGCGCAGATCAGCAAGAACAGAATGATGCATAGACGGAACTGAGGGGAAGCGAATGATTTACGAGGGATGCGAATGTCGAAAAATTGGCGAGGTCCAACGTTCAGATTTTTTCCCCCGAATGTGTTCCAACAATGGAACCGTAAATCATGTTTTTCCCGCAGTCAAATGAAGTTGGTATGAAGTCAGACACCTAGACAATCAATGTGCTTTCAATGATATAGACGTCAAGTGGAGCGGATCTGCCCTCAAACATGCACCATGAGAATGTCTCACGAAATACAATAAATAGGTCGAGAAATGATCAAACGAACGTGACTGAAACACATACGACATAATCATTATTTGTCAAACTGCCGGAAGCTGTTTGGGGTTTCAGGAAGATTTTGCGAACACCGCGCACGTCGAGCGCATCATGAAAAAGCATTTTATGCATTTTCGAGAACAAATCACTACCCGGAATGCTTGGAACGTTCTCAAGAAACTTGACTCTTGTGTGTTTATCTATTTTTAAAAAAAGAAAATGAAATTCCCGCTGAACTAATAACGACATCCGCGAACAAAAAAATATTCACGACGCTTCCCGGACCGAATCCAAGCACTGACAGCCGCGATCTTTTGCAGCCACACAGTGTAGATGCAAAATAATGATAGATTTTGCCATTTTTTCGGTTACAGCTCGTTATTCCAAAGGTTCGTTATTCCGAAGGCTCTTCAGTCCGAAGATTCGTTATTCCGAACGTTCGTTTTTCCGATTTTCATTTTCGGATTAACAAATCTTCGGAATAACGAACCTTCGGAATAATGCCACAAATGTTCGGATTAACGAACCCCTTTTCACTTTCGGATTAACGAACCTTCGGAATAACGAACCTACCTTTGGAATAACGAACAGCACCCATTTTTTCGTCATTTGCATCCTTCACAGAGTCATTATGTAGCGACTAGTTCATCTCTCATTCGAATTTTGGCGATAATTTTTTTTTTTTTAAACTGAGAGCTCACACCATGGGAAGCCGAGTGCAGCATAATCAAAGTAGAACTGGAAACGGTCAAAGGTAATATAAGAGTGCGAGAGAGAGAGAGGGGGGGGGGGATGGGAAGGAGGATGTGGGATGGGGGAGAACAACACACCATTAGAGGCCTTAAATGGATGATAAATATGGTTTAGGTTGAGTTGGTGCTTCAGGTTTCCAACTTTTTTGTAAGATAACGAGAAACAACTTATGAAATACGAAAGAGCATACAATTCTAAGAGGAATTCAAAGTTTATGTGATGAAAATTGGTTTTGAAATGGCTGAGATATCCTAAAACAAAGAGGTCCTTATAAAAGATGAGACCCACCTTTTATTAGGATCACTTTCTTAACATACTCTTTTTTTAATATCTCAGCCATTTCAAAACCCATTTTCATTAAATAAACTTGAATTCCATTTACAATTGTATAGTCTTTCATATTTTATAAATTGTTTCTAATTATCATGCAAAAATTTAAAATCTGGATCCCGCATCTCAACCAAATTTATACCATCCCTTTAATTATCTTGTCGTTGTTTGTGATCATCATTTTCTTCCAAATTACAACTGGTGCACTTCGTGAGGCCAATATTTGCAACTCGGATATATGACATCTCACGATGTTTATATAATTATATCGTTGGTTGTTTGTGTAGGAAACAGGTGTTTTTTTGTTTTGTTTTGTTTTGTTTTTTTCATCTGTCTGCTTAATTTTCCAGAGCAAAAACAAAACAAAAACAAAACAAACAGCAGATTCAATTAGGTGGTAAGCCCATCTTTTCTGTATACCGCTACTGGGAAAACAATCGGATTGCCCAGAAAGCGGGTCACCACAGTGTATGTCCCATCAAGGACAGAGGATTAGAGTTTTTGTTTATGTGATAATTCGCCTAAGGTTCGAAGGTCTCATCCTGTGCATTACAGATAACGGGAAATGCAAACGGACGATAACAGTCGGGTATTTACCCCATTTTAGTGATAACCTACTCTCTAAAAAAAATCGAGTGAAAACATTAACTCTTAAAAGAGTGAATACAAAAAAGAGTGAATCTAGAGTGAAATTGGAGTGAATTTTGAGTGAAAATGTTCATTTTCACTCATTTTGGAGTGACCTCAGCGATCACTCGAAGATTTTGGAGTGATCCCTGAGGTCATTCTAAAACGAGTGAAAATATTATTATGTTCTCTATCTACACAATCATTTCTCCACCTCAGGGGCATTCTAGATCCTTGAAAGTAAATCCATGAATCGTCTCACCAAGGATGTGCGTGACACCTCCTCAGCTCACTTCCTTCAAAAGGTAATGATTTCCCGACTGAGCTGATAAAGGGACTGCACCATGCAGTACATATAACATTGACATAATTGTATCAAGTATACGTCTGACTCTAAACATAGAAGGGCGCCTAATCTCAGAAAACTATAGCGCCTCCTGTGAATGACCAACAAACAAATCGTGGTGGCTCCCTTCTACAGTATAATATGCTCTGGTATATCCACACAATCGTCACCATAATCGTCGCGGGTGCACGTCACAAGACCGACACACACGAATCATACAGCCCACGAGTCATACAGAACATGAGTTATCCTACCCACGAGTTATGCAGCCCACGAGTCATACACGGCTCATAAGTTCGGCACTTTAAGCGAACAAGGCCCACGAAACCGACACATTAAGGCCTCGTATGTTGTAGTGTCAAACTCGCGGGCTGTTTTTACCTATCAGTGTCGGACTCATGAACCCCATTTGCCTAGAGTCGAACTTATGGGCTGTATGACTCGTGGGCTGTATAACTCGTGGACTGTATAACTCATGAACCTTTTTTAAATGTCGAACTCAGCACTGAAACTGTTTGTTTATTTATTCACAGTAAAATCACAAAGTAATAATGACACTCACTTTTAAGTGGAATATAACTGAAGATAAATGGATGGATTGCCCTACTCAGCTCGGCCTTCGTGGTCGTGCTGTCCAACTTCACATGAATAATCACATTAATTGAGACTCCATACAATGTGGGTGTCGGCTCGTGGGCTGACCCCATCGTCGCCACTCGCTGGATCATCATTATCATCATCATCGTGATGCCTGCGATGGAACTCGAAGTATAGATATTAATTGCCTCTCCTGGTCATCGATGACACAGCATTCCGATTTTGTTATCTTTACTCTCTTATCTATACTTTAATTGCATAACGTTTATAACTATCTTCGCGCTCAAACAATATCGACTATAAGGACAAGGCCAAAATGATACACTGCAATGAGAAGAGCGAATATCACCCAGCGTTGGCTTTGCTTGTCTAGAGATGTTTAATAATCTATGTTATCTATATTTCAAGTGTGTTTTTCGTGTGTATTAGATAATATTTCAGTAATTTTGTGTTTTATCCTATTGTTTGTTATCAATTACTTATTTTAAGATATTTATGTTTTTAAGTTTTAATGAAAATGTAATTTTATTTCTTGTAAATTGATAGTCTTACCTATTTTGTGTCTTGCCTATGATATGTAAATGGATTTGTGTAGTTTTATGTAGTTTTTATTTGCTTTGTATCTATGATGATGTATCATAATGTATACTTATTTTTGTTGCACGGACTTACTGAAAAACAGCCGTGGCTGATGTTAGTACCCTGATTAAATAAAATGAATGAATGAATGAATGTATGAATGATTGGATTTCTGTGTTTTTAAGCTTGTTTTTAGTAAGGTCAAAAGGGGAATTCTTTTCTCCAGAATTTGTCTTTTTGGAGGAGAAATTCCGCGAAAAAAGAGGTCAACACAAAAAGGATTCTTTCCGGTTATATCTAAACCTATATCAACTCAAAAAAGAAAAGAAAAGAAGGCTTAAGTATAGATACAAAATATAAACAAGCAAACAAACAAAACTTGACAGTTATAGCATTGTGATGACTCATTTCTCGGTCAGGGGCCCACATAAAAGTTACAGGGAGGCTCGCAATATCATTCCAAGTTCTGTCTGTATATTCAACACACCCATCATTCTAAAGATGGCCAGTACGGACGGAAGCAATGAGCACGCGATGATTTCAGATACCAGCTACTTTTTCTTTACGATGGGTGTGTGGTCTCTTCCGTTGCATTGGGGGGGGGGGGGGGGGGGGGGGGGGACCCTACATCCCAAGGGTCGGACCGAAAAAGAATAACAAAAAGCGAAGAAACAACAAGAACAAGCGAAGAAAGATCAGCAGTCGGTGTAGTACAATAAAATGATACTCCGTCAGATACTGCTAAATCTTCCATGGCAAACGTAGTCTTTTCTTTTTTCTACATTCTCCCACGTAATATTGTCTCTTCAGTCATCTTATTTGCATTTCTGATGTGTCTGTTTAAATTCCAACAAAAGACTTGCAGGTCAAGTTTAGGTCACCACTCCGAGATGTGAGGAGAGACATGGATGCTATGTGTGCATTTATACCTCATATCCTAGAATATCATGTTTGCAATTTCTCTGGCAAACAATGCCATTCAAATTCCTCACCGTACACTTGGAATCGCAGGTATTGTATCGTGAAGAGCAGTTGCAATACAGTGGCCACCGCTTAATCAGGACGCGGTTTGAAAAACGAACTTTCCCTGCAACAACTTGCCCATTTCTGGAACCATGCAAATCGCCAATCACGACACCTGTGACGTGGGTAGATCTCTGTATTATTGGGTCGTATTCCTGAAATGCTGGGCAAACTGTAGAGTTTTGGGTTTGCTCAAAATGGTAATGTTAACATATCAAGACTGCGCAATATTGTAAGGTTTTGTTTGTTTGTTTGTTTGTTTGTTTGTTTGTTTGGGATATAAGTAAGGAAGTGGGACACATTGTTCGGAACACTACTATATCTCTGTATTATTTCGATTTAGGCATCATTTTTAAACTTTAATTAGGGACATTGACATCATTCAGAATCAAAATCTGTCCTGACTAACAAAGCGGGTTGAGGTCCCAATTATGAGGTGAAATAACATGTAGAAAATTTATTGCATATAGGCCATGCTAAGTATTCTGTTATACACTTACTCGGGGTTCCCCCTTAAATGGTTCCTGATTATTGAGTGAGCACAGCTCCTGGTGGGCTCAGTTCCCTCCTATACCACATCCTATTCCTAGCTCTTCGTCCTCCTCTTCTTCTTTTCTTCTTTCTCCTTTTCCTTCTCATGCCTAAATCTCCTTCCGTTATTTCTGTTCTTCTTCTTCTTGTGATTGCTCTCTCTCTCTTTCTTTCTTTCATTTACTTATCTTCTTTAAACTTTTTATCGCGAACTATCAACGGAATTTCATGAGACTTCATTGTCCAAACATCCGGGACAGTACATGACCTCAAGATCGCTCAAGGTCGAATCAAGAATATAATGCGACGTCATGATCAAGGTCGCCACAATGACACTATACAGCTAATCTCGTCCATGTAGATTGCATACCACTTTCTCCCGATTATACTCCGATTCATCTTTCTCTTTCTCAATCCCGTTCTCCTCTTCTTCCTCCTCCTCCGCCTTCTTTTCATTTTAATTCCTTCTTCTCCCTCATCTTTCTCCCTGTCCATCTATATACCCTTTCCATCTATTCCTGCAGATATTTACTTTTTCCTCTTCTTCATCGCTTCTTCAGCTTATATCCCAATGTTTCTGCATGGACTTGTTTTGTCGTATGGTATATCTAGGCCCGTAACTACAGTTGTATAATGTACTACGTGTTTCATCGACTGACAAGCAAAAGAAAAAGAAGAAGAAGAAGAAAAAAAAAAGAACATCACCGCAATTTTCTGGCGCTACTACAAGCCCCTTTAATTATTTTTTTGTTTCAAATAGGGTGGGGGGGGGGGGGAATTCGGCGGAACCCTCTGAAACCCCCCCCCCCCCCTTTCCCCAGTTACGTGCGTGGGCCCCGTTTCTTAAAACTTGTTATCAGTGACAAGTTATCATAGTTGTTATACGCGACTGAAATCTTTGCATCTGATTGGCTAAGAGCAAATTTGTCCCAGAAATGTGGTACAACGTGTAGTTGTCACTGATGACAAGTTTTATGAAACAGGACCCTGATATCTATGATTTCTGTGATCTCTCTCAAGGCTTTGAATAAAGCTCGTCTCTTTTATCCAGGTCAGCATGTGACGTCATTATCAAGGTCGGTGAGCTCTTAGAGGCGACATTATACACGATGTCGGTTGTGTGATAAGCACAAGGCAGACCAAAATATTAATGACAAACTCTCTGTTTATAAGGTAAAGATTGTTCACACTTATACCAGCATGACAATCAACATTCAAACGAAATTATCGCCAATTCACTCTCGTTTATCTTGTTCGAGTCAATCATTGACAAAAAATCAGAACAGTTTATCTCATAGAAATACACTCGAGAAATAGGTAGCTAAGAGGTCAGAGTCTCGTAGTTGCTTACTCATCTACCTGGTCCAAGAGTTCTGAAATGTCGGCGGCTTCTTTAAAAGTATAATTCCACATCATGATCAAGTTGATTGTCCTAGAATAGTATTACACACTAATACGAACAAAAAACTATAGAAGTTGCATTAAAATCGAACATCAGATAAGAAAATTACCGATAATGCAAAAAGAAAGAAGAAAAAATGGTGCATACTAACATACATTACGAATCATACTTCGTTTTCGAATGAACGAACCTTCGGAATAACAAACCTTATTTCATTTTCGGAATTGCGAACCTCCGAAATAATCTTCGGAATAACGAACTGTCAATATTCAGCTCCAGAAAATGATGTCTCTGACCGAGTCTTGGGCAAAGATATTGACTGGGGAGATTATCAGTAAATTATGACCACGTTACTATCGTACCACTATTAATGTACATTGTATCTATCATTATAATCTAACACTACTATCGTTAGTTTATTATCATTACTTTCTATACTACTGTAACTACTACTAGTACTATTACTACTACTGCTGCTGCTGCTACTACTACTACTATTACTACTACTTCTACTACTGCTGCTGCTTTTGCTGCTACTATACCGCTGCTAATACTACTCCTGCTACTACTACTACCACTACTACCACCACTACTACTACTACTACTACTACAACAACTACTACTACTACTACTATAATATACTATACTACTTCTACTACTACTACTACTACTACTAACACTACTACCAATACAGATACTACCACTACTAATACTATATACTATTGCTACTCATTTTCATCATTATATAATAAGCAATCAATGTATTTGATATTATCGTTGTAATTAATGCGAGAAGCGATCAACGTCCAAGAGAATGACTCGCAGTTTTTCCAACTACAATTAATTCCCTTTCTTTTTTCTTACCCGGTGGGGAACCCGGCGGGGAACCCGGCGGGTAACCCACTGGTAATTCACATTCCTTCATGCAGCCATCAACCTGTCATGCGCTTGAACACGGGACTTTGACTTTGAAGTCTGTCACATGACCACAGCCAAAAGATATACGCCAAATAATCACGTTACGGATAGTGAGTCCAATCATTTGATCTACAATCAGTACATGCCCCAAAAGAGATCCTCAGACACGACTGTCAGACATGGTCTTGAATGGTGCCTGAATGCACACATAATCAGATCTGTGTTTGCCAATGTACACCCAATTTCGTCACAACTGGTGTTTCATGGTTTGTCGTAGTTGTTTGAACTATTTTCTTATCTTTTTTATTGGATACTCAACGACCAGCTCACAAAAAAAAAACAAAAAACAAAAAACGAACACCATGGTACAGGTTTGTACAAATCAAATAATTCCATATCAAATAAAGCATACATACATGTATATTCCTAATGCACCCTGGTCACATAGCATTGCTGGCTTAGGGCCAAATTTGGTGGGAGGAGGACCCGCAAAACCGGGCTATATCACAATTATATTAGAGGCAAGCGTCCTAACATAAATGATATGATACAGTATCTTTCAGTCATTATCATCATCAACATCAACATCAACATCAACACTGTCATAATCATCTTCATGACTATCACATCATCACCACAGAGGATCAGTGTAGTCAAAATAACCATTATCATCATCACTTACTCACATTGTATTTAGTACCATAACCCTAATTTGTCTAAATATTCTAATTATGACAACCCCATAAAAAATAAAAAGAACAAAAAAATCAAAACAAAGCACACTACAGTACTTTCAGTTCGTCATACTGATTTTTCCCAAATGCAGCATCACAATTTATTCAGAAAAATAGTAAATTGTAGCATGTTATTGAACTATACTGTAAGTATATGCAAAAGAAATACATTCATATATCATACATTCCACATTTCTCCACAATTGCTGACATATCAGTATTGAAGTTAGTTGACAATTATAAAAACAAACAAAAAAATTGTACATTTTTACATACTTTTGTATATTAATTTATACTGTACGTAAAGTTATGCAAAAGAAATACATTCATAAATCATACATGCCACATTTCTCAACAATTGCTGCCATATCAGTATTGATGGTAGTTGAAAATCATAAAAACAAAAATAGTAAATTTTCACATATTTTTGTATAGGCCTACTGATTTATACTGTACGTAAAGTTATGCAAAAGAAATACATTCATAAATCATACATTCCACATTTCTCAACAATTGCTGAAATATCAGCATTGAAGTTAGTTGAAAATGAAAAAAAAAAAAGGCCACAGTTGACACATAAAAGCAAGAAAGTTTTTAAAAGTCTTTCAAAGTGACCAATTGAAGGGAAGACCAAATCCTGATATTCTTTATGTAACATGTGATGCTTACAGTCTCTCATGGTATAATGTATTGTCATGTCAAAAGGTAATAAATGGTGTAGGTCATCGTGAATACACTATATTATATTTCCCACTTTCGTTGCATTGCTTCTGTTACATTGACTAAATAAATATGCCACATACCAGACAACAACAAGGCACATTATAGTTTTATTTTTGTTTCAGTTTTTCCATTTTCCCCCAAATTTGCGCACAGGTAAGCAGGAAGGGAGTAATTTTTATTCCCCAACTATTTATTGATTTACTTTCACTAGATTTCGGTGGGATAAAGGCATACCACTCTGTGTCATCCTATAATTATAATATTCATTATATCATGGTTCTGAATCATCCATTCAAAATATTTCTCTCCAGTCTCTGATGTGATGAATCACAGAAACATAATGTCGCTGGGGTAACAAGACCTTAGTTATAGCAGCAATTTTGGTGAAAATGACCTTTTTCAATTAATGGTCAAATAATGGGTTAAGTGATGCCCTGTCCAAATCCAAACTGTCTTACTCCAAAAATGGAGCCACCACGGCATGTCAAAGGAAAGGCTATCCCATTCGCCATAGTGCTTTGGCCGCCCTGTTTTTCGGCTCTCCTGAACATTTGACATTTTGTAGATATGAGGTCTTGTCGCCCCAGCGACGATAATCATCTGCGATGGAAGATATGCAGAGTACATACACACTATTTTCACAAAGATTCTAAAGTACAGTCCGACTTTCCAATATCTTTCAATTGTCTGGACATGGACTGACACGTGATTGTTTTTGCTTTTCCAGAGCCAAAGTTTACTGAAGGTGCAAAGCAAATAATTCTCTTGCAAATATGAGGAAATACAAAAGTCAGGGCATAAACTGTCAACCCCTATGATGTGATGTATATTTGTAAGTACCAAAATATTGTTGCTAAGGAGCAAAGACCAAGGGAAAGGTGTATTTCCACTGTAAATATTCCATTGTATTTCCAATTTTTTTTTTTGAATTGTGAAACATTCAAATATCATGTATTATCACTGCAGTGATAAGTAAATTAAAGAATATCTAATGTTTACCCCAACTCAACTACATGTAGCTTAAACATAAATACATGTATCTCGCTTACCCAGCAAAATCAATAATCCACATGTCTGCTGGTCCTGACAGGGTGGACACCTGCACTCAGACTGTACTACCACTCCCATATTCAACATAAAATGCAACTAAATTTTAGAAATGATAAAGAATTCATATGAGACATTCAATATATATTTTGCCGTACTTTCAGACACAAACACTTGCATCTATCATGTATGGTTGGTACATACAGTAAAAAAATAAAAAAAATAAAAATCAGCTTGGATGTCAATTCTAACGACTTGAATTCAAAATTGATGGATTAAAGAATGCAAATATTTCTGGATATTACAACAAATGCATAAATTCAATTTGCATTGCAGATGACAACTATCTATGACAAAACTGGAGGAAAGAAGAAGAAGAAGAAGAAGAAGAAGAAGAAGAAACAACCTCACACCAATAAACCCAAAGCAAAGTAATTCAAATTTTATCTGGAAGACTATAATACAGTATCTGCATTGTCAGTAAGAGTGTATATTGAAACACGCAATGTAAATTTGTTTGTGTATACTCTTCAATGGCCAAAAGCTTGTACATAGAAGTCATACAAAGGGGATAGAACAGTTACAGCCATGCAAAAATTGACACAAGGCGCTTTCACATCAGCCCGATAAAAATCCAAGCTCGAGATATTTTTCGCGATCGCAAATTAGCGCGCTATTTCATTTCCTATTCACATCAGCCTGAAGAGAATTCGAGCTAATTCGACAGCTGAGCATGCGCAAACAGTGTCGGGTATACCAGTAGAGCGCACGCTTTCGGGTCACACATGCTAGGCATGATGGGATGCATCGCGCTAATTTCTTGAGGCGATTTCACATTATCAAATAGCGCGCTAGGTCGCTATGTTATCCCGCTATTTCAGAAATTTCCCGAGTTGGACTCAAGAAATTTTCTCGATCAGAGCGATACAATCAGCGCGCTAATTTGTTTTCACATCATCAAACAGCGCGCTATTTCGCGATCGGGTTAATTTCCCAAGTCAGAAAATAGCGCACTATTTCGAAACATCGGGCTGATGTGAAAACGCCTAATGTCACAGTTTTGTTAATCCAATATTCAGAGATCTACATCAATATCTACACAACATTTTTGCATTGAAAAGCAACTTGCATAACGAGATGTATCGAGAACACTAATAATATTGATTTGAAAAAAAAAAAACAGATGCCAAAATGTATGCATTGATTCACAAGTATAATAAAAAAGAATAAAGAGAAATAAAAACAATAGAGATTTCAGATAAATGATGAAACTGACATGCTACCATAGCAAAGGTATAATTTTTGAAGAGATGCATTCAGTACCATGGAATCAGCCATTGACAATTTCAGCAAAATACATATAGGCATGGTAATTGACGGTATTTGATAAGTCAAACAAGATTTATGCATAAATTGACCATGTGGGTGTGTAGTGCACCAGATTTGACACTAACAAATAACACAAAATGAATAACACAAATAACAATGATAATCAAAAGGAACAAAAATATGGAACAGACTTCTCATAATAAGGCAATAGACTTTCAGGTTAGTTCTAATACTGTACACATGTTGGGCAGTTCTTATAAAGTATAGCGACCGGAGTAAAACCATATATATCATGGAATTCCATTATATTGCAGCCAAGTGACAACAAGACTTGCAAGGAGTCATTTTGACTTGCTGTTAACTCTACCTCTCCTGGAATGGAAAGCAAAGGAAAAAATAAAAAGGCTTTAACGACTGCTATCTTAATGCACATCAGGTAATTGGGTGATTTTGCGGCAGAAATCAGTATCTTGTCGATAAATTTGCAACTCTGAGTTATTTGGATAAAGTTTAGCTGAAATTGTTTATTAAATATCTATAAAAAAAAATTAAAAATGCCAATTTGAGAGAGAAACTGCAATTCTAATCCTCTAAAATGTATTTTTCATTTAGGATCAGTAACAAATTCAGCAAGCAAGATGATTTCGAAAATTTTGCACCCAAAACAAATACCAGTACCAAATAGATGAAAAAAAAAGGACTTGAATCAGAGAGAATTAGTGTACACTACCTTATGAAAAACTAACAATGAATAGTAAAAACCATTATAATGAACAAATACAGTACCACATCACAGAAATGTGGTTTTGGAGACTTGATGAATAGAGCATAATGCTGGCCTCCATGACGGGATAATACAGGGACAGTTTTTTGCGTCTGTCAAATACTGAAGAAAGCAGGCTTGATATGTGCAAAGCAGTAATGCAGCACAGCTGACTACGTGACAGAAGTCTGCATCTAATGATATGTACGCTTGTTTGATATTGCTTGGCTCGCCACTATTTGTAAGCTTTGGGGAGATTTACGACATTCTAAATCAACACACCGAGTGCGCTACGATCCATGTCGAAGTCCATTTCTTCTTCTTGCTTGTTTTACCGACTCATGAAATCCCCCAGTCCCAATTTGTCGCAAAGCAGCTGTATGAAAGAGAGCCCCACCCTAAATGAAATGTCACAAATAATGTGTGATATGAAATTCACCTATAAATAGCTGTAGGGATGCTGGGAATTGCTCTACACAGCTACAGCATTCCAATACTACCATCATCATTTAAAAAAAAAAAAAAAATGTGCACCGAAATCGTACACTAAAAGCGCTGGTATGCCTTCCATACACACTAGGATATCATGACATGCATGTCGCAGAGAAGAAAAGAGTGAAAAAACAAAATGACAACACTGGAATATATTCAGTAATACCTCTGTACTTGAAATTATTTACACCAAGAGAGAGAGAGGCATCCACTCATCATTAGACTCAAATAGAAAATAGAACAAGTACAAGCAAACAAACTACCTGCATACATTCCTTCCTGCAGTCTTAATACTGCAAGATATATGCACTATTGTTCTGTTCACAATCCTGAGGTATATAATCCATCTTTTTCCCATCCTTAGCAACGGTGTATATAAGAAAACATATGATATACGTATATACATTCATATATCCTTTCCGGACATATCTCTTCTTTAAAATTTGTACATCACTGTAGTATGACTGGCACCAAGCTGGTAATTAATTTCAAGTCTACACAATAGACAGCTTAATGATTAATCAGAATTCATGCAAGGTACATACAGGCTTATCATTCATGTTCCATTTACATGCTGAGTAGACACATGAGGTCAAAGGTCACATTACATTCACTGCTATGCATTTCCGGTATTCAAAGATGATCAATCAAAAAATGTATGGATTACCTTTTTGCCACCCTGATATGACACGCTGTTGTACATTTTGAAGATGCCTTTGTTTTCCAAATTTCATGAGAGGCCAACCGGATAAACTTTGACTCTGAACAACACATACCAATAAGTATGCATGCTGCTTGTGATATAGGCATATACTGTTAACATGGAATGAACAAGACCAAGCTACACACCCTGGAAACAACTGCATTACATCTGTCAAAGTAAAAGTATCCACAGGGTAAAGTATAGGTTGAAAAGCAGCAGTTTGAATCAACTTTGAAAAGAAAATGTAAGTCTCTTTCCAAATAAGTACTTCTCAGCAGCTGATACTCTATAAATCTCTCTCTTGGAGAGCATCCCAGAAAAGTTGTATCAAGCATCATCAGATACAAGAATCGGAAGCATATTGTTCTTTGCTGGAGATTGAGTTACATGTAATAGCTCTTGTCTCTAACGCATCGTGTAAATGGGGTACATGACATACAATGAAAGCAGCACGAAGAGTGAAAGGTAACTGTGCAAACTGGTACTCATACACCCCATTAATATCCAGCCAAAGTCTACTGGTAGTTTCTACAAGCTCTTTGAACCATTCCAAAACAGTCCCAAGCTCCTGTACAAACAATTCTAAATTGGTATGTGAGGCCACCTATTTAGGAATGTTCTTTGAACCACCTACAGTAGGTGGTTTCAGAGGCCATTCTGGGCTTGGAAGAAGTACAAAGTGGATTGAGAATCGGCTTTCGACTGCCCCAAAACATGCTATGCAATTTGAGGTGCAATGGAATTTAACCACCACGTACAGTTGCTTCGTGGGGACCTGCACAGACATGTAATAGCTATATGAACAGAAATATGACCTGTCTGTTGCTATGGCTCTGAAACTGGTTCAAAGCAACTTGAATTTTGGGCTGCAGCAATATAGTGGATATACGCCATGTAAACACGAGAGGCATTATTTTAGTTTCTACATTCAGTAAAACCCTAAACATTGTACATCTCTGCATATTCACAATAGAGCATATATTAAGAAAATGAATATGTTTAATTGCATAATGGATTTATAAAATATCTCATAAAGAAAATGTACTTTCTTGCAGCAAAAGAAAAAAAATACATGCAGACATTTAAATGAATATTTGGTCATGTGTGCAGTGCTCAACCAGACAAGACTACCACAGCTGTAACTCCTTGTTTCATGAAGCAATAAATGACTGACTATGGCTGCTGAACAAGAACAATTGATTGAGATGACCTCTTTTTGTTGTGCTTTTTTCCTCTCGATCTGGGCTGAATAGTTGAGTCTCTCAAAATCACAGCAGTCTCGATGGAGCGGGAGTGAGAGACAAAGGAATGCCACAGAAAGCTAGTCAATGCCAGTCTGTGTGCATTAGCCAACTTCATGTAGCTCCTGGAAGAGGTGTTTCACATGTGCTGATTCCATGACTTTGGTAGGTGCATCATATGTCGAACAAAACAAAAAAAGGACAAGACAGCACATGCTACATCTCCTCATTCCGTGCTGCTCTCTTGCGGGCAGCTTGTTGCACTGTCCATCTTCCAGCCAGTCCTTTGCCATGGCAACTGCATCACCTATCATCCAGGGATGCTCGGGGAAGAGGTCATTCGCACTGTTAAAGTCTACTGGCACGCGATACATATTGCATGGCTCATGGCCATCTCTTCCTACGAGTTGTGTGACGTAACGCTTCCGGGCTGAAGTTACCCTCACCTAATAGATCTAACAACATTGCATCCCCTTCATTCAGACTGCAGGGTACCCAGCCAAAGCGGCATGCTAGAATACCTTCCTGTGAAATTCTATCTGCAAGGACGTGTCCTATAAATGCACGAATGCAATACCAATATCCAGTTGCTAACCTGGAGAACTGTACTGTGTGGAGGAGAGGGTACTTCTACTGTCATTCCGACAAATGGAAATGCAGGACGATTCATCACACCTTACCAAGTTACCCCCAAAAAGCTACAACCTTGATATTTGTACAGAAGTCCATGTCAGCGATACACAAGTATCTAAGTATGATCATAGGATGTGTACAGCAGCCATCCACATTGCATCATCTCCGTCGGGGTGGGTTACAGGAGCATGTCTCCGCCAAAGCTGCCAACCGGACTGAAGAAGGAGGAGCCATAGTTCTTGGACATGTAGTCGCTGATGTTCACCTTGCGCATCTGGTTCTGCATAAGAAATCAGACGGAAAGAAAAACAAAACAAAACAAAAAGTTTAGAGCTGAAAGCTGCTCAAGAAAGAGACCGTCATCAAGAAAAAAACAATGTTGCTGGGATTTGAATCTGTATGTCACAAGTTGGTAAAAGGATGTCTCAAAACGTACACTACTGTCAAAAATAAGGCTTTTAAATGAGACCTGTGCAATGTAACTCTCATGAACCACACATTTCTCCCATCTATATGCAAGTACACTCTTGCTGGTAGCTTACATCTGTACATTGCATGCAATAATTGCTGAAAGTTGACTTTAGTGGAACAGCTATGTAATGATTGTTATGCTGGTAGCCAGAAATATCCCTGCCCTAACAAACCATTTAGATATCAGCAGATGATTTGTAGTTTTGGCCATAAAGACAGAGGGATCATTAAAAAAAAAATGGTTGAACTACTGGTCTCTCTTCATCAACACATGACTTCACAGAACCTCAAAGACAACAAAAGTTCATGCTTTCCTGATATACACTGTATGTACAGCAGCCAATATCTGAACAACTACCAGTAGATGTATTTTTAAAAACCTGAAAGCCCTTTTTGTCGCCAGAGTAATATTGAATCCCTCTGCCTCAAAAACAAAATTCAGAAGTTTCTCATGAATCCTACATACTATTTAATAATTACTGGCAGTAGTAAACTGCACAAAGCTCTCCCTGGCGAGCAATGATATACCAAAAAGCACATTCAACCAAATACACCACAGCGTACTGGACAGATATAACTGTGTTCATGTATGCTACATGTACCTCGTGCAGTAAAACTCATGGTCCTAAAATTCCCCAGCACAATGGTGCCATTGCCAATAATGTAGAACAAGCAGAACAGGAGACGTTTAAGCAAGACTGAACTTGACGTTAAAGTTGAATTTCAACATTTACAGGTTCAAGAACACTTTCAAAATATAGTGAAACATTCTTGTAAATAAGCAAACTTGATGAGGTGATAAATAGTCTCACAACACCCCTTCCTCTCCCCCCAACAAAACTGCTCGCCCAGAAAATCATCATACACTGTATTTCCTTTTTTTTTCCTGTGGAATTCAAGACAGTCCAAAGAAATGACATCTTTCATATCAACTTGTGCGAGAGTTGCAATGATCTTGCAGCTCGATACTGCAATGATAACTTTATAAAAAGGAAGTGGGAGGTTGAGTTTCGGGTACTGTAAAACATGATATTTTCGCAACGTATATTTTTTTGCAAATTGGAGCCGACAACCTTTTTTGCGGCATGAAATATTTGTGAGCTGCCTCTAACATTCAGTGCATATGTACTGTACACAAGAACTTTCGTGTGCATTTTAATCTTGCAGATCTTGCCAAATTTGCGAAATTAAAATGCACGCGAACATTCCTCGTTTTACAGTACTGAAAAAATTCAAACATCTTTATGACACTCTTCTGTATGAACAAGTGAGAGAATTGTGACTTGTGAGGTTATTACATTATCACATCGTCTATTAAAGTTTTTGCCTCTAAACCTGATCACTTGAAGACAAACCCAAATATCTTCCCCTTCTGCCTTCATGGAACACATCCTATAAAGCAAACAAGGCAGCAGGCAGGCACTGTGTGTCACTGTGTCAGGGTTGTTTTTTTTTTTTATGCTGCACTACCTGGTACTTTTTTTTTCTTTTCCCTCTTTGGGGAAGGAATACAGGGTGACTATTTAGACAGAGACCAAAGATTTATGACTACAATGTCAACTTTCAAGTGTGGGAGGGTTTTTTTTTTTTGGGGGGGGGGGAAATCCCACTTCATCACAGAGCGTCTTTGCTAAGGTCACGTTTTTCTTTGTGTGTAGCTCCATATTGTGAGGAATGAATGCTAAAGTCACTATGAAAGTCAAACATGAGGACTAATACTGGTAAAAGAATAAAATAACAACATGAAAATGAAGTGCATTCTGCAGCATGCAACTACATATGTGTAGTTCAACTTTTAGACAGAGGCTGTTTAAATTCCAGGGAGGTGTTACATATCTATGGAGTGGTAACTCTCCATAATGCATGCAAACACAAGTATGGGTTCAAAGCATTAATACTGGGATGTGTGGCATTCCTCTGAGATGCTTTGAGGTCATGCTTGACACCACTCTAGCTGCAAGACGAAGTTTGGAGACTAAGAACGCTTTTTACATTTCACTGAATTACAATATTTCTCTGTAAAAAAAAATTAATGAAATCTTCAAACTGGTTTGGAACAATTAAGGAAGGACTTCAAAGTTATAAACATGTATTTCTAATTTCTTTGTAAAATGCAAGTCAAAATGACATGAAAATTACAGTGTATTGTAAGTCCTCTTTAAAACTTGATATTTATCCATGATGTGCACATTTGTGCTTGTTAGTTTCTATCCTTTAATCTGGGATAGTTTGATCTTTGAAATAAAAATACTCCACTGAAAGCTTGTTCTAGGTGAGCTTTTATACTTTTCGCTGTTAAAATTGCCAGCTTTACGCTGTATTTTGATTTGTTTGCACTCCAATACAAGTCACACACATTTACCATTGCAACAGCAGTGAAAGAGAGCGAACATTAGCAAGGTAAGCCTTTGATAATGTAAGAGCACTAGTCCTGATTATCGAGGCTCTACTTTGTATGTTCGCCTCTTCTGATACATGTGGCTGCAATCAGTTGATGTGGCAACCAAAAATTTGGTAGTGCTGCATTAGCGATGTCTGTAACAAAAGACATTCACCGTCTGCATCTGTCACAACATACATTTTGTAGATCACACGGAATACTCTTGATGGGAAAACCACTGTAGCTTCGAACTAGAACAAACAGGAAACCACAATATGAAAAACAAAAATACACACACACACACACAAAAATCACGAAATATGACTGTAGCATGGCAATCATATTCATGGCACATACAAGGCCGGAAGAAAAGGGAAAATGATAGATACATTGTGTATATATATATGGAACATCTCTCTTCTGTGGTTATGGGGGGGGGGGGGGGGGATGGGGGGATCGTTTTCCATAACTTAGGGTGACTGTCCAAAAAGTGTCAGAAAAGGTCTGCTTTTAGACATGTATGGTGTTGATAAATCAACAATATTAAAAAAATGATGATAAGGAGTGGTTTTTTTTCTTCTTTCTATATCACCATTTAGCGGTGCTATTTCACAACATAGCTTTCTTCGACGATCAGGGAGGTACAAAACATAATAGAAGAACCCTCAATACAATTTCCCCTTTCTACATAGTTACGTTTATTTCATGTTTTATCACCTGCCATGCACATCTTCTCATTGATGCTCAACCCACTCAAAATGGCTTGCTCCATTTCCAACTGCATGCCAGCACTCTCTACAAGACTGGGCTTCCTGCGTGCCATTGACTGACATGCATACTATTTCATGCATTGGATATCCATTATCTCTCAAGTGAAACCAAACCACGCATTACCAGCATGTATGAAGCGCATGCCTCTTCAACACACTGTGAATGGGTACACAAGTACAGTAGATCGCATTGTGTACAGTGATGTCTGGAAATAGCTGCCCTGGATATGGATTTGTGCATGCAAGCACAACGTGTAATACTGTTATTTCTTAATACTGCACTGCAATGTACTGACTACACTATCGATAGTTCAGCTTCTATGGCGGAATAGCACTATACTACAATCTACACAATGACACTTCACTGAACTCTAAATTCACGTTTTGCAGTTTCGTGAACACAGAATCAAAGGTCTGCCAACCTCTGTTTAACTTAATTTTAGGAAAATGTTAATATTGTTGTTATTTCCAAACTGTAAGAATCATTTACCAGCATTCAAAATTCAGGGTATTGCACTACAACCGTAGGTTTCGTAAAAAATATGCCATATGGCTTTTGTGAGGTCCCTGGTAAAGCTATTTAGGGTATTTATCTCTATCAACACGCACATTGTAATTAAATCTGTTTGACTGAACTTAATTGATAATGTGAAAATCATGTTAACTGTACTCTCATAGCTCTCTGTGATTTTCACATGTAATTCCAGTCAAACAGATAATTTATGTGTTGTTATCTACATTGAGTCATTTAGGCTATGTTTTACAGGTGTGGTGCCATTTAGGGGTGCAAATTTCATGTGCTGTACTGGGCCATTCACAGTACGGTCAATTTCTGAGGTGTTTGGATGTGGGTGGGTAGCACATAACTACATTGTAACCCCTCCCCCACCCCATGTCAGGAACTCATACATAAAATGCACTATGATTGTGTTACAACATTCCATTCTAACAAACCATCACTTTCAACATGTACCTCTTTATTCCTCAAATGGATAGAACAATGTACAAGATTTGGCCCACAAACACAACATGGGAATACCATGAAATATTTCGAAATTTCCCTTTTGTTTTTTAAGTGGTTACAAAGTGAAAAGTGCAGAGGCAAGTTCTACAAAAGTATCAAAAGACACAAACACACACACACACACACACACACACACACATACACACACACAAACCACTATGGTGTGTATTAAACAGTAATCAAATATGCACCAAAACAGATGAACCATTCAACTTTTGTACATCCCAAGTTTTCTTCAGCTTCAATTGCTAGTTGATTCATCACTGTTTCAGCAAATTTCTCACTTCCTGGGTAGTTACAGTCACTGCATTATCAATTGTTCAAACCAAACTTTCTTTATACTTAAACCCATCGTATCCTGGGAAAAGTTTCCACATACATCTTGTCATTATTACATATGTCCTGAGGAATGTAAATGCATAACATTTATTGGAGATACATCAGATTAAACTGTTCAAAATAATCAATTCTACAAAGATTCAGAAAGAAATTCACAAAGATTTGCCAAGTTAAGAGAGAGAGAGTGAGAGGAAAAACAAAAAACAAAAACGAAACGTTGATCTTTTAGAATGTGTTGTCAATATGAGAATGACATTTTGCAACCATGGTTTTTTTTGTTGTTTTTTTGAAAGTTCTGCAAACTGAAACATGAACAACAAGGGAGCTCAAATGAAAGAGAATTTTTATGACACACAAGTGAAGAGGAACAAAGATGGGTATTTTTCAAAAGACACAGCACCAAACCACACAAATGTGGTGTTTTGGACTCGATCAGTTGATGCCGGTTTAAGACCACAGTATTTTGAAGCTTCGATGCATTGTTGAGTTTATTGCTTTCTTTCCTTTTGTTTCACCACTTCCTGCAGAAAATGCATTACAATCACATGTGTAATTTTATTTTCATTATCGCGCCTCACATGGAAACATTTTAAGCATAAGAAGGTAGCTAGAAACATATGAAGAGTCCCACTAGAAAGGGAGATGCCACTGAAACATTGATAATGCAATTTCGATAGTCCTGCCATTTTGTTTTTGACATCGGTGCTTTAAAAGACACATGATTTTATGTTGATGACATAGTCGAGACTATGTGATAGTAGAGTAAATTTAGAATTTCAGCTGCATAAATTTCATGCAAATCAGATTGGACAAGGATGTTGTCGCGGGAACCTGACATATTCATATCTACAATTTAGTCACATTGGACCTTCTAACCCCTATCATTTCAGCAAAACATAGTGCCTCAACAAACTTCCGGGGTAGACCCACAGATGTTCAATGATTTTTTTACGGTGTTTTCCCGGTTTGTTCTTGATATTGAATTCTATATTATCTTAAAAAACCATATCTAAATCAAGTCTTAGCATGCCAGTCTGAGACTATTGCCAATTCTGCCAAAGCATGAATACAAGAGATAACTTACAATTTTTGTTAACAGTACACACATGCAAAGATTATTTTCCGCTTGTTTACAAAAAAGCTGCATTAATCCTTACACTGTATATTCCTTTTCCTGTTTTCCCAGTCTACTTTAGAAGGGGGGGGGGGGGTCATTGCAAATGCAGGCTACCAATCAGAAGGAATCAAAACATTGAAAATCAATGGACTCTGCAAATTTATAGTCAAATAAACATACTACTCCCTAACCGTGCCATATTGAGAACAATTTCAATTTAATAGGTGTATAATGCACAAAATGTATAGAATGTCTGAAAGTCTGCCCACTAATGCACCACTGTTGTAGTACGAGTTATAAAGTGTAAGTACTGTAAGGTAAGGCAATTTACAGTGTACGCAGTTCAAGTCTGATACAAGATTCCACATAAGAAATGAAAAAAAAAATGAATAGAAACTTTTTGTAACCTTCTCATCATATGGCTGCTTCAGAAAATGCTACTACAATGTACACTTTGTACATACATGTAGGTCTTACACTGTTTGACTCTAAATTCTATACACCCAACTTAAACCTAGAAGTAGAATTATATTGTAATTGTAAAGGCATGACACTCGATCTTGGGGCAATTACAAATTACTAGTATCTCCATGCATTCAACTCCCCCCCCCCCCAAAAAAAAAAACAAAAACAACAACAACAACAACAACAACAACAATAAACAAGCCACCAAAATCTAAAGTCATCAAGAAATTGAACAATGCTGACAAGCCACAAAATTAGAAGATTTAGTAAAGAAGGTGAAACACTCTCAACTGAGCAGATCGAAACATTCCCCCAACTATTCCCCTATTTTCGCTTCCATGCTTCTTTGCTGGAAATTACTGAAAATCAAAACAACAAAAATCCAGTGACGATAATTCATATAGGCTCGATGCATTGTTTGAGTGGAAAATAACGTGATCAGCAGAGAGCACGGGCCAAGGTTTAGTTTAAAGAACCATGCAGGATATCAAATGTAAATATTTTCAAAGTGCCACCAGGGGTCGGTTGCTGGTAGCTTTCTGCAAACACTCTGCCATGATAAAAGGGACTAGGTACAATGTACTTTAATACCCATGCTCCAGACTTTGGCCAACACCAGGGGCCGGGTACAAAATGTGTACTCTCCTTTGGAAACAAAATGAGTGGCAAATTGGCAACAACTGTTCAATATGACTTTGCATCTGTAGTTGCCTTTGTAAGCATTTGGGTGATTGTTTTTGTTTGTTTGTTTGTTTGTTTGTTTGTCTGTTTGTTTTTCAGAACCCAGACTACTCCTCTTACACAATGTATGGAAGGTTAAAATGCTAATTACGTTCAGATGAGTCTTCTGAAAACTCAACTACAATATTATGCACTTTATTCACGGTGAGAAGGCAAGGAGGCAGGTAACATTTTTTTTTTTAAAACTTAAAATACCTTGTTACAGATTCACCCTGGCAAGTTGTTCAAGGTGTGAAAGCAAGAAGACAGCTTGTTGAAACTCATGGGTACTTAGGACTTGCTTTACACATAAGAAGACATCCTATCAAATCTCACACTGGTGCTGTGTTAAGACAAGAAGGCACCCTTTCAAGGTGCTTTCTGGGCCCCATTTCATAAGAGATGTTAGGATAGCAACTTCCGTAGCAACAGCCAATGAGAAGGCTGAATTCTTGTTGTAACCATGACAATTGCCATTCAGCAAAGAGTTCCCATCATAGCAACCTTTTTTTTTTAAAAATGAAATAGGTCCCTGTTCCTATTTAAAAGGGCGCCTTCCCATCTGCTCATTGCACGTTTATAACCTTTGTTCATCCTGAATCACCATTCAATCCATACCTGGATACCTTGTACATAACCTCTTTGCCCATATGAGGGAATATTTTGATTTGGGTATTTAAAGGTAGGGGTTCCCTTTTATAGACCTCCCAAAATGCAGCAAAACATTAAATATGAACCTCAGGGGACTTGTTTAGGCCACTGCTGAGAAATTCGGAAGTCAACAGTTATCTACAATTTGAATAATGCACAAAACTCAACTACTCAGTAGTTCTGTGTGTCAGCCACACTTAAGCCTTTTTGTTGCAGTCTTCTGTATTTTTTATCTATAAACACAAATCTAATGGTATAAGAGCTGATGTAATAACATATAGAGTGTGTGGCAAGAATGTATATAGAAATGTTTGTAAGTTTAGATGAACTTTCTTCACAAAATATACATGATTGACACATATGCAGTGCATGGGTCTGCAAAGGTAGCCTAGTAATGTACTGGAATTTACGGTGAGCCCCGAAAAAAATTCAATTCAAAATCTAACGGTCATTAAAAGTGTACTAAATGTTACCTTCCACTTTCAATACTTTATGGGAGTTTCTAAAATGATACGCTCTTCAACATACCACTGTATTTATACAACTCTTCATTTGAGGCATGCAAATGGGATTCCCTACCTTTAAGGAGAGGCAATTCCATTGGATGTACACTGTAGCCAATAGAAAGCATGACACACAATCTACTGTGTAAGTCACTTTACATTTGATGTACACTCGCCACTGGTTGATCTCACCTTAATGGAAGCAAGGCTACATGTACTGCATCTGCACAGGAGACAGATTTGAAGGGATCGTATAGTTTTGGTTGAGACCTAATTTCAGGTTTCAAACATTTTTTTGTGAGATAATGAGAATCCTCTTATGAAATATGAAAGAGCAGGTAATTCCATGAGGAATTCAACGTTTATTTGATGAAAATTGGTTTTGAAATGGCCGAGATGTCCAAAACAGAGCGATTCTGATAAAGTGTGGGACCCACCTTTTATTACGATCGCTTTGTTTTACTTTGTTTTTGGATGTTTCAGTCATTCCAAACCCGATTTTCATCAAATAAACTTTGAATTCCTCTTAAAATGGTATGCTCTGTACTATTTCAGAAGTGTTTTCTTGGTATCTCGCAAAAAGTTAAAAGCCCAATTCTCATCTCCACCAATACTGTACCATCCCTTTAAATGACATTTCCTATCCGCACAATAACAAATGCTCAGAACGACTGCCCTGCTATTCAGACCAACTTTTATGGAGGGAGATCTTTTGCTCACACTACCCCTTCACTTTGTAATGTCATCCCAGCTCATTCAAAGTAACAATCCACAACACCCATCAGAATCATCCTGAAAACTTTGTACAAGTACCCTGGTATGTAGCAGTCCTACCAACTGCGAAGTGAAATATTCACTGATCCTCAGGCATGCTTAAAGTTCAAAGCAGCTACTGTTAAAGTGGTTTCTTTCGCGTACAGAAACTTTTGCGGTTTCCATCGGTGTCGACTTTTTCGCGAGTGTTTAAATTCACGGTCTGTAATGATAGCATTGTAACAAGCGACGAGTTCAAAACATTTTTGCGTGATGTTAAATTCGCAGTTCAACCTCAAAGCGCGAAAATAAAACCACCGCGAAAGAAACCACTTTTACAGTACATACTGGATACTGCAATTTTGCATGAGGTGCCAAGATCTGTTAAAATTCATTTCATACGAGTTGAGGGATGGATTTCAGATGGCAGACTGCTGTTTGACGCCCTCTGAGAGCAAGGGGGATCAATTCCCAAGATAAGCCTCATGAATCTGACCCATCTCTTCAGTGGGATGTTAGCCTAGACTCGTTCTTGTTTGTTCCATGAGCCCTGTCAATCATTGTTTCCCTACCTGCAAGAATGGGACTTCTCTCTCCGAAGTGAGCCTGAAAGAGCTGCCTATTTAAATAGTATTTACCAAGTGTCTTTCCGTCTGTCTCGGAGAGGTATAATGCATACTTGTACTGGTATTGTAGGTCTTCAAATGGAAACCCCCCCCCCCCCCCCCCCCCAGTCACAACCTCTGAGGCAGTACCATATCGGTAGATTCTTTCTCATCCTTCTTGTGGATCAGTGCATATTTCAATACTTAAAGAATTGCTACAGTTGTATGTAGTAACTGTGACAAGTATCCATCTCCCCAGTGAGTTGGGACAGCAGAACATACTTGGAGTGCCACCTGAATCCAAATGCTCCAAGCCCCAGTTGGAATTTTACTCAAGAAAATGAAAGCTGATGATAATTTGTATCAAAATGCTTGGCAATGCTTATACCCAACACTACAGGTACCGTAAAATCTGAAATTTCTGTGGGGAGTGTGCATGAAACGAACAAATTTTGCGAGGAACCTAGATTAGTAAAAGTAAAATGCATGTGAAAGCTTCATCTAAACAATGAATGCCAGTCATCAATAGGCCTATCTGTTGATGCAAAAAATTTCATACTGCGAAAAAAGGCCATTGGCTCCAATTAGCGAAAGTTTTCATGCTGGGAATGTTTCTGGTTTTATTCTAGATCGTGTAGACACAAAACTTAGGGACAATCTTTTTTTTTTTTAGGGGGGGGGGATTATTGATGCAATTTCCTTGAATTTGCAGAAGAAAACAGCTGCAAATGACAAAATATACAAGAATATCAAACTACAATGACTATCATCATGTTTGACTGTGTAGGTGTGTGTGAAAAAAAAAAAGTTGATAAAAAGTTTTGATATTTATTACTGAAACTTTGAAAATCTACAGCCAATTCCTGATCATTACACATTTATAAATTGTTTCATGCCTTCCATCAAATAATAATTATAAGAGGAACGCTTTGATAAACAATAAAATATTTTCCATTGTTGAATTAAAAAAAAAAAAATCAAATTACAAATACCTTTAGGGGCTCTGAAGGACACAGCACCACAGTGCCCAATTACAATGGCTAAAAATGTAACATGTTGGTATGTAAACTCTGGGCAAACTCAGGTTATGAATGGAAATACATGCACATTTATCTGTGGGGTATGAAAACCAGTGGGCACGCGTTTTTCCTCAAGAGAGGTGGGCAGTTTCTCGTGCGCACATACTGTACGTGTATTTTGTATGTGCACTCCGCAACGATCTGCACAGGCCTCAAGAAGTGTGTGCCATGTTCACGCCAAGACCGTTCAAGAGTCCCCTCATCTGGGGTAAACACAGCAGGGTCCTGTTTCATAAAGCTGTTCGTAAAGTTACGAACAACTTACGAGCGACTGGTAATCAGTTCTGATGTGCTATAATTACTTACCAGAATTTCCATAATTTAGCACAAGAACTGATCACCAGTCGCTCGTAAGTTGTTCGTAACATTACGAACAGCTTTATGAAACACCCCTCTAGAACCTCATCGAGGTTGTCTCAAACTCGTGATACACGTAGGCTGTATAGCACAACATTCACGCCAGGCTCACATGCCAGGCTCACTCCAGACTCCTGCTTTTTCCATGACTGCTTAGAGTTCCTAGCCTATGCAGGGCAAACACGACGCAACCTCTACGGGTTGGCCGTGTTTTTGGGGACGCTAAATGGGGTAATGAAGCGCAGAATACATAATTGTACTGTGACATGTACACCACCTGTAGTCTTCTCTGTTTTTATTTCATGTCATATAACCAGGACTTTATATGAGAAAACCTCATTTTTTAACCTTCCTTTCTTATGGGTATCTTATTTTTGTGAGGTGGGGGAGGGTAGGGTTGGAAATGGCAGTAAGTTTGCTCTTTCTTATAAGGGTAATTCCATTAAAAAAGGGTCCCACTAGTTAAATGCCCCTTCTATTTGCTTCATATTGTCATTGCTTAAAAATTACATACCCTAAATCAATTTCACTTCTGAATACTCTTATTCAGGTAAGTATCTTCCTTTTCAAAGTAAAATATAGAAATTGCTTCTTCAAAGTTCCAAATGAATTTTGACGAAAAGTGCAAAATCACAACGTTTTTGGGCAAAATTGTGTGACATTTTACTGTAACACCAGTTAGACAGATTTACAGCTTGTCTGTGGATTAAACTCTATTTTAAGGGGTCAAAAATGATAAAAGATGAGCAAATTTTGAACACTATAAATATAATTCATGCATCAATTGATACACATTTGCACACGTAAATCCCAAGAAAGACGTTTCACGTGTAAGTTTTGGTGTCCCCATAATTGCTTACACGAGAAACCTTAATTTATGAGTGTGGAATCCATATTAAGGACCAGTGTTGAACTGTTTGTTCTTATTTTGGTAGCACACATACAACACTGTAGTTTAAAAGATCTCAAGAGAAAATTGGGGTAAAATATATAAATTTGAAAAAAAGACCATTTGAATTATAATTTTCACACACGTGGCTTTGGTGTCCCCCTTAATATTATGTCGGGGCACAGTGATAGCTAATTTTTTGTGTCTTATCACAACAATAATTGCTCCTCATTGGCATACTTTACAAAGTAGCTGTGGTTTTTTTGTAACGGGTATCAAAAATTGACCACTCTATTAATTTGAAAAAAAAATGCAAAAACAATATTTGGTGTCCCCCTTACACGGGAAACATTGAAGAATCTTTTTCCTGGCCAAAAATAGGGGTTGTGTTTTTTCAATAGTATCTTAATTTCTTACTTCAAAATAATCACTTCTATTGAAACAAACATAGAACTAGTTTGAAATATGTGGTAAGATGCCAAAATGGATGGTTCACCATGTAACAGGGACACCAATGGTGTCCCCTTTACATGGTGAACCAGTTTTTCCCCATACACTGCAATTTGGTATGCTGACTTCCTGCAATTTCAGTTTAGAATGTTAATTTTCAGTCAGTTTTCAAGGGACTTACTCAATATGAATGTTTTTTTAAGTTATGTTGAACAAAAATCTGATTTTCTGATTTTATTGGCAAAATAGGCATGTCACAAAGTGGGTCCCTATTTTATGGAATTACCCATAACCAAAAAAAAAAAAAAAAAAAAAAAAAAAAAAAAAAAATCATGTTTTCATGGCTTCAATCCAGATCACAAATATTAAATCACAATGCATATCAGGTATGTGGTTAGGGGAAATCAATGCCTATAGATGAATAACTTCCTACACCATTTACATAAAATTAGCGTTGCTCATCTTGTTTGCCAGACAAAACCGTCTTTCTGTGCAAAGTGATGTCTAGTATCATAAACACATGACCTACACTGTACATTGTATGTATTAAACATCATACCAGTTGTCAGTGCAACATAGATGACCTACATGTACTGATTTTCAAGTCCTTTCATTCACATTCCATGTAAAACAAAGTTTGTGAGTTCTCTTTGAAGTTAAAATGGATTTCAGTGAGCTGGATTATTCAAGTAAATCTCATAATCCCTTTGGTAATTTCAATGGCTTTCATGGGAGACTGTTGCATTAGAACAATTTTCACTGGAAATGTCGTCAGAGTAAAATGTGTGATGTCTGGGCTTTCTACTAACACTGAAAATTGTGACAGCAAGATACATGTAGTCATGTACAATTCATATGCTTGCAAATTTATAAGCTACAAAGTTACTCTGAATGTTGTTGGTGAAAGCTTTTGCATAACTATTGCAGAAATGATTGGTACATCATCTCTGTGTATGTTATCACATGGGCGTCACCAGGGGGGGTGCGTTGGGTGCGAACGCACCCCCCTTCAGATCCTTAAAAAAAAAAAAAAAAAAAAAAAAAGCTTCAGTCTGCAAGCGACCTCAACGCCGGACGTTAAATAATTATTCTTTTCAATTTTCTTTTTTTATATTTTGCACCAGGGACATAAAAAAAAAATCGTGGGTAAAAACAATTCGCACCCCTGGTTCTGGCAGCACTGATTTTATGCATATCTACTAGTATTCTATACAGTGTTTACTATTTATCGACCGTACTGTACATCCGTACGGTACGTAGCACGTACACGTTTGCATGTACGTGTGCTACTTACAAGTATGTAGGGTCTATGTAGGTTATTTCTGACCAATCCATATTGCCAGCCCAAGAGCGAGCCCTAAAGTAGCCTCATTAAGAAAAAAGAAAAGAATGGAGGGGCAAGCAAATCATTTTGCCCCCCACCCCCCTCCATAATTCCAGAGACGAGAAGATTTTCTTACCTTTTTTTTTGACGGAAAAAAAGTTGCCCCCATAAAAATATTGGAGGGCAAGCATAATTATTATAATTTCGCCCCCCCCCCCATAATTGATAATTCCCGAAATGAGAAGATTTTCTTGCTTTTGAAAGAAAACAAAAATGTTGCCCCCATAAAAAAAAAAAGATATTGGAAGGCAAGCGCACCAGTTGCCCCATCCCACATGATCATAATTCCCGCGATGAAAAGATTTTCTTGCTCTTTTGTTAGAAATCTGTCCAATTATTTCACCCAAAAGTAGTGGCGTAACCACGGAGGAGGAGGGGGGGGGGGGGGAGGGCGCACGGGAAGGGGGGGGGGGTAAGAAAATCTTCTATGATTTCTTTTAACCATAATAAAATAGGTGTATAGTGTGAAACATTGTTCAAAAAGCCCGGAGCCGACAAAAGATTATGATTCAGCGTGATTCCTGGTTGGCATTCTGCATATAAGCAGTATGTGCGCAGTGTGTACTCAGAATATCCGAACGGCAAAAAGAGTCGCTACCATGTTGCACAATGCGATGTAGAATTTACACCTTTGTACCTTACGCTTCGTTATATCAAAGCTAGATCATTGATTTTGCAGTGTTGCTTTACATACTAGTCTATATAAAAATGTCTTGCATTGCCAATAAAAAGACTTGAACCTTATGGGCCAATTCCTAACTTTTCCATGTATATAATACACACACACAAACAAACACTCACAATTAGGGGATGCTCTAAAGTGCAGATTTTGGACATCCTTCCCCCGCTTGGTCACTTCGACGCCACCTCGCTGGTCATACCTCCCCCAGTCATGAACATAAACCGACACCCTTGACTACCAGTGGCGGATCCAGGGGGGGGGGGGGGGGGGGGGGGGGGGGGGGGGGGGGGGCGGGGCGCACCGGGCGTCCCCCCCCCCCTCACAATTTCAAAAGCGAAAAAATATAGCTTCAAATGGCAGTTTTTGGACTGTAAAATGTCAAAATTTCAAGCTCGCTCGCATTTAGTCGTAATGCCATTCTCGTGAAGTTGCTGCCAGTAATTGTCGGCAGTTGCGCCTGGTGGCCCCCCCCCCCCCCCTTAATTTCCAAAGCGAACAAATATAGCTACAAACGGCAGTTTGGGGACTGTAAAATACCACAATTTTCAAGCTCGCTCCGCTCTCGCATTTGAATTCTCCTGATATTACTGCCAGTAATTGCCAGCAGTTGCGCCCGGTGCGCCCCCCCTTAATTTCCAAAGCGAAAAAAATTAGCTACAAACGGCATTTTTTTTACTGTAAAATGTTTTCAAGCTCGCTCTCTTCGCTCGCTCGCATCTAATCGTTATGCAATTCACCTGATGTTGCTGCCAGTAATTGCCAGCAGTTCCGCCCGGTGCGCCTCCCCCCCCCCCCCCTTAATTTCCAAAGCGAAAAAAAATATCGCTAAGAACGGCAGTTTTTGGACTGTAATATGTAAAATTTTCAAGCTCGCTCGCTCCGCTCGCTCGCATGTAATCTTTATGCTCTCCTGATATTGCTGCCAGTAATTGCCAGCAGTTGCGGCCGATGCGCCCCCCTTAAATTCCAAAGCGAAAATATATAGCTACAAACGGCAGTTTTTTTTACTGTGATATGTCAAAATTTTCGAGCTCGCTCGCTACGCTCGCTCGCATTTAATTGTTATGCCATTCTCCTGATGTTGCTGCCAGTTATTGCCGGCATTTGCGCCCGGTGCGCCCCCCCTTATTTCCAAAGCGAAAAGAATATGGCTCCAAATGGCAGTTTTGGGACTGTAAAATGTCAAAATTTTCAAGCTCGCTCTCTTCGCTCGCTCGCATTTAATTGTTATGCCATTCACCCGATGTTGCTGCCAGTAATTGCCAGCAGTTGCGCCCGGTGCGCCCCCCCTTAATTTCCAAAGCAAAAAAAAAAAAAAGAAAAAAAAATATGGCTACAAACGGCAGTTTTTGGACTGTAAAATGTCAACATTTTCAAGCTCGCTCGCTCCGCTCGCTTGCATGTAATCGTTATGCCATTCTCCTGATATTGCTGCCAGTAATTTGTCGTTTCACACCGCCATTCTATAATCCATTTATAGGGGGGACGACCCCCTCCCACAGCCTCCCCTCTTGGTCGTTCCGCTTGCTCGGGCTCGGTCGCGTTCATGATATCAGTGTAAGAATTGCTACTAGAAATTTATTTATACCATTTATAGGCAAATTGTGTAATAACAATTTACTTCAAAATGTACGGATACCTTAAACAAGTGGGACTGTTTCAAGTCGATAAAACACGCAAAAAACTTGCATCAAATTGCACTATTTACAACATCAAAATGCAAAAAGTGCTCACGAAGGGAGG
The DNA here is from genome assembly GCF_040938485.1 of Diadema antillarum. Taxonomy (NCBI): domain Eukaryota; kingdom Metazoa; phylum Echinodermata; class Echinoidea; order Diadematoida; family Diadematidae; genus Diadema; species Diadema antillarum. The sequence goes on from NW_027272507.1 coordinate 57,478, forward strand.
GGGACACCCACATCCTTCCACTCGCTTACTCCTCTCGCTCTTGCTTGGCCGCGTTCATGATATTCAGTGTAAATATTAAAACACGAAGTTTATTTGGATGATACTATTTTTCAGGCAAATTGTTCATTAATAATCTACATCAAAATTTACTGCTACCTTAAACAAGTGGGACTGTTTCAAGTCGATAAAACAAGCAAAACATGCATCAAATTGCACCATTTACAACGTCAAAATGCAATTTCAGTTCTAACCGTGGGAGGAGGGGGGGGGGGGCAACAGGCACTTCTACATCCTCCCCCCACCCACCCTTGCTGGCTCCCTCGCATACTAACCCTCCCCCCCCCCCCAAAAAAAAAAAAAAAAAAAATGAAATCTTAGCTACGCCGGTGCCCTTTCCCCGCTTGGTTTCCCTCAAAAAACAGTAAAAAGTCTACGGATTGAGAGCTCCCTATATTCCAAATGTCTGTCCAAAAAATCTCGTTACATTTTAGTGTCAAAACGCACCCCCCATGAAAAAAAGCTGGTGACGCCCCTGTATCATCCTGATCACAGCATCACACAGGTCACATACAGTATGTTTAATAACTACAGTTTCAGGCACAGAGATGTTTCTTTACTGAAAGCAGTGGTGAAGCAAATTTGAAGAAATATATTTTGCTGGAAAAGGTATTCCATAAGCCCCTCCCACCCCCCCCCAAAAAAAAACAAAAACAAAAACCAACAACAACAACAAACAAACAAACGAAGACAATACCATGCACTGAGAACTAGGTGTTTGTGGTTTTTTTTTTGGTTTTTGTTTGTTTTTTGAAGCAACAGAAAAACCCAGCAAATTTCTTGGAAAGAAACAGGCATAATACCCTGATCCTGTTACTGTATACGCTATAATTTTCGCGTACATAAATTTTCGCGAATTGCCGCTGTCACACATTTTTGCGAGTGGTTAAATTCGCGATTGGGGGACCAGAGAAAATTATGAAGTGGCGAAGAAAGTGTGAATTTTCAACTTACTAGCAAATAAGAATGATACTAGTTATACACTGCATGAAAAAAACTTACCACACTCTGCGAACTAGTAAGTTAGAATTCAACATTTTTGAAGTGGTTAAGTCCATCGCGATTTCTGACGAGTGGTCCCCTTGCGATAATGGATTGGCTCTCTACAGTGACAGTATTCGTAAGTAGACGTGGACGTGCGTAAACAAGCTTAGCCAGTATGGTCTGTTCGGTAAGCCGTGACATGGTATAGTAGTACTGAAATGTTCATATCATCAAGGCAAGGGATTCATTTTGGAAGGTAATTTTTTTCGCGTGTTGTTAATTTCGCGAATAGCTCCCGACTCGCGAAATTCGCGAAAATAAAACCCCCGCGAAATATATAGCGTATACAGTATGTCTCCTTGTAGTACGTCTCAAATGCAGGAAAAAACAATCTCGAGATAGCAATCCTGGTAACTTCCTTCTGGCACTTTTTCTGAACAGGGCGCTATTGTTGCAGCAAGTCCTTGTACAAAAATTGTACATAGACACCATCCCCTTCTTTCATGCAAAAATAATTACCTCCGCCAAGGGAGGAGGTTATGTTTTCGTTACCGCTTACTTGTTTGTCCATGTGCAAAATAACTCAAAAAGTTGGGAACGGATTAATATGAAACTTGCAGGAAAGGTTGAGAATGACACAAGGAACTGATGATTAAATTTTGGTAGTAATCCAGAAACTTTTATGGATATTATGAAGGATTTTCGATATTTTGGCAGGTACGAGGTAGGGTCAATGAACTTGGGAGTTACAATGTAAAGCTGTGTTAGGTTTTCATACGTGCACTGAAGTGCATGCTGTAACTGCAAGGCAGCCCAGCTGAGGGTTGATGACATAGCAAAAGGCTTCTATATTGGGAATTCAGGCGATTTTTAGCATGCATATATGGGTGGAAATCACTGATCTCTATGGAAGAACAAGATCATTTGAGGATTAGCTGCTTGGCGGAGGTCTGCGCTCTCAGACTGCTTCTCTAGTTGTAAATGAGTTATTGCCTTTTGACTGAGAGTGAATTACATATTGATTATTTACTTTGTTAAAATTTGGTGCTTACATAGTATGTACAGCACATGGACAGTATAATTGTGAAAGTCTGTTAAGAGAAAAAACAATAAAAGTGTACAAAATGATCAGAAAGTCACAGGCATAATTTGAATGCTCCGATGGTATTCAATATTCTTCAATATCTTGATAAGCTGATAATGCTGCATTCCCTCAATTCACATGCAGTTGTAAGCCCACCAGGTGTACTCTAGGGTTTCATTCTTCTGTAAACATTTTGTGCTGGTATAGCATCTCCTCATTTCAAGGTGCTACATCGCTTTCACTATTCAGATTGCCTGGGGTAAGTGAAAATCAAAGTCCGGCAACTTTTTAGAACAATGAGAAAAAATCTTTGCCCAAATTAGGCAAGCAAAAAGTTTCGATGTCAAATTTTTTTTTATCTTCCCCCTTCAAACCCACGAAGTCAATAATAGAGAAGCTCAAAGGTATTAAACTGTTCAGTGATGCTACACACTTTTTAAAGAATTACATTTTGTCAACAGCAACTTTCCACCACGTTTACGTAAAGAAGCCCAAATGCCATGCAACACCAACCCTCAATCAAACCAAGTGTTTTTAAGCATATATATATGAATCAATGTGTGGTGTTTGTTCACATGAATGTGTTTTATTAAGTCCTTGACTTACAAGTGATTTTATCTATTATTTTCTTATATTTTTTTAACTTTCTTGTCAGGCAAGTGTTCTGCAACAATTTGAAAATCTGCATGCTTGCAAGCTGTTAAAAAAAAAGAAAAAAAGAAGTTATGGAACACCGTGCTTGTTTACATTAAATATACAAGTGTTGTTGTTGTTGTTTTTTTTTTTGGGGGGGGGGTAAGATGGGGAGGAGGGAAGATTTGCATTCTGTTTGTTACAAGTGTATTTAGCATTTTATCCTTGTTTTAGCTTGTACTTCTTTTTTTTTTGCAGGGGGGGGGGGGGAACATGGTTGAGAGAGAGTTCAAATCAAGGATATTCCATGCATCCTTATCCTCATCTTTATATTACAAAGCAGCAATGCTGCATATATTTATACAAAAAAAAATCCAAATAAAATGTCTTACCAGCTGGCATTTTCTCTTCTCATGCTTGATGTTGATGGGCTGGCTCCTGCCGTGATTGCACTTCCTCTCGATCCATTCCCGATACTTGCAATTTCGGGGCGGGGGATCCACGGTGTCAGGCGAGAATGTCACTTTTACGCACCCTCCTGAAGGCTTCTTCTGACAACTCTGAGCAATCCAGCGGTGGGAAGGTGCTGGCCCGACGTCGCTTGCCACGGCAGTTCTTCAGGCAAGACTTCAGACAAGCCTTGGCCGTTACTGCCCCTGGCTCCACGGAACCCTCGAAGGCTGATCGCCTTGTGCTCTCTCGGATTTTGCTGACTTTGGGGCCGAGTTCTTCTCATTTTCTTCGAAGTCGCTCTGGTGTTTCTCCGACTCCATCTCCCCTTCTGTCTTCCTGGTGCGAGCGACCTGAACGCTGTCATCGCTGGAGTTGTCACCTGAATCCGGGGAGGTGTGACCATCTTCAGCGGGCCTTTCGGGACTTACCGTCGTCTGGAGAGAGGCAGAGGACATGTCCAATGTCTCTGCCACTGCTGGGCATGTGCGACTCGCTTGGAAGAGACTGGCAGACTATTGGAGAATTGCCTCCTGCATCCAGTGGGGAATCAGAGCATTGCATCTACAGGAGGTGTACTCTTGCTTGCAGTCCTCTTGAACAAAGGGTATCTTGATGTGCAACGTCGGGCCGTCCTTTAGAACGGCGCTTTGAGTTCGGACTTTCATTTCCACTCCCATTTCCATCAGTTTGCACTCGGTGCACATCCGCATTTTCTGCCTTTCCATTAGTCAAGGCCCTAGAATTTTTATCCTCTGGCATTGTTAAAGCTTTAGTAGTACATGAAGCATCAAAATCCAGATAGCGTTCTCCTATAGATAGAGTTTTTCTACAGAGATTTCATGTCACTTGTGTACCTACGAATCCAATTTCTATTCAGCTTTGGTCTTCCCAGGGCGAAAATACAACTAAACTACACATCTGTTCTGCAGTTGAGTCACTAACAGTAACACATCGGGCTGTCAAAGGTCATGACACGACAGTTTGATATTAAAAGCCATCAAAACAATCAAAGTAATGTTCCATGAAGAAAGGCAATGACGGAATGTCCTTTGCAACTGCAGCGCTCTGCCACACATGCACCCCGGCCCTAGAACTGCAGTCACCACCAGCCGGCAAACACTGAGTCACTGTATCGTCCACCAAGAAGGATTGAAACTTACTGTCCTCTTTCTCCAGAGGCCAGTCCAGCTCCACCAGCTTCGCAGTAATAGTCCCAGTTGGAATGGTGGTTTGCGTTGCTATTCGTCTGTTGTCTGTAACAAAATAATAGGAGTAAAAGAAGAACGAGGCTATAAATAAGTGGGGCAAAGATGCAGAGGGAGCTCAAAGCAAGAGTCAAGCTAATCCAGCAGTAACCCCGGCGCGGGGCGCTCGGAGTGTAATAAGCTGCCAAGTGCTGCGGTTACTCCAGCAGTTGACCAAAACTTTAGCAAAGATCGGTCTGTATCTGGTCGTAGTAGGGGATATGTTCCGCGGAGACTGCGTCTGGCTTCACGGATCCCCTCCTACGGAGGAGAGCGATAACGTCAATGAAATTAAAAACTCCTCCAGACAGACCCAGACGGATCTTTCTTTCTACTCCAGCAGTCGCGTCTCTAAAACAGATTCAACAACATCACTACTACTACTACTAGAGAGTAGAGTCTAGTCATCAGCAATCAGGCTACTCAGAGATAAGGTCAACCCACATTAGACTGTCTAGAATCTAGTTCTGGTTCAGTTTCACTCACTCAGGCCTCAGCCCTTTCTAAACTAGATGATATTGATAGATCTAACAAAGCCAGTATAAAAAGCTCTAAACCCACTTTTCGTGATGGCACCTTCCGTGATATTCATCACTTCTATATCATGGTGTATTCGTATGCGCTATACCCGACACAAACACTGAAACACTCCCAAACAGTGAAACTAATAAAAAGATTGAGTAAAATCTAGAGGTAAAGTCGAATGCTTACATGGCGTCAAACCTCCTACTCAGGAAGGATACTTATTCGAAGAAGACTGATGATTCTGTTTATTTACTTCTCCAGATCGCCAGATCGCGACCACATCTGTACACAGCTTCACAATTCAGGGTGAATTTCTGCGATGATGTACTCAGTAGATCGTAGATTGAGAGTGTACACAATACGCGGGCCGCTTCGAGGCTGCTCAGCCAACGACTACGATTGGTTGCTCACGTAGGCTGGCCTACTCTACATGGCTTCGTGCACGCCCGATCGACCCCGTACTTTTCCGCAGGCAGCGCAGACCCGAGGGTTGATGTGTACTTGTACTGGGGTACTGTATTCGCATAATGTGCTTGTTTGTGTGTGTGCCGCAGCAGTGCGTTGACCATTCATTTGACAGTATCGAGTATATGCTAAAACCAGACCAATTATTCTATTCATTGCGAATTTTTGTCCAACGCCACATGGATCACTCAACCTAAGTTCATATTTTGAGTGTATTTTAACACATATTACGTTTCTTATAGAATTACTGACTTTTATTGACACAAATGAATTAATATTGAATTCTAGGGATGAAATTCTGGGGATGTGTTTCAAAACGCAGAGGATAAAGACTAGCAAAAAAAGGGGCACGGTTCATGTGACTTTCGTTTCACGTGTACGCCGACCTAATTGTAAACAATGGGTCGGCATTGTAGCTCCATGGCGCGGGCACCTCCCTGCTGGTCAGTGCAAGGTGTGTACACAGTACAGAGTGCCAATGGTCAACGTGTTTACTCCTCTACAGCTATAGTCTGGTTTCCAGACCGCTTGCCAACTTCAGTCCCTTCAAAAAAAAAAAAAAAAAAAAAAAAAAGCGCCCTCTGCGGTGTATACCAAGCCAGGGAGGTACCAACGAGACCGATCTCAATGTAGAGATTGATAGTTTTATCCCCCCATTTTATAGACACAAGAGTACATAAACTCTAAGGGAGGTACGAGGGTGGGGGTACTAAGCAGGGAGAAGTCTCTCACATGCCATGGAGTTCCATGGTCACATACACAATATAGGCAAATGATTTTTTTTTTTTTAAACCACCGATCTCAATGTAGAGATGAGTAGTTTTTTTTTTTCATTTTTATAGACAAAAGAGTACAAAAACTCTAAAGGAGGTACGAGGGTAGGGGGGTACTAAGCAGGGAGAAGTCTCTCTCATGCCTTCCATGCTCACATACACTACCACGAATAGTCAATACAGGCAAATGGTCTGGAACCAGACTAGTAAAGGTACCTCCGTGAGATTATCGATACACAGAAGACTCAACCACGCTTGTCCAAGGCTGTTTCTTACAGCGCGTTACTGATTTCTTTCTCTTTGTTTTTGTCTTCTTCTTTTTTTGGTCTACCCCCCCCCCCCTCTCTTATACTCTTTTTCTCAAGGCTCTCAATCAGAAGATTCTGAGTTCATTCAAATCCTTTTACAAGATGTTTTACTTCATAGGCCCATCTTGTACCCGGGGATGTTCTTTATGGGTACGAAGAGGTAGGCACTATAGGCTACTCGAACCGGGTGTCCATTAAGACATATAATCCTATTGTGATTATCATCAACACTCTAATAGTATGATTATCGTATCGTTAATCTGAAAATAAGAATAAGATTCGTTATTCTGAAAGATCATTGATTCCGAAAATGAAAAAACTATCGGAATTTCGAAGGTTGCGTTAGTACGCACCTTCTCTTCATTTACGGATTAACGAACCTTCGGAATAACAAAAAAAAAATAAAAAATCTAATTTCATTTTCACATTATCGAAAATTCAGAATAACAAACCTATTTTCATTTTTGGATTATTGAACCTTCGGAATAATAAAACCCATTTCATTTTGGGAATAACGAACCTGCGGAACCTGATTCATTTTCGGAATAATGAGCCTTAGGAATAACCATAACACACCTTCGGAATAAGGTCACTGAAAATATAACGAACCCCTTTTTTCCATTTTCAGATTAACGAACACCTAACATGATTATACTCTCTAAAAAAAAAATCGAGTGAAAATATTCACTCTTAAAGGAGTGAATACAAAAAAGAGTGAATTTAGAGTGAAAATGGAGTGAATTCTGAGTGAAAATGTTCATTTTCACTCATTTTGGAGTGACCTCAGGGATCACTCGAAGATTTTGGAGTGATCCCTGACGTCACTCTAAAACGAGTGAAAATGAACATTTTCACTCAAAATTCACTCCAACTTCACTCTAAATTCACTCTTTTTTGCATATTTTCACTCGATTTTTTTTAGAGAGTACAGAATTTGTGTTTTTTTGGCACAATAAACCTTTGGAATAGCGAATCCTAATTCTTTTTCAGATTAATGAACCTTCGCAATACTGATAGCGAACATCACCCCAATTTGTGATGTCACTAAATAAAGGTGGAACGACAATGTAGAAAATAAATTGTTCAAAATCATCATTCCCTTAAAAAAAAGCGCACATAGGCCTACCCTTGACTCGATGATATTAGAATTTCTGCTCCATGCTTTCTGGAGAAATTAAGTAGGTCATGTAATGTTCTAATTCCTTGAAGAGTGATACAAGGTGAAATTCCTGTCTATTATTTTTCTTATACGTTCTAGTACATGTACTAGTAACGCTCTACTCCTGTGACACTTGTTGTAGTGATCTCATCTATAGAGGGCGGCACATGTTATTGGATGCATGGATTTTCCGATATTTCTCGGAATTTCACTGATCTTTGTGTATGCGTTATAGACTATATATCCACACATACATGCATTTTCCCTCAAGTGTCCTTTATATACAACTGCTTATTTGAATGCATATTTTCATTACATTGATATGATACACAAACTAATTTCGTACTGAGCCTATATAGGATGTTTGAGGCCATTGTATTCTGATACATCTGACATTCAAACAAGTAGTGAAACTGACCAACGTATAGTCTTCTTTATTGGAAAAATAAAATCCAGACAAATTTCACCCCCCCCCCCGTGGCTTCCATTATCCATCACTCTCCCGCTTCTGCACTTACAGATGTTTATATTTTTCAAATAAGTTGAACAGTGCAGTTAGGAAACCTATAGATGAAATTCTGTATATGCCATGTATCTATCAATCGCGAGTCTAAATTTTCGCGAATGGTTAAATTCGCGATCTTGGCGTACGGTATTGAACGGAGAAATGTATACGTGTACGTTACATTCATACTAGTATCGGGATCAAAATCATTATTTTCGCGTGCCTTTAATTTCGCGAATAGCACCCGACTCGCGAATTTCGCGAAAATAAAAACCTCGCAAAATATTCGGCGTATACAGCTAGTCGCGCAAGAGTTAATCACATCATTTAAAATCCACCTGAATGGCCACTTGCTCGTATAAATCGATTAGCAAATTTATAATCATATTCTACACTTTAATATACACCAAATTAGATCCTCTATTCCTTATGATTCAACTCTAATGTTTTCACCATAATTATGTTTCTTTAGTTGCCCCTTCTTTACATGTTTGTTTTTCTTTTGTTTGTTAATTGTATGAGTGAGGTTTATTTTCGTTGAGTGCTAACGTTTTGGCCCCTACTCCCTATGATGGGGCTTTTATTTTGATTTCAGTATGAGTGATTTGCGTCATTTATTTTTCGTGTATACAGACATCGTGAATATGATAATTATATGATTATGCATCATAATTTATTCCCTTTTCAATGTTGAATGTAGGGCCTAGATGTTTGTTCGTATTTGTACAATAATGACCTCTTTGAAAATTTGCCCTATGTAACTATGGCTGAAAGGGCAATCCTTCCAATGAGTGAATGATTAAATGAAATGAAATAAAATAAAATAAAAATAGATTATAGCTTGTCATGGGTTTTTAACAATCCATTTGTAGTTTTGATAAAGGGGCGGGGCCCACTTCCGGGTGTCATAAAAAAAAGGCCTTCTGCGCAACTTCTGGTGCCACTTCCTGGTTTCTTCGGCTGACAAGCCAAAAAAAAAAAAAGAAAAAAAAAGCGCAAAAACATAACCTTACCGCGCTCACACTTCAGGGTCTCTATCTATTTCTTTCTATAGTGCGTATTCCGTGTAAAAAACGTGGGGGGGGGGGGGAGGGGTCTAAAGTGGTGACACCTTATGTATTCCTTTGTATGGTGCGAAAAAATGTGTGTGTGTGGGGGGGGGGGGGGCAAACCCCTCCCTTCCCCCCCCCCCCCCCGGCTCCCCAGTTCCGCCGGCCATGTGAAGGTGGTAATTTGGCTCAGTCGGTATAATAGCGCGTCCACCTTCCAATCCAAATGATTATACGGTTCGCTCTTCTCGAGTCTGAATTACTGAGTAATATTGGTTGTGTATATATAATCATGTAGCATACAGGTTCAAACATAGGCGCCGGAAGTGGGGGGGGGGGGGGGGTGGGGGGGGGGGGGCGGCCGCCCCCCCCCCCAATCCAAAAAGTGGGGGGGGGGGGGCAAAACGCATTTTTTGCCCCCCCCCAAAAAAAAGCCCCCCCAAAAAAGCCCCCCCCCCCAAAAAAAAAAGAAATAATAAATAAATAAATAAATAAAAATAAATAAATAAATAAATAAATAAATAAGCAAATAAACAAATAAATAAAAATAGATAAAATAAGATAGATATGTATATAAATGAACAAACGCGACAAAACATAGCTACAAACGGCAGTTTTTGGACTGAAAAATGTCAAAATTTCCAAGCTCGCTCGCTCCGCTCGCTCGCATTCAATCGCTATGCCATTCTCCTGATGTTGCTGGCAGTAATTGCTAGCAGTTGCGCCTGGGCCGCCGCCCCCCCCCCTTAATTTCCAAAGCGAAAAAAATATAGCTACAAACGGCAGTTTGGGGACTGTAAGATGTCAAAATTAATCGTCAAATTTATTCGTTATGCCATTTTCCTAACGTTGCAGCCAGTAATTGCCAGCAGTTGAGCCCGGTGCGCCTCCCCCTTAATTTCCAAAGCGAAAAACATAGCTACAACGGCAGTTTTGGGACTGCACAATGTCAAAATTTTCAAGCTCGCTCGCTTCGCTCGCTCGCATTGAATCATTATGCCATTCTCCTAATGTTGCTGCCAGTAATTGCCAGCAGTTGCGCCTGATGCGCCCCCCCCCCTTAATTTCCAAAGCGAAAGATATAGCTACAAACGCCAGTTTTGGGACTGTAGAATGTCAAAATTTTCAAGCTCGCTCGCTTCGCTCGCTCGCATTGAATGGTTAAGCCATTCTCCTAATGTTGCTGCCAGTAATTGCCAGCAGTTGCGCCCGATGCGCCCCCATTAATTTCAAAAGCGAAAGATATAGCTACAAACGGCAGTTTTGGGACTGTAGAATGTCAAAATTTTCAAGCTCGCTCGCTTCGCTCGCTCGCATTGAATGGTTATGCCATTCTCTTATTGTTGCCGCCAGTAATTGCCAGCAGTTGCGCCCGATGCCCCCCCCCCTTAATTTCCAAAGCGAAAGATATAGCTACAAACGGCAGTTTTGGGACTGTAAAATGTCAAAATTTTCGAGCTCTCTCGCTCCGCTCGCTCGCATTTTATTGTTATGCAATTCTCCTGATGTTGCTGACAGTGTATAATTTGTCGTTTCACACCGTCATTCCATAATCCATGTAAGGAAAACTTACAATGTTGCTCAATGACTGCGTTGTTGAATGTATCACATTCCGTAAATGTGTTGTAGTCCCATTATTGCGCACGCACACACGCACAAGTATACACACCGTCAAAATTACTTTTCCACAAGGTGCCCATCCCCAATGTTTCGACCCACCGTACGCCACTTTACATATATATATATATATATATATATATATATATATATATATATACATATATATACATGTATATATATATATATATATATATATATATATATATATATATATATATATGTGTGTGTGTGTGTGTGTGTGTATGTGTATATCGTGTAACATATGTATAGTCTATCGTGAGCCCCCTCCAATATTTGCCCCCCCCCCCCCCAATCCAAAACTGCTTCCGGCGCGCCTGGGTTCAAATAAGAGGCAGAAACACTCTGTCCCGTCAACAAGACATTAGTCCGTGAGTGGGAGTATATAGAGTCGCAATTCGTGCACATAAAAGATCCCTTCATTGCAAAAAGCAGGGTGCATGAAGTGGTCCGCCTCACATTCAACAACTGGACCCCATGGAAGACCAGCGGGCGCGTGCAGCCGAATTAAATATATAATCTTATATGGGCTATCATCCAGCCCTCTTGTAACATGGAAAAAATAATGAAAGACGAAAAAACAATCGCCTTATTTTCTTGGAAATTTTCCAACTATATCACCTTAAGCGTGTATTGGATCGTGAGAATTTCAGTTCTAAAAATGCAAAGAAAGCTAGCTCCCTCCCCCTGCAAGGTCGCTGCGCTCAGATGTTAGATTATTGAATCTTTTGAGCAGAAATATCATTCAAATTCAAATGATTTTATTTCCATATAAAGTAATACATAGCAATACATAACGCTTACACAAGTACCGGTAAATTTTTAGGAACTTTGAATCATATAAGTAAAAAGAAAAACATGGATACAATTATAATAATATCCACTTTGTTTTTAGATAAATAAACAAGTAAGCAATACAATTTTATTTTGTAACTCTATATGGAAAAGAGGAATTTACAAGAGAAGCATAGCTTTGTAAATTTTGTGAATTACTCTAGGAGATGAGGGCATCTCATCATGCATCAAATAAATACGTTGTAATTTAGTTTGGTTTTTTTTTATTTTACCATTTGAATAAATAATTGATTGTGGTTTTTTTATTATTATTTAAAATATCATACCAAAAGTGTGCACCAGATCATTGAGTTTCAATTCTGATTTCTGTTTCTGTTTTTTTTTTGTGTGTGTGTGTGTGTTTTGTTCAGGAGGTTTAACCCCACCCCCCCCCCCCCCATGGTTGCAATGTAGATACATAATGTATCACTGTTTCAAGTGTGAATGAATTGATTTGATGTGATATTTATATTTATATTTATATTTCTTTGTAGTTTTGTTCTAATCATATCTTTATTTTAACAGCAACAAAGAACATGTAAACTTTTACATCGGGTCCATGGTCTTATTCCGGACACAATGATCATGGCAGGTAATGACAGAGTTACAAATGCTAACAGGTGAACAAGTTATAATATGACAATAAGTACAACAAATGTTGATGATTGACAAAGCTATCAGATAACAATGCAACAAATCATTGTACATTTCTCCAGTATACATATCTTAAGTGTTAAAGTGTCATTCCAACAAATAATTTCTGTATTTATCTAGATCTATTGCTTAAGTGTTTAAGTATCAGTCCGCTAAATCATATTTGTCCAGATAATATATTACATTAAGATCTGAGTGTTAAGTGCCAATGCAATAATCATTATATTTATCAAGGACACATGTTACATTTCTAAGTGTCTTACATACCGTATTACATTTCCAAGTGTTTTTTCCCCACAAAAACTGTTCTTTTCTTGCGTAGAATATTGTGAAAGAGGACACTTGATGGAATGTGGTGGGACTTTGGTTTGATTTACATCTTTAAAGTAGGCCCTTCATAGTCAGCATAGAACTGAAATATCAATCATCATACAAACAAACAAGAGTTGTGAAATACTGTGACCGAAAGATCGGTCTGTATCTGTCCGTCGGGGAATGTTCCGCGGAGACTGCGTCTGGCTTCAGCGTTAATGGCAAAATATAAAGGACTCCTCCGGACAGACGGATCTTTCTGTCCATGAAATACTAGGCCTACGTACGTTGTATCGAAAAGCGAGCTGATATCTGTCGCGATATTAGAAAGAAATTGCAGTGTGAGTGAAGTTATACCCCATTAGGTTCTTTCAGGGATTTTTCATATGAATCATATGCATACTTTAGAGAAATCGGGGTTTTATATTTTTTCGAGGTTTCGTGGTACATGTACAACAGAGTACATCTCAGGAAACTGTAATCGTTGCCATGGATTCTAGTCACGCGCTTGCGCATACCACACATGTCGTATCGATTTTTGTTTTTTATTTTCTTGGTGTTTTTTGGTCTCTCTCGGAACGCCCTCTATCGGATGAGTGAGACGAAAAAATTAAACACACACATACCAAAATACCATACAATTGTACCCAATACTCGGTCAACGCGAAGGTGGTGAAGATGGTGTATATTTCCCCCATTCTATTCCGCTAAACGCCAGCAAGACTTTCAGAGAAATATGGCTGATCCAAGTTATCGCAGAAGTAAGAAATTTATGAAGATTTTGTGTAATTACATGGAGAAATTACCGGTAACGGTAGGCGTGATACTCGCAAGGCGTCGCTAACGACAGCTGACAACGGTCCCATATACAGTAATTAATGTCGGTGTTTTATATATTTACAACTGGAACGATTTTCACAATAATAAACGGATCGGAACTCGTCCGTAGACGGTGGTAACGATGCCTGATGGTGGTGGTGGTGGCCAGTGGTAACACAGGGGTAGGCTGCATCAAGCTGAGGAAGTCCTAGGCTAAGCCTGGCCTAGCTGTACACCGTGGGCGTAGAATTCACGACACTAAATACACATCATCACATGCATTAACGGCACCCCGACCAGCGACGACCCCCAACCCGTACCGAGTCGGGGTCAACGCGTCCGGGAAACCCGCTCATAGCTCATGAGGCCTGCTCCCTCGTATGAGCCTCATCCGCCTCACGAGGCCTCCGGAGAGCCTCATGATGCCCCCGGGGAGAGAAACTCATGAAGCTCCCTGTTCACTTTTTATTCATCTCACATCTGACATATAAATTGTCCCAACTTTGCTCAGTGATTTTTTGTTACACGCACATGTCCACTAAGCACTATCCATGATGAAAAGGAGAAATAATTCTGTCTGTTTTTTTTTTACAACAATCGAGTTTTAATCAACCGATGCACAGCGACCCTTCGAAACACGGGCGCCAGCGGGTTTGCTCAATGCAATGCTGCCGCACCTAGCGGCCTGATCCGACTAAATATTTTCGGTGCTTTTTTCTGCGGCTCTCACCTCTCCGCGCACAAATCAGCCTCGTGAAGCTGAAGTCTGACATCTTTTTACAAAAATTTGTAACGAGAATTAAAAATAAAATCAGTACTAACCTGACCTTGTGCATATATTCCAAATTACTATTCCACACTGATAGAGTAGGTGGGTACTCCAGTTTGTTAGCAAACTAATCACTTGCGCTAGACGCACGCACCGGAGGATACAGTATCCTCCGGTGCATGCGCAAGCTCACTCTGAAAATCTCGCAGCTTGCGCGCTGTCTGTAGAATGCTATGTGCTGGATGCGTGATGTGATGTGATGTGACGTTGCGTTGCGGGATGATTCCAGAAAAAGCGCCCAAAGGTTAGCCGACGGCGGGATTGATGAGGAAAGTGAACCCTTCATACCTATAAAGTGATTAGTTTGCTAACAAACTTTTGAAAGAGAGAAGTCGAGTGTTCTTTTGTTATAACAAAAGAACACTCAACTTCTCTCTTTCAGAAGGCAGGGGGAATAATATTACCCTTAACATGCGTCAGTAGCAAGTCGAAGAAATGTACACTTTATTCAAAAAGTAAAGTTTTGTGAAATTCTCTTTTCATTTTCCTTATATAGTTGTACGCATGTGACATCATACACTGTAGTAGTCTTCTCTTCCAGCAGTGACTGCGCAGATACTTAAAATATTCGTAACTTTTGAACGGATTGTACAATTTTCCTCAAACTTTCACTGATGTGTTCTACTAATGTTGCTGCATTCTCTCAATCCTTATGTATATGAAAGTGGACTTGTCCTTTAAGGCCTAGGGCAGTTGGGCCTAACTAAGTTAGGCCTATTGATAATTGGATAGTCTGCGCTAGATCTGTAAATTTATTGCCTGGGCCAAAAAGTGCATGATTGTAGGTAGGAGATGCCCTTTATTTTCATTCATCCATGACTCTGAATGTATTAAAGGAGCAGCAGTTAAACCACTTGGTTTGTTTTGCTAATGCATACATGTAGAGCTTAGAGGCGAGTTGTGAGGGGATGACATCATCACTTCACTAGACTATTAAATTTACAAAATTTTCCCTTGAAGTTTGATAAGAGTCAATGATTATGTTCCTCACAAGCAAAGAATCTGTTCTCTAAAGAGTATATCAATAATAGGTACATATAATACATTATATGGGGCAGTGCTTTGCAAGATAGGATACAATATCAATCTGTTATAATTGATATAACAAACGATAATTGGTATTTTTCTTAGTGATAACAGTGAAAAGACGAAATCAATCATGTTATGTTTATCTTTCACCAGACACTCCAACTCCAGCAGTTCCTCCAAGCCCAGTCTCTTTCAAAGGGCAGCATAAAGGTCATCTAGCTCTTAAGAGCAGCCGTAAGTATATTAAAAAAGAGCAGCAAACTTTTATTTCATGTTGGTATCTATTGACTCTCTTGAATTCAGCCTTCATTAGCGTGTTGATCTGGTAATTTGTGTGTGTGTGTGTGTGTATGTCTGCCTGTCTGTCTGTGGACACTGAACAAATTAGGAGTGTGTATGTTGTCTTGTCATTGAAAGAAAATATTAGTGTTCATCGCACGCTTTAATTATCTAGAATGGGAATTTATTTTGGCAACATCTTCATTGACTTTTTTTCTTTTCTTATAAATTCTTAGTTCTTGTTGGTGTTGTGAAAACATGATCTGATGATGGTTTAGCAACGAAACCCAGAATCGTATGCAATCAATCGTTGTACTCGGCCATTTTATAATTAGTCAGTGTTTGTAGTGTTCAATTCCATTACTTTGCATCATGAATACCAGCATTTCAGTTTCTAATCTTGTGAAATACCTGCAATTTGCACAATACCAGCCAATAGCCTAAATTGTATGTGTGTAGAACTCGGTAGGCTAATGTAACGTTTAAAAAATAGTAAAGGTATTCCTTACTGTCAGTGAGAATTTAGAGCTGTGTGTTTTACCCTTATCCATTTGCATTCCATGCACCAAGTGGCTCTTCTGTGGACACAGTCGCCCGAAAAAGCCAGATAAAATCCAATATGATTAGTTTTAATTGAAATATGCAGTATTGTTCATTTCCCTCCCACACAGCGTATGCCACCACCTGCAAGAGAGCCCTCAATCAAAATGATGTGGTCACCAATCTCAACGTCCATTACAGGAAGCTGAGCACGGCCAAATGTAAGTCTCTGAACATTTCCATGTCAGCAAAATCTGACTGGTCTGAGGGACTACTTGTATGGAATGAAGGCTTTGTTGAAAGAAAGACAGCCAATTTGTATGGATAGCAGTGTTTAAATGACTAGGAATGAAAGAAGGAAAAGTTTGCCAAAGTGTACCATACCATAGTACTTAGTATTGAGCAACATCTATGTATATAGCAGGGTCAATGCTAACCTTTTTTTTTTGTGTAGTGGCCCATTTGGGCTGAAATCTTTAAGTCTGAAATTTTGGTGGCCTGAAAAAGATTCACAAAGATATCTTGAAATAAAAGCAAAAGTAACAATCCATTTCGAATCTTGCCTGATTGGGCCACAGAAAAAAAACAACAACAACAAATTACTGGCCGACACCAATTTTTGGTGGCCCCCTGGCCACTGGGCCACTGCTAAAGTCAAGCACTGTGTAGGTACTGTAGGCTTTCAAACGTCAGTTAACTTAAGTGGGCTCATTTTCATGACATTATTGTAGAGAACTTTATATTGTAGTAGTGGTGTGCCTCAACTCTTAAAGTTTTGTGAAAGGTAGCATTAGTATTAAGATTCTGCTCGAGATACACTCACTGCATAAAATTCTGATACATCTAGTATGATGAGAGTCATTTTTTTTTTCTTTTAAAAGTAGATATTTTAAAGACATGTATTTCTATGTAGTGGTAGGTAGTGGTGGACTATGAAACAAAAAAGTAACAGTCATGCAATGTGCAGGTCTCTCTTGCGTCTCAAAAGATGCCATATGGTACACTTTGCACTTTTCCAAATCTCTTTGCTAATTCCATGTTGGCTTTATGTACAACAAATTTGTGCAAATTTTTCTTGAGTTGAGAAAGCACATTGACATTATTTTCACCTAAAGGTAACTAACATTGCTAGATGGTCAAATACTGGTCAACATATGGCTTGCTTTTTTCATAGCATCCTGTCCTGAATGGCATTCACTTAGCAATCAATAACATCTGTGATGCAGGAGATTGTGTGACGTAACCCGTTTAGGATAAGCTGATGTTGCTATAACATGTTTCCTATAGACCCCTGCCCGCGTATACTCAGGAATAGTCTTAAAGGAGTTAATGTCAATTTGCATTGGAGCCAAGTCTTTTGACACAGCCTGTACAATCAATGAAAATTGAATGATGTATATATCAGTCAAGGGGAATTTCAGATGGAACAAGTAGTTAGCTTTGTCTTTACTTTCTTTCACAGCTGCTGAAATGAAAATACACAGTAGGATGTTGTTGCATAAAAGAGGTGTGCTTGAGATGTATACTGCAACAGATCGAATATACATTTTGATTTCTGTGTTTTGATTCACAGCACGAATTGATTC
Source organism: Diadema antillarum (assembly GCF_040938485.1). Taxonomy (NCBI): domain Eukaryota; kingdom Metazoa; phylum Echinodermata; class Echinoidea; order Diadematoida; family Diadematidae; genus Diadema; species Diadema antillarum. Next base: position 75,237 of record NW_027272507.1, read on the forward strand.
TACTACACCAAAGACATGGACGTTGAGCACTGTCAGTGAGTATCTTAATTTCATTTCATGTCATACAGACTTTAAATATCATGTCAATCTGCAAATGGTTTGTACAATCTTTAAAAATCAACAGCATTTTTATAAACCTATTTGGTTTGGTTTTTATCGTTTAGGAAGTTCAGTCCAAATCTTAACATGGCCATATTTGTATTCAATCACTGTTTGAGGTACACAGAGAATTTCTTATAGTTTGTTTTTGCTGAACTGATCATGGGCTCCAAGTCAAGCTGAAATCCTCAGTTGCCTACTCAAAGGTTTTTAGCCATAAGTAAAATGTTGTTTGTCATAGTTTCGCATAGTCTTCAGTTCATGTCAGATGCTATTTTTTTCTTATATTAATTTAATTGACAAATTATTGAACATACTTGTGTTGTAAAAGCCCTCAGAAGGTTGATATACAATGTAAACTAAACCAAGCTTCATAATTGAATGTATTTGATGATGTCAAGCAGTCTTGAAATTTAATTCATTGTCCAGTTTTAGTAATTGAAAAGGTGGTACATTACAGAAAACTGAACCTTCTTTTTTTTTCATTTTGTATTTCTTTTTTTCACATCTTGTAGAAAAGGATCAGCTGAGAAGGCAGGCCATGGAAAAGCAGAAGAAGAAACTTGCTAGTCAGAAATCATCTTCTCGTCCTGCTTCTAGGAACACCATTGGCACTAACGCTGATGACCTCAATCTTGTAAGACTATGCTACCTCTTTCTTAGAATCACATTAAAAAAACAAAACAACAACAGACAAATTGATTGATTGATTAATTTGATTTGATTTGATTTCTGAATTTCTTTTTCATACATAAATGTAATACAAAGTCAATTGAATGAACTTATAGAGCACAGCATTATTTGAATCTAACTGTTAAAACAGATAAATGATTACTAGTAATTCAAATATCCAACATTTTTCTAACACAATCCAAAATGAAATCGAGCAGGCGTTATTTTATGCATAATGCAAACATAGGATCCTGTGTGTCTGCCATTCAAAAGACAAATTAAGCAGCTCTGGATATAGCAGAAATACAGGAGACCATCATCATAAGCAAACACTTGACAAGGATAATGCCCTCAGAAATGATTGTCTAAACAATACAACATCCTAAGAATATATAATAAACTAGAAAAGCACTCTGAGAGCGCAGACCTCCGCCAAGCAGCTACTTTCCACCGATGATCTTGCTCTTCCGAAAGAGATTTTCTCCTCTCCACCACTGGGGAAAAGCTCTTAGGGCTCTTCCATAGAGATCAGTGATTTTCACCCATAGGTATACATGCTGAAAAATTGCCCGATTTCCCAATATAGAAGCTTTTGTTACGTCATAAACCCTCAGCTGCGCGGCGCGCCTCGCCCTAGCAGAAACTAGAGCACGCACTTTAGTGCGCGTTTGAAAACCTCAAAAATGCGCAGCGTGAACTCCCAAGTTCAGTGACCCTGCCTGTCAAAATATCAAAAATCCTTCATAAATTCCCCAAAAATTCTAGGACACTACCAAAATTAAATTATTTGTTACTTGTGTCATTCTCAACCTTTCCTGTAAGTTTCATTCAAATCCGTTAACTACTTTTTGAGTTATTTTTCCCATGGGCAAACAAACAAAACAACAGTAATGAAAACATAACCTCCTCCCTTGGCGGAGGTAATTAATCAAATGAATCAGAAATGTGTGTGTGTAAATGTTTTAAGTATGTTATCTGCACTGTTTCCCTTAGGCTTTTTAGGTGTTTAGTTGTTCCTGTCCTCTGTGTGTGTGTGTGTGTGTGTGTGTGTGTGTGTGTGTGTGTGTGTGAATGTAAAGACCCCTCCCCTTTTCCTTCAATATTAATAGAGTAAGTGATAAGCTTGACTGATGCCGTTCATGAATTTCTCTTTGTGACGCTATCACCAACCATTCAGGATCTTGACGAGGACCTCGTAGACTATGGCATTCCCGATAACCAGGTGCCCCGCAGCGCGCCAATGACCCCCACCAAGGCCTTCCGTCCACACAGTGCCTACTCCGACCGCAACCAGCACACCGGCCGGCCACGCACCAGCCAGTCACAATTCAACGCCCACGTCCGGCACCTACCGCAGCGGCAGGAATGGCGAGCTGAACACGACAACAATGGATTACCGGTCCGCCAGGACGCCCAACAAGCAGTCGGGGGACATTTTGGACAAGCGGGCCAGCAAGTTCACGGAGGCAAACAGGATGTACACCCCACGAACCCTCAAGACAAACGCCACTTCCAGACTCTCCCAGTCGAGGAACTATAATCCACCGAAGAAGAAAAGCAGCAGTGGGACCAAGAGATTGGAAGAAACAGAGAACTATGAGCAGGACAGAGATTGGGACGTGAGGAATACCAGGTGACCAAGAATTTCTCGTTTCTTTGTTTCTGTGATCATTTTATATTTTCCAAGTCTTTAAGAGGAATTTTTTTACATGAATTTTTGCAGTGCTAACAATCTTTTCCTCAACATTTCTAACAAGATGTAATCCATCTTTCATATCATATGAGGCACAAATGGTATTGTGTAACTACATTACTAGTATTTTGTTGTTTCTTTAGTCTTATTATATAATAAGAAGAATATTTGATATTTTTGGAGCGCCTTTTCCACTGGATACAAAGCGCTATGAGGTTGCCATAGGAGATAAAATTACAAATTTCCAGGCAGTGACAGTACAAGTCCAGTGCATATTATTATAGAGATTTGTACTGTCACTGACTGGTAATTTGTATATTATAATGGAAGTATGAAGGGAGTCTGGGCTTATAAAAGCATTATTTTCATGTATTTCTATTTCTGTATTAAAAGCTGGTGAGGGAAAGCAGTCTACGTACTGCCATGGAACTACATGAAATATCTTGTCCATATCTGGTGCTAGATTGAATAGTAACTAGTGTCACCACACATAACTTTCAACGAGGAATAGATGCTGAGATTGTGTATGCCAATTAGGAATGAAAAATAATGCCTTCCACAATTTTTGTTTGGTGCAATTCCATCAAAATGTGCAGATTCCTGGAAAGTTATGATTGCAATTTAATCAGAGACTTGCATGAGACAGACATTATAGGAACTGTCACAGAGCTGTGGAGACATCTGTGACATGCTTGTTGCTTTTAGTATGGTGTACTCGGGGAGACATTTATCTCCTCTATGTATCTTAATGGAGACCTCCAGATGATTTTCAGACTTTTACATTTGAACAGCTATAGGTTAGTTATACTGAGTACAGACTCTCAGAATTTATAGTGATTGGGATGAGGAATAAGAGTGTTTTCAAAATTTATAACAAATTGCAATGAACAAGGATGATGACATGGCAGCCTCACCGTAAGAATGCATGAGTTGTGGTTCAAGGAAGCAAAACAAAAGAAGAAGGCATGCATAGATTTTACACAGGCGAACTTGTTAAGCAAGCGGCATAGTAATGGAATTGCACTGCTACATTTTTAAAATATGTGAGGCTCCTATATCATCAAGACTGTTCAGTGTAATTTGTTTAAGATTTTTCAGAATATTGGTTTCTCTACTCAAGGACCACAATAAATTCCACAAATCAATACATGGAGCTGTCGATTTATATAGTACATGATGGGAAATTATGAAAATCGTCTGGAATGCCCCTTTAAAATTGTATGACGATTGGATTCCATGCAGAAACTTGCACTCCAGAGAGCAGCTGAAGGAGCTGGATAAGCGGGACCGGAGGGAGAATGCCCGCCTCCAGCGCGCCGAAGACCACCTGAGGTGGGTGGAGGAGCAGGCCCTCCGCGTCCAGACGCTGGAGATCGACGACCAGGAAGACGACGACCAGCTGCAGCCGATGTCATCGACCCTGAAGCCGGCCAGGAAGGGGGCGAGGACACCGCTGGGAGGAACGCAGGATCTAAATGTCAGCTACGGCAATCAGTCTCTAAGGTACGTATGTATTCTGTCTCCAGATATGGGATTTGAAATAGGCATATATTTCGCTTCAATGTTTGTTTGTTTCATTTTCTATCCGAGAAGATGGCTGGATAGCCCATATTCAGCCGCACTAGCTGATCTTCATTGGGGTCCAGTAGGATGTGAGGCATACCCCTTCACTGGGTTATGCACCTTGCTCTTTGCGATGAATGAATGAAGCAGGATATTTTACGTGCATCAGTTGTGACTCTCTCACACACACGTGACCTCCAATTTGTGTTCTATCTGAATGACATTGTGAACAAGGACAACATATTAGGATAGCCAGAGGGGCTTAATCACAGTCTCTGTTGCACAAAAACAGGAAAAAAACTGAGGAGTCCAGTGTCTCTTGTATCAAAGCTGTCATCCATATCTGAGCCCCTTGTTAATCCTACTATAATGCCCAGGAACTTAGCTTGTATTAACTCGCCAAGGTTTTTCTAATAGCCCGAGCTAAAGTTACCTCGCTTCAGAAGTGAGCTATGTGATGCGCAGTATAAAAGGGGTATCAGTTTCTAAACATCTGTGCCAATCAGTGAAGAAATCACTCCAGGATGCGTGCCAATCAGAGAACAAAACACTGTGAGGGTTAATCAAGTTTGATACCTTATCCCATTGCTGCTCATTGCATTCTGTAAGGTAGAAGATATGGATGGTGTGCATTGGCTCTGAAAAAGGATTTCACAGCCAGCGAAAAGCACAACTCACCGTTCCACTGGATGGTATGTGTAGGCTATGAAAAAAGATTTCACAGCCAGCGGAAAGCACAACTCGCTGTTACACTGGACGGTGTGTGTTTGCTGTGAAAAAGGATTTCACAGCCAGTGAGAAGCACAACTCACCATTCCGCTGGATTTTTTTGTGTCAGCAGCAATAGAGATGATGTGTACACCCCCCCCCCCCCTTCCTAAAACATATGTGACCCGCTACAACAAAATGATCCTAAAGTCGGGCGAGGTCAATTATTTGAAAATTGCATGGCATAATTTCCTAATCTTTTTGCTTTAAATTGATATATAACACATCTTATAAAAATAATCGGCTGTGGAGATATCGATGTTTAAAAGAGAGCATGTCGAGACGTCTGGGAAATCACTGTTTCGAGAAAAGCACCCTAAAAGTTTTCCTTGCGACGCAATCGCGATCAAGGGACACGCAAGTCAGTTTTCACCTCCGCACAATAGAAGGCAAGCCCTAGCAACTCCCGAAATGCTCATTCAAGCACAGTGTCGGCGGTCTCCTCACCGACCAATCAGTGACCAGGATGCCAGGAGAAGCGGCTGGGCATAGCACACCCCGCCTGCAGGCACCACTCGACTGGGCAGTGTGTGAGCTTCACCCTTCGGTTAGCGGCAAGCAGCAAACTGACCAATGAGATCACTCTGGTCGTTGTTAGGGGCGGAGCCTATCTGTGGCGCTCAATCCAAATGTTGGAACCAGTTTCTGCTTCGTTGAAACGCCAAAAAACATGGCCCAGAAAAATGCTATTTTTGGGTCTTTCCTTTCACCATTTTGCTTCAAAATTTCGACAGATGATAGAAGATATGTCAGACTACAATAAAATGTCAAAATCAGAAAATTGTAAGTTTTGACCAATTGTGATGCTCTGACTTCAAACTCGATTTTTACGGCTTCGACCATGCGAGACTTTAGGACCCTTTTGTTGTAGCGGGTCACATATTTGTGTAGTATCATCCCTCCCTTGTCCATTTGGGATTATAAGACATCACTGAATTCTCATAGAGTGTCATTATCATCATTGTCATCCAAACAGTATTCATGCGTTCATTTGTTGAAGTGTGCATGGTGGAATAACTTCTGTCTTTATCTGTGAATTCTTGAAAATACAGTATACGTTTTGTTCGCATGTCCCAGGTCTGAGCTGGCTTCCATGACGTACCGGACTCCGGAGCAGGTGACGAAGAGGATGCAAGAGGAGTGAGTAGTCCCCAAGAATTTGCCATCAAAAAAAAAAAAGTTTTTAACTGCTTTATGGACTACAGAAGTTTTAAAGTTCAATTCCATGCCATGTTCATGGTGGTTTTAAGAAGAAAAAAGGAAAAGAAAAATATATATATATATTTTTAAACAGAACAGAATGACTGTGATATCCAAGCAAAGCGATCCTCATAAAGTGTGACAGGCCATGACTGTTTTAGGATCGCTTTGTTTCACCGTGTTTTTAGCTCACCTGAGCCAAAGGCTCAAGTGAGCTATTGCGATCGCCCTTCGTCCGGCGTGCGTCGTGCGTCGTGCGTCGTGCGTCGTGCGTCGTGCATCGTGCGTCGTCCGTCGTGCGTCGTCCGTCGTGCGTAAACTTTTTACATTTTCATCTTCTTCTTGAAAACCTCAGGACCGATTTTCATCAAACTTGGCAGGTAGCATCCCTAGGGGGTTAGGAACTCAATTTGTTAAAATGGGCACCATGCTCCGCCCAGGGGGCCCCCAGGGGGGCCCAAACCCCCCAAAATTAAGGAATCTGTAAAAATCTTCTTCTCTAGAACCAGAAGTGATAGAGCTAAGTTAATACTATGAGTTGGTACATTGATGACTGTAGTTTCAAGTTTGTTCATGGCAGAATCAGGGGTGCCCCCCTTGGGACCCAGGGGAGGGGGGTGGGAGGGGTCCTAATGGGGCCTAAATTGTACATTTTCATCTTCTTCTTGAGAACCCCTTGACCCATTTTCACCAAACTTGGCAGGTAGCATCCTTAGGGGTTTAGGAACTCAACTGTTAAAATGGGCACCATGCCCCGCCCAGGGGGCCCCCAGGGGGCCCAAACCCCCCAAAATGAAGGAATCTTTTAAAATCTTCTCTAGAATCAGAAGTTATAGATCTAAGATAATACTATGAGTGAGTACATTAATGACTGTAATTTCAAGTTTGTTCATAGCAGATCCAGGGGTGCCCCTCTTGGGGGCGGAGGGGGGGGGGGGAGATTTGGAAGGTCCAAATAGGGGCCTGAATTGTTCATTTTCATCTTCTTCCTGACAACCTCTTGATGGATTTTCGTCAAACTTGGCAGGTAGCATCCCTAGGGGGTCAGGATCTCAATTTATCAAAATGGGCACCATGCCCCACCCAGAGGGCCCCAGGGGGCCCCAATCCCCCCAAATTAAGGAATCTTTAAAATTTGGGCCCTTATTGTACATTTTCATCTTCTACTTGAGAATGCCTGGTCAAATTTTAGTAGAGCTGTGAATAATTTAGATTAGTGACTGTGTGAAAGGTAAACTTGCGATACTCAGGTGAGCGCTAGACCCGCGGGTCTCTTGTTGAATATCCCAGTCATTTCAAAAGCAATTTTCATTAAATAAACTTTCAGTTCCGCTTCGAATTGTATGCCCTTTAACATTTCATAGAGTGGTTTATAAATATCTCACATATCGTTAAAAGCTGAATCCTCACCTCAACCAATACTACACCATCCCTTTAAATTCAGGTGAGCCTGATGTCAAAGTGCACTTTAAAGTCTTAAAGCCACATGATGACAGAAGTGATGATAGTGCTTATGAGGATCATGATGATACTGTATGCACTGAAAATGTCATATACAGATATCTTTGTGAATTGCACTTGATCATACATTTAGTCAACTTATTAATATCATGCTTTTTGGCCTTTTCATTATCATGAAAATTTGCCACCTTCCTCCCCCTCCCCCGCCCCCCCCCCCCCCCCAAAAAAAAAAAAAAAAAATAAATAAATGTTTTAAAGAAAGTGTGACTTCTCAAACAAACTATTCTGTTAGATAGTTGTCTGAAATGAGATTAAATCTCTGAGGGAAAAAAAAAAAGTACTAGTATTCCAAGTATTAGAGCAGGGGGCCCTATTCATGGCATTAGGACTGTACTACTAGTAGTCACTTGATATTGCAACTCTAGTGTGCTGGCCTGGGACAGTGTGTGCAGGGCAGATTTTTGTCTTCATTTTTGTCAATATTTTCAAGTGTTGTCATTTTTCAATCAAGAGCCTATCCGCCAAATCCACAAAAATAGAAGTCATCACAAAAATTTCAGCGTATGTAGTGTTGATTGCTCCACCTGCAATAACGATACTGTAACAAGAATTATGATGAAATGTGCTGGTAAAGATGATGATTCCTAATGGCTTCTCTACTGATAAATAGTAGTGGGTTTTTGAGATGCCATGATAATGGTTGATAGAGTCAGTAGCAGTTGTTTGTTGTTGTTGTTGTTGTTTTCATGCAGCTGAACCTAGCACTTTGAATGCCCATGATAGTTGAATAATTCTGGTACCTATCTGGTATGTCAACAGTTCAGGGTACTTGCGTGCAAGGACCGTGTTAGTAGGTCCCCGTATCTATTCCACTGTCATGCTATCAATGTGAATTTAATCTCCCCTTTGAACTAGATGTCTTTCTGGAAAATCATCCTTGCCAATAAACAGGCTACTTTTAGTGAAAGCTTTAAAAAAATGTAGAGACTTGGAAGAAATGAGGAGCAATAGCAGGATCCATTATTCATGTAAAAATTCCCATAAGATTTTGTGTATGTAAAAATTTCCATTTGATTTTGTGTATGTAAAAATTCCCATAAGATTTTGTGTATGTAAAAATTCCCAGTAGATTTTTTGTATGTAAAAATTCCATTAGATTTTGTGTACCGGTATGTAAAAATTCCCATTAGATTTGTGTACATAAAAATTCCCATTACATTTTGTGTCTCAAATTGTGCCTCATGTCATACACCTGCTAATCCTGCCTTTTTCTCCCCCATTCTAGGGAGGAAGAATTGAGGTATCTGGAGTTCGTGACCGATGTGACCAACGACGTCTTGAATCGCGGAATCTACACCAACACCGTCCTCAAGCAGGTTTTCGAGTCTCACATCGAGAGAAACATAGGGAGACTGGACGAGGTGGGTCGTGTTTTCCAAAGCATATGAATTCTTTTAGAAGTGAGAAGTTTGTATCTGTAGTCTCAGGTTCTGTTAGATCACAATTGGAGTGAAAAGTTAGATGGGCATTATGTAATCTCGTGCTCTCTCTCTCTCTCTGATTTTCATTGTATGTCTGGCTGCTCAGTAGTGAGTACATACCCAAGATGCATTTAACCATGACTTCAATGTTCACAGCATTGTGTACGCTTGTAGTGCTGTTTGCACAGAGTCAGCATGCGCATATGATTAAAACACAACTGGAATAATTTATATTCGCGTTGTTATGGTCATTGCTTAACTTGGACTCAACCTTGTTTAGATTGTGGGAAGTTGAATACTACGACAACTGATATGAGAATAAACAACTGTAGAGGTGAATGACGACTTTGACAGAGCAGTAGAGTTGTGTGAAACATTTTCCATACAGTTACATTTAGTGCTCAAGTCAAAAATTTATGCACTTGATCTCAAGATACCAGTATTAACCATTTGGTGTCCTGTCTAGTAGCCAAAAGAGTTCATATAGAAAGTTTGTCAATATCCGCATTAACAAGTCAGCAATTAATACTTTTGTCAAGGAAAATAAATTGCTTTGTAACTTTCCATTCAATGTTGTCTGCATTGGAGCATAGACACTGGATGTTGGTACCCCTGTAGAAATCATCAGAATCTTGGGGGCCGGTGAGCAAAGGTTGTGAATACAGTACAGTGCCCTTTTTCATGAGAAAACATAGATTCTATGTTTTTGTGTAAGACCTTTCTTGACACACATTAGAAGATAAAAATTACCCACAGCTGTAAGAAGTCTTGAAAAACATAAGCTTAAACAGAATCGTGATTACACTTCATCATTGGCAATTAATTTTCCTTGAACTCATCTTGCATTCCTAACATGACAGGTTCGTATGCGACATTTGATGAAGCAGCTGCAAGAGGATTTGGCGATTCCCTCATCGGATCAACTGGGCGATGGGACGTGACCTTGGCCAGCTCCTCCCCCGTGAGGGACCTTTGACCTTTGCACTCCACTAAATCTCTTTCAAATGCATATTTATATATTTTTGAATGATTCATGCCTTGCAATATGTAGCTCATGTAAGCTAGACCTGAAGGTTCTGAAGAGCAAATAATATATATTGAAGAAATACTACAGTAGTAATCCTAGCTGAGATATGTGCTGGGGTGATTGATTGAACTATGATAGTAACCTTAATATACCTTCTGCACATCTCTGCACAAGTTTGTAATACCTTGCAATACTGACCTTGATTTAACTCGTGTGTGAAATTTAAAAAGGATTTTATTTGGATGACAGAAGATCATGTGAGAGATCATATTTGTGTCACAAAATACTGTAAAGTAGGCATATGCATATATCATAGAGTGTTGGTGTGTGTCTTATAAAATCACAGAATTCGGCACTTTGAACTGTATATTTAGCTAAGATAGCATTTGTAATATCTGTTCTTTTTAATGCTGTGTTTTCACAAGCTATTGCAAAGCTGGTAGCGAAATAGGCCAGATTGCATGCTACAGTATTTAATGAAATACATGCACAGATGTGGCTTTGTGGCTCATACATTTGGCATTCCTATGTCTTACATTTCATTTCATTTCATTTCATTTATTTTTTAACAAAAAGTCATACACAATCATAAACACAATCTTATTGTTTGATAAGGTAATGAACTTTAAACAAAGTATGTGCCAAGATGATATCAGACCATAATCATACTGAATGATGTTGATAAGAACTCCGTGAATAAAGCCTATTCACATTGTATGTGGGATTATACAACCCCTTAGAATTACTTGTGGGAAATTTGAGCAATAACAACTTTTCTCCAACCTGAAATCAAACCAACAAGCAAAGTTTGCATAGGAAAGGTAAGAGCAAGTAGGGCTACTTTCAGGATGATTGTTTGGATGTGAGTAAATGATAATGCACTCTTTCCTGCTAGCAAAGTAGATATAGCCAGCCATCATCTGCATGCAATGCTGTAAAACCAGAAACATTCGCAGCATGAGACTTTCGTGAATTGGAGCCGACGGCCTTTTTCGCTGCATGAAACTTTCGCGGCTTGGAGCCGACGGCCTTTTTCACATCATAGAAATGTTTCCAATCCCCACTGGTATTCAATGCATTGTGTAGACAGACACTTTCACGTGCATTTTACATTCACGAATCTTTGCTCCTTTCAAAATGTGTGAAAGTTTCCTGCATGGAAAAATTCCTGGTTTTGCTGTACTGTACAGTATGTCCCCCAAAAAATTACAATCGGATTTTCGCATTACTTACACCCAATATGATTAAACTGTCAAAATGCTACTTCAGGGTCTTAAAACGTAACATCTTAGCTCTATTTTGCAGAAAACCCCATTCAATTTGGTTAAGCAGTCACAGAGAAATGTGAATTGTTGTAAAGCATGTCATGAATCTGATTCTTCCAAGTTTAGCACTTGGATGCTCTTGGAAGTGCAAATTAATGTGTGAACACATAGACAGAACTTGGAGGGAAGAGATTCCTGACATGCTCTACAAAATTCCTTATTTCTCTTTGACCACTGAAGCAAATCAAATTGGGTTTTCTGTAAGATGTGGGCAATGAGTTATAGTTTTACACCTTGAAATTGTATTTGGATTGATTCACTGTTTTTATAGTTATTGTTATGGAGGGTACCATTGTAATTTTTTGGGGGGACATATGGTATTTGACGGTAGCTCTGACGTGACTTGCTTCAAATCGCGCTCTGATGCTTGAGATGTATAAGTTTTTCAGTCGATGGACTTCCTCGATGTCCCGTCAAACAATCAGTTGTCACAATTTTTGGCAATTGTGGCAATTTTTGGCAAGTTGTCACAATTTTTGGCAGGAAAGAAACGTACCACTGTCAACTTTGCTGTACATGCATAAAGAGAATAGTGAATCCGCTGAAGTACACTGTAAGCTTCAATTCAGGGCACCGCCAATGTGCAAGTGCCTCCCGGGCGGCCTCATTCCAGATGCATTGTGTGATTGCTCGTTGGCAAAGTTGGATCTGGTCTAGGCACATTACAGCTTCGGAGTGATGACCCTTGACTGTAACGGATGCAAATCAGTCAAATTGAAAATTCTTAACTTTCTAAACTTTCTAAATTTCTAAACTCTTTTTACGCCAAATACAAATCGAGGAAAAGAACAATAATGAACAAAATATGTGCATTGATTGTATTGTCTTGTATGTTAATGAAAACATGCACTAGACAACCAGAAGCGACATTGCCCACGGAAGCGACATATCCCACAGAACATCTGTGACAGGGCGCTACATGGTGTTTTGCACGTTGGTGATACCAAGAATTGTTGCCGTTATCCGCTGACACTCTGAAGTCACGCGTTTTATTCAGATTCCATCACAATGAGAAACTTTCTTTTTTTTCGACATTGAAAAGAGAGTATAATCACATTTGAGTGACAAGAAAATGTGTGTCTGGACTGTATTCAATTCTTCTCTTTTTGTCATGTTAATACAGTTTGCCATTTTCAACTGCAACTTGATGCTACAGGTATGTGAGACTGAGTTCTGAATTTGCTTGTCTCTTCTACAGTGTCTTAGGAATTGTTTTTGTTACTGTTGTGGGGGGGGGGGGGAATAAATCAGGAATGATGATGATGGATGCATCGATGCATGGTATACCACGGTGTACAAGGCTTTGACATGTTCATATACCAGTAGAAAGAATTGTTGTATATCAAAGAATCTAGAATAGCTTCCCTGCAGAAGATTTGTGTATTTCATTCACTGGGTTCTGTTTGGGTTCCATGCAGGGTACCCCCAACATTTTCAGCACGGATGGAAAGAAAGATAAAGTTATATTTCTTGTTTATGAAAAAATTCACTAGAAATAGAATCATAAAGACAATCATGGCAGCTATAATATACAGACATCATCAAGGCTTGTGTGAATCAGTTGACTTTGTGCGAAGCCTTGTAGCAGCTGCTGGATCTTAAGAAAGCAATATCTAAAAGATGTTTTCAAACAGACATTTGACGCCATAAAAAAAAAAAAAAATGTGTCTCTTACATGTATCTCTTTGTCCTACTTTGCCAATGTCTTTTTATAAGAAGAAACTGAAAGAAATAAAAACACCTTACAGCATTTAGAAGGAGCTTACATTGGGATTGTGAAGTCTTTAGAATATATCTATGGGTAAATTTCATATGCCAGTCTTCAAAATATATTTTGTGGCTTGTGTACCAAGTGAAGACTCCTCAGTTTTTCGTGTGATGACAAAAGAGCAGCAAATTGTTGTGAAAATCAGTATTGATGTATTGAAGTTTAGACTGAATTGATGATTAAAAATGTAGATGAACTTTCACAGCCTTGAAACATTGGTTTTGTTATCTGATGATTTCTGTAAGTGTATACAATTAACTTGTTCTTTCTACTTCCAAGAGCAAACATCACTCTCTCTTGAAACCATGATGTCTTGCTGTAATTTTGTTGAGGGTGATTTTGTAATCAAAGCACTGATCGCGCACTTCACCATATGTACTTGTGGAAGGTGATCATAGCACTGTCGCTGGAATGTTGATATTTTCAAGTGAAATGATGACGACCGCTGCAACAGGATGGAAACATGAACTTGTTACCCAAAAGGGTTTCAAAGATCTACACAAGTGCCTCCAGAAAGATGTGTCCTTGATTTAATACAAAAGCTTGTAAGCTCACGAGTTGGACATTGCATGCAGGAATGATGTTTCCATTTCATTGTAGGTGATTTTTTTTCAATAGTCTGAAGAATACCCTATTGCTGCTGTCATTGGCTTGCTTTGCAGCTGAACACAATTCTGAATTTTTTTGGATACCTTGAGTGTTCTTTTTGTATCTCTCTAAAGCCCAATTACAATTGTTAGAAACTATGAGGAATCAGTCACCTTTCAACCTGTTGAGGATGAGTCCCAAGTATTGTACTCGGGCAGGTGTCTATGGGAAATGCGTGTTGTAGCAAAATCAAACCATCCTCAACGGGTTAAAGGGATCGTATAGTTTTGGTTGAGACCTAATTTCAGGTTTCTAACATTTTTTGGTGAGATAATGAGAAACCTCTTGTGGAATATGAAAGAGCGCATAATTCCACGAGGAATTCAACATTCATTTGATGAAAATTGGTTTTGAAATGGCTGAGATATCCAAAACAGAGCGATTCTAGTAAAGTGTGGGACCCACACTTTATTACGATCGCTTTGTTTTACTTTGTTTTTGGATGTTTCAGTCATTCCAAACCCAATTTTCATTGAATAAACTTTGAATTCCTCCTAAAATGGTATGCACTGTACTGTTTTGTAAGTGTTTTCTTGGTATCTTGCAAAAAGTTAAAAGCCCAATTCTCATCTCCACCAATACTGTACCATCCCTTTAAAGTTAGAATTGTATTAGGTACAACTGGATTAAGTTTTGTGTAGATAAATGTTTTAGTGGTTTTAATCATCAGACCACTATTTTTGAGAGTTTGTTTAGCTCAGTGGTCTGCATCAATCTTTAAAAAAAAAGAAAGAGAAAAAAATTGTGCTTGCCTTAACATCAAGAAATTATTTTGCATTTCTCTTTTGACTTCCAGGTGAGTGCAACATACTTAGTGCTTTAAGGGGGAATAGACTGGTATGTTTGCAATATATAGATGTTTTTCATCATAATTACGTTGTCTGATGTCTGTGTGTTATCTTTGTTGCACACCAATGTTTCTAAAAAAAGGCAGTAGGTCTTAGTTGGAAGATATCCATATTTTTGATCAAAGGAATGCAGAGAAAAAAAAATGAACAATTAGTATAATGCATTAAATTCAATCTTCCCTCAGTGAATAATGCATATACCTGTCATTTCCACTATTACAAAATCATTGTGGCTTTATGTTTTTCTCTTCATAAATATGCCCTTCACACTGACTCGAGTTTGATCTGTATCTGTATGTTTATGCCTCATGTAATAAACTATATTGACTTTTCTCTAATCACAGTTTGCAATGGTGACTGCATGAATGCAAATAATTCAAACACAGCCATGTCATATTTTCTGCCTGTTGGCCTTTTCTCAGTTTGACTAAATACCTGTAGAATAACAAATAATCCATTTGAGTCTCTGCAAGCAAAGTGTGGCATCCTTGGTTTATGTGCATAGAGCAAATACAGTGTGTTTTTTGGTTAGTGCAATATCTATTAGCCAGCAGTAACCCTCAAAAGATGCATTCACACACAGGAGTTATTGGTCTTTGCATCACAATGTAAAAATCATTTTTGTATGCCACCGTTCACACATGCTGTCAAGGGCAAATTATTGCAAGAGTTTAAAAACAAGGGTCAAGCTGGAATACAAAACAATAACTCGGCTGCAAATGAAGCAATGTGAATCTCTAGACTGCCTCCATGTGGCCTAGGCAAAATGACAAGAATATGCCTCGAGTGGGAAGTTGCATTGTGAGATTTTCAAAATGTAGTTTTTTTTTTCATTTGCTTTTCACACACACTGCACAAGGCAAATTATCTCCAGTTTCTAAAAAAAAAAAAAAAAATTCAATTTCGACTAAGTTTGATGTTATGATACTCCTAGCGAGATTTCACAATGTATCTCTTCTTTTCTTTTCTTTTTTTTTGTCCACACACAAGAAATAATAGTTTTTGCATCACCTTTGCAAAATCAATTTTCCAAAACCGTTAATTTCAGGTGGTTGTGAATGAGGCTACTATGGTCACAGCCCCACTGTGTTCTAGTGGGGATGGGGTTATGGGATGATGAGTTGGGTTGGGGGAGGGGGGGGGGGGGGGTAGCAAGATAATAAGGGAATGGGGAAAGGTTGCATTAGCTTTCACTCAGAGAAAAGTTCTCTTTCTTCTCCAAGAATTATTGGAGCAGATTAATGAGTGTGAAGAAGTATGATTGAGCACTTTTACCTTGTATCATGCTTGATTCAAATCCGTGTTCATTAGCCAAGGAGACCGTGGTTAAAAAACGTCGCAGCAGAGAATTTTGATTGTTCTGTGCATGTGTTTCTCGTGTCTTTTTAGCAGTTACACACATTGACACTTGTATGCTGAAATCACTGTAACTCTGAACAGATTATGATTTCAGTCCAGAACATTGCTTTGGTATTTTTGTCATTTATTATTATCATTATTATCATATTATTATTATTATTATTATTATTATTATTATTATTATTATTATTATTATTATTATTATTATTATTATTATTATTGTCATTATTATTATTATTATTATTATTATTATTATTATTATTTTATTATTATTATTATTATTATTATTATTATTATTATTATCATTATTATTATCATTATTATTATTATTATTATCACTATTATTATCATTATTATTATTATTATTATTATTATTATTATTATTATTATTATTATTATTATTATTATTATCATTGTCATTATTATCATCATCATCATTATTATTATTATTATTGTTACTATTGTTTTACTGCATGTTATGCTCTGCTGCTGTTCTGTGTTCTGCATATTTAGGATGATGTTTATTTGTTTGTTTGTTTTTCTTTTAAATCTCCTAGAACACTCATATACAGGTACTTGAGAACATTAGTGTAAAAACTTGTGTCATCTCTGTCTTCAAATGCCTGGTAATAAATAGGGCACTGTGATGTGTCAAACAAAGAGCTTTCCACCCTCTATATATGCTGATTTGAGCTGTAAGTGTTTGGGGAAAGATGAATCAAAGTGGTTGCTTGCATTTTCTGCCCTCAAATATGGTGTAATGCTGTTTTCAAAGTTGTGAAGCGGGCATCAAAACATCTCTTTTGCACTGGAATTTGCCTTCTTGTAAAATCAGCATGGGTACATGAGAAACTATGTCAAGGGAATCTGCTTTTCAGCATATTCTTCTGTTTTGTTGCTGTGTTCTTCTTATGATTATGTTACTTCAGATCTGAGGATGAATAGACAATAGAAAAAAAGCCCCCTTTAAATACTCATTAAGAATATGACACATCAGAGGATTGGAGTTTGTATGGATGGGGAAACCATGCATGTGTTAGGTGAAGTGCGTGAAAATCGGGGAAGAAAGAAAGTTCCACCACAGAGCAGGGTAAACTGCATGCATGCAAGTCTAATAATGATTCAGAGAGCAATTAGGAGCTGCACGGAGCCAACATCCGTGAGTCAACGTCCTGCATGATGCGATGTACCCATCGTAACTTTACCAAACATATCCGTACAGACTGGTGAGCATAAAATAAATTCGTAGGAGAAAAGTGAAGAGTCCATGTGCGGAAAATCCTTGTACGAATGCCCTCAGAATTCCCAGTGGACCATATGTCTTCTGTGATATAAATATTTTTTTTTTTTTTTTTACATTAGTTGCAGTAACTTGTAGTAATTGCAGTTACCATGGCAACAGCCAGGCTACAGCCAATCAGCTTCATGCAATTGGGTCATTGTCATGGAAACTTTAAGCATTGTAACTTGCAAGCTGTGACTGCATGTTTTTTTTTTTTTTTTGGGGGGGGGGTAAACATTCTGGGGAAACGAGTTGTATGTTGACTGAGACATAATGAAAATGTGTACCCTTCATTGTATGATGCCACTGTATAAATGATTCTTTTTTTCTTCTTTTTCTTTTAACTCCCTGTAATGGGAGAGAAAGTTTGAGAAGCAAAACCTGACCGAACTATTAGGTGCAAACAAGGTGCAGAGTTTTACAGAGTTGTTGTCCACTGTCACCAAAGGAATATAGACTCGAGTGCAATTCCAATTAAGCCATGCGCAAATAAGCCAGTTTGTAATTCCATTTTACACATGAGCAGAAAAAGGTCATTTGTGATGGCAGGCATGCTGGTATTTAAATTCATTGAGATATTAAGCATCTGTGATGTGATGATTATTCATTTGTATTAAATCCCTTATAAATGGTGCTTGCAAGCACATCTGCCTGACCACAACAAAAAAGAGTTCGTTAAAGCCTAGTATAATTTCACAGTGGTAATAGATAATACTTGTTCTACATTCAATGCAAAATAATGAAATGGATTCTTTGTCCTGGTGACCTGTACTACTGTAAAAGTGGATATTTTCGCGTGACTAATTTTTCGCGCTTGGCCCGGTAAGAAGAGTTTCGCGTGTTTTTAATTCCGCGAAATCAAGACATCACGCACAGGAACATATGGCAAGCAAAAATATTCGCGTGCTTTTATTTTCACGCTAGTTTTTGGTTGCGCGAAATGCGCGAAAATTACAACACCGCGAAAATTTCCACTTTTACAGTATGCAAGTTCATTCTTTGTTTGAACATGAATGCCATAAATTTTTACATCAGGCAAGCCTAAAGGCCCTGTTACATTTGAGTATATCGAGCCAACGAATGCCCAACGAATTCAAAAATTTGAAGATAAGTTCACATCTATTCCTAATACTAGAATACTATGTAGTTCGTGACATACACGTTTGATGCTCTTTGTATTCATAAATTATTTGTAAGGATTTGCAGAGAAATGCTGGAGCTGAGTGTTTATTTTGAACACGTCCAAAATTCCTGTCCGAAATCCCTGACAGAAAAAAGAATGAAATGACAATACTTTGCTGTTCCTGTGAAGTCAGAATGCCGGAAGAGTATCACAACAACAACAAAAGAAGTGATGTGTTCCCTTGACCTTCACTACATTAGCAAACCACACACACACACACATACAGACACCCATATGTACACACACACACCTTTTTTTTCCCCCAATGACTTTTTGTTTAATTTCACCCAACTTAGAAAATGCAATTATATAAACGCAGATGAGCCTTTTTGTCAATCGAATGATAATGATTACAGCAGATGATAAATAAAACATTTCATGTCCATCATTACACAAAATTCAACAATGCACACTTATTTTTTTTCAATAATCTTTATTCATTACCATTCAAATGAATCAGAAGCTGGTATACCACTGTACCTACAAAGTAACAAAATGATCTCATATTTTTAACTCAAACAAGTAGTTATACCCTTCCTGTATACTTATGTGTACTGCTAGAAATTAGAATTAAACACCTGGCCTTTCATTCATCAAATTGATCACAAACAAAATGAAGAAAAAAATGAAAACCAATTGTACAGTGAAACAGAATGTATTCATATTATATATTGACCAAACAAGCCCACTCCTGTCCCCATATTGTATGCTCACACATACAGTATATGAACACACACATGCACACACACACACACACACACACACACACACACACACACAGACTCAAACACTCAAGCACTCGTATGTGGTAAAATTTATATTAATTTGTGATCCCTCAAATTGCTGATGATAAGGACAAGTGCAGTTTGAATACCTTGGCTAATGCCTTCTGGCCTCCACTAATGGAATCCCAACATTATCTTTTATTTTCTTTTTGATGTATTTACCTATGCATTTGTTTATTCATCTGATCATCTATTTATTCATCTATTTCTATGGTTGGCAAAGCGGATGTGTGTCAATAGGCCTGTCTGATGGCATCTTTCATTTAGCATTTTAACTAGGAGAAGATCCTTCATTGTATTAGATCCAGTTGGGCAAGTTTGATGGGGGCAGATCTGGCTCGCTTTTTTTTTTTTTTTTTTTTTTTTTTTGAGGGCGACCTTCAGGGGGTTAAGAACCCCTATTCATCAATTACAGAAAGCAGCCGGGCAGTGGAGGTAGCTCTAAACAAGGCGATGATTCAGCAGTGGAATTCGGGCACAGAGCCCCGGCCGTGGTTACTTCCAAAAAGCTGAGGAAGATTGGGAAGGGGGAAAAAAAGTGGGGATTAAAAGAAAGAAATCTTGAGTCGGTGCCATCTTTTGTTTGGCTCCCCCGTGCGGCGTGCCTCCCTTGATGTAGGCAACTACTTAGTCTTTCATTATGCGCACCGGCAGTGCGGCGGTTTAAATGAAATTCTCCGCAAAGTGATCGGGACTGACACATGTAATGCAATTTAACGGTCGGACGGAAAACAATCGGGAGAGAAAGTTAAACCATCCAACATTTCACTGTGAAAAGTGACACACGCAGTAATGTTTTGTCTCGTTTTGTTACGAGTTTGTTTGTTTGTTCCAGACGGTGGATCTTCGTTTGCAAGAATAAACAGACACTACATACTTTCTTTCCTCTCTTTTTTTTTTTCTTTCTTTAGTTCTCGTCAACATTCAATTACCAAAATCTTTATTTTTCTGATTTGCGTTGAAGCAGTGCCCGTCTGCGTACCAGGAGAGCTAAATATTAGCTCGCTGAATTTGAGTGATATTCCCTCGTTAGCGCTGCTTCTCGTGGTTGCCACAGACTCATCGTAAGTTGCCTTGCCCGGGCTTGATGGTGGGATAATGACACAGGCGGTCCTGCACTAATTTGAGTGATTTGCCCTTCTACCCATTCCTACGTTTTTTGACTCTCAGCCTCCGTGTCCACTTAGTCTGTGATTATTGGAGTGAAACTGGGTCGACCGAATCAAGTTAATGGGAAGATCTTTTTTGCCTTTTTTCGTCAAATGAGTATTGTGGGGGGGGGGGGGGATGGGGAGAAAAACCAGAGAGATGTTAGCATTATTGTATACCGTCATCTCAAAAGAAGTGGTCTTGGTTAAAAGCATTATGAAAAGCTCAACTGATTGCAGTACATCACACAAGTCAACAGAAGAAAATTCAGCTGTGTTCAATAGATGCCTTGTATGTGTGCAAGGTCATGATGCAGTGTATTATTATGTTTGATTTTCAGGTGCCGCATATACTCTTATTACCATACTCTCAAAAAATACTGGCATCCATGGAAAAAAGAAAAGGGAATCGGTGGTCATTTTACAGCTAGGTCTTGCCAGTAAGCAAAGTAAACTTTGGGGAGATCGAGTAATGTGTAATGCAAGCCCATACATGTATCCACTGCGTAGCAGTGGCTGAATAATTGTTTGGGGTATAACCACCCTGTATCTGTTTCTGATGTCTTTTTAGAATACTGTATGCGTTTAATGTCAATATTTTTGCGTGATTAATTTTTCATGCTGAGCTGCTCAAACACATATTCGCAGGTGCTTTATGAATTCGTGCTGTGCAATTGTCAACCCATTCAAAATATGCAGAGAAAATTATGAAGATATTCATTTCCAAAGCTTTTTTTCAATAATACAATGTAATCTTTTTACATATGTAAATGCCCTGCTTGAAACCCACAAAAAGTAGGCCAAATTGAAATTCCACTTTTCAACATAGTTAAAAGAGTAAGCTCTAGTATTAAGCTTTAAAATAATGTATAACTTGTTAAGATTGGATAACCCTAACTCATTGAAAAAGGGATTGAAATCAGAGGTAGTTGGGATGTGCAGTCTCATAAAAAAAGTAGAAAAGAGGATGTAAAATGAGGGTCGCTCAGGCGTGCTGTGCAGAAGTATCACTGAAGAAAAAAACATCGTCCTGACGAAAACAGCTAATATCTTGATTTTGGCTTTCTTTTAAGCCACCAAATTTTGACAGGAATTAAGTAGGAAAAAAAAATATTACTCTTTGAGGTATGACAAACTTTAAAAATTGGAGCCTGTTGACCCAAATGACATATTTTGGTCCATTGCAGAGAATCCCATTCTGCGACTTTTTGCTGGTTTTGAGCTGGGTGGTCACATTATTATGTCTTTGTTCCCACATTGTCTGTCAGCTTTTTCCTATTTTGCTTCTTCCTCTTGCTAAGACTTGCAACGACATCCAATTAAAGTAATTTTGAACGAAGGCAATGACAGAACAGTGACAAATAGATCGCTGAAACTGCAGTGAGTAAGACAAGAGGAAATGATAAGACAGTGATTTTACTTTGAATTTGTATCAAATGTGTGAATTCATAATGTCTGGCCACATGGCTGCACAGTTCAGCAGTTAATGAGTTCCCCCTCAGCCCCCCCCCCCCCCCCCCCAAAAAAAAAAAGAAAGACTCTTTCTTTTCTTTTCCACAATCAGAAAAACAGTGAAATGATAATTCAGAAGTCTGCAGTGTGAATTCAAACTAAGATATTCAATCCAAAGCCAGCCAACTTCATTGTTGCTATCATTATTTATTTCAACTCCATGGTATACATCTTTTGGAAACTGTATACCAGTAAACATACAATGCCAAGCTTTCTTTTTATTGACCATGGCATACATATTGTAAAGGTGTCAAAAATTGAGTGAAGATTATGGTTTATAGAGATGCATGAATATTGCATGACAACTTATTTGTGAAGAAAAAAAAAAATGACATACCAGTTACCGATTGATACCAAATCTGCATGAAGCTTTCTAAACTTCAAACATTATTTGCAACGAGTGATTTCAATAGATTAAGGCAAACTTGGTAAGTTTACTAAATTTCGTCAATTAAGTGATTTCTGCCAGTCAACACTGTTAGCTCATGCACGGATTTACACAATCTGCCAATTGTGACTGCCCAGCTCAAAACCCACAAGAAGTTGCAGATTAAGCAAAACTCTTAACTTTTTTATTCCAGTAACTGTGTGCTTTCTTTCAATTGTGATCTTTTCCTGAATGAAGCAATGTGAGAGGAGGTCTCACCTATCTGCGCCAGGAGTGCCACTGTGTGACAGACATGGCACATTACAAGACTCCATTATTATCATTATTGTAAGGATTCTCTATAATGGACAAAAATTTGTAATTTCGGTTTAGTGACTCAAATTTTTTAAGTCTGTCTTAACCGGGAGAGTAATCCTTTTCCTACCTGCTATCAAAAAATATGCCAACATATTTTATTCTCATAAAGATCTTAAGATTTTAAATGATACTTTAAATATTGAAATTAGTGAAGTTTCAAATTGGTTTAAGTCTAATAAACTTTCTTTGAATATAAAAAAAAAAACTCATTTCATTTATTTTAGACTTCATTCTCATAATGCAGATACGCTGATACATATTAACATTGATGATATCCCATTAGAAAAGAAAACAAATTCAAAATTTCTGGGAGTATATATAGATGAAAGTTTGACTTGGAATGAGCATTTGCATTATGTTACAACGTGTATTTCTAAAAATATAGGGATCATTTCCAAGTTGAAGTTTTTTCTCCATTGTTCAACTTTATTTTTATTATATAATCCCTTAATTCTCCCATATATAAGTTGTTGTAATATTGTATGGGGAACTTACGGCTCTACCAAAATAAATTATATTTTCAAATTACAAAAGAAAGTTATACGTATTTGTACTGGATCGCATTTCCTGGCTCATACTGATTCTTTATTTCATGAACTTAAAACATTGGAGGTTTTTGATTTGAATATCATTCAAGTAGCAGTAATTATGTTTGAATATATTCATGATCAACTTCCATCATCGTTTTAATAACATGTTTAGGTTTAATACTTCTGTCCATTTGTACCCTACTCGTATATGTAGAAATTTCCATCTTTTGAATCCCAAATGATTAGTGACACATGAATCTAACAGACATTTGGGTCCGGACGTTTGGAATAATCTCCCGGACAATATAAAGTCTTGTTCAAGTATTTATTCTTTGAAAGCTTCACTAAAACGATATTTGATACAATCATATTCTCCCCACTCATCAAGATAACAAATATTTATGGTAAATGATTGTTATTTTTTTTTTCAAACTCTATTTTCTTCCTTCAACTGCATCTTGCACTCACACCTGCAACTGCACTGCACCCACCTGATCACTTTCCTCCAAGAGAGTTGTGTCGTTGGATAGTCATTTTATGAGGCCTCCATCCATTTCAAGCTTAATCGCTTACGATGGCGGTCTCCTGCATTCAATGATCTCTGTCATTTACTGAAAAATACTGAACATTTTATTTTATGTTTTTGTGTATGTACACTGCTCAATGCAATCACCTACCCGGTATGTGTATCTATTTGTGTACTGTTATCGATTTATTTCACTGCACTTGCTATTCTTTGTCTTTGTACTTTTGACATTTGTATTCAAATTGTATCTGATTGAATGCAGAAATAAATCAAATCAATTATCAAAACTTGGCAGCTTAAAACAATACCCCAATTGAGATATTAGCAGTTTTTCTGTACCATATTTCTCGGATAGGTGCTGCTTTCACTGGGAAATAGAATGTGTTTTCATCGATACTTACTCCCGCACAGCAAACCCCCGAGTGATCCTAATCTGTAAATCCTCTTTTCTTTGAAACTGCACCTCCTAATTCTCTCTTATTTCAATCGTTCTTTGAATGGGTTAAGATGATCTGATTTTAACAAGTTACACATCATTTTAAAGCTTAGTACTTACCCTTTTAAATTATGTAGAAAAGTAAAAATTCGTTTTGGCCTCCTTTTTGTTGGTTCAGAGCTGGATGGTCACATTTAGATCAAACTATAGACAGCTTTTCCGAGGAGGTACTAGGCAAGCTCGCCTAGTACCTCCCTGGTTATTCGTTATAGGACTCTACCAGGGCCCTGTTTTATGAAGAGTTATAATTGATGATATAGTTGATTTCTATCGTAAGTCTGTGGCAGCCTGTGAGGTAAGGAAATTTATAATCGATTATAGCTTTTGATAAAATGGGGCCCAGAACTTTTAAATGTCTGCATCAGTCATGCATTTATTGAATTCTCTGCTTCCATGCAAAGATGGCATTGTTTATGGAAATGACGAATAAGTTTTGGCAAAATGGCCATGATACTGTGCCAGTCTTTAATAGCACTTCATTGTGAAGAGCGGAAATGATCTCTGAACTTCTGAGAATATAGGCACAAACAAATTTGTTTCTATGGTAACTAGTGCTGTTTTATTGCCCCAGCTTTGTGTGTAACAAGATTGTTATTGCGTGTGTGATGTAAATACTAGTAAGCAGAATCTCTGGTAGGTTTTCTATTTCCTGCATATTCAGAAGAATTACAGGACTTGAACATGTTGATAGGATGTAGAATTAGGTAGGAATAATTATGTAGAACACTCACGAGGGAGGCAAAAAAGGAGACAGATTGAAATACTCCCATCCTTAGAAAACAACAAAACACAGATGAACAGCATACTAATCATGAGCAACAATGAATGAAAACAAAACTAATCTCAGCAGGAATTGATAAAACAAACTCACAAAACATTTCATTTGCATACTGTTTAAGCTGTTATTTTTGCAAGGGTCTAATTTTCGCAAATTTCGCAAATTACATTTGTATTGCAAAAACAACGACACGCAAAAATGTCACCATGCGCTATAGTGCACTTACCATAAGCGTCGGTGTCAATTCATGAAAACATGAAATTCATGAAAATATCAGCTTACACAGTATCTTTAAAAAACTTATAAGACTCTTGCACTGTATTTCAGTCTTTCCACCTGCAATGACTGTAAGGTTTTTTACCCAGTATTTTTATTTTGCAATCATTATATATATATATATTTTTATAATTTGGGTTGGATAATACATTCCTCATTGAGCACACACACCCAACACCGGCTGGAGGGAGGGCCAGAAAGCAAATTTTGCCACACACAGCCATCCGAGGAAATCAGTGACGGACCAGGCAGTTACCCTCCGTGACTTGGCTCCGACTGCTCATCGCATCGATTTGCTCTCTTATAAATTGATGGATATCAACTGAATTGATGGTAATTGTGAGATAATCTTTAACACACACCACAAAAGGGAGAGGGGGAGATGGAGAGGGAAAGATAGGGGGAGAGAGAGAGATGGAGAAATGTGATTAATGAAGAAGCAGTGACTGTTTAACAGAGAAATGGGAAGATTGAAAGAGATACAGGAACAGAGGGGAGAGAAATATACACAATAGCAAAGGTACAGAGCAGAGAGAGAGAGAGAGGGAGGGAGAGATATCTATGAGAAGCAGAGATATATATATATATATATATATATATATATATATATAAAAAGGAGGAACAGTAAGAGGAATAATGATGTCAAAGCTACGCACCGATTTCTCCTTCCTTTCTCATATATATATATATATATATATATATATATGCCTATGCTACTGTTGTGTATATTTCTCTCCTCTCTATCTCTGTATTTCTTTTCCCACCACTGTTAAACAGTCATTGCTTCTTTAATTCGCTCTCTTTCTCGGCTCTCTAATAAAACACACACACACATATATATTACGTTTTATAGGAGAGAGAGAGAGAGAATTAAAGAAGCAGTGACTGTTTAACAGAGATGGGAAAAAGAGATAGAGATAGAGAGGAGAGAAATATACACAGTAGCATAGGCATATATATATATATCAATATATACATATAATCCACAATGTATTGGGCCGTGACGCGAGAAAAGGGCCCTTAGGGCATTAAATACCGAAAATGAGGTTTTACCTCCACATTGTAGAAGAAACTCTGACGCATTTAGATATGCAAACCTTTTTCTGAAATTCCAATCCTAAATGACCCCATTACGACATTTAAAAAAAAGCATGTTTTGCCCAAATCCTGTCACATTTTGATACGTCTATGCGTGTGCGCGTAATTATAGCCAGTTGATCTTTTTTGCGCGTATTGCTTTGTCAAACTTCCGCGCGGTTTTCTGGCGTTTGCACGGTGCTAAGTGCCCTTTTCTCGCGTCATGGCCCATATATATATGTGAGGACAGAGAGAATTAATAAAGGAGCAGTGACTGTTTAAAAGAGATTGGAAAAAGAGATATAGTGAGAGAGAGAGAGAGAGGAAAGAAATATGTACAGTAGCATTGGCACTGAGGAGAGAGAGAGAGAGAGATAATGTTTATGATAAGCAGAGATATATAGAAATATATATGTATTATATGTAGAGAGAGAAAGAGGAATGACACTGAGAGATACCACAAAGATAAGGAGTCATAAGAAAATAGCAAAAGAAGCCAACATTTCTTACTCTCTTTCTCATTTCATAGAGACATATATGAAAGGAAAACCAATATGAAACATGATTGCGTTCATGTTTCAAGTTTGTTTTTCAGTATAAGGTACATGTATTTCCTTGTTTTATCACATTTAGATGTTAGATAACCACATTTCAAAAAGAAAAAAAGATATACAAATTGCTTCCTTTCAATCAAAGTACAGCAACAATCTCACTGGGGTTAATTTACCTATTGCTTTTAGGGGGTCAAGTCTATCTGAAATTGTTAACCTCTTCCTAATAATCTGCCTTCTAGTTGTGTTTTAAACAGTTTTCTTCATGTAAACTTTGAATTTAAACTATTGTTGTTGTCAAATTTCACACATCTGTTTCTCCTAATCCCCCTCCAATACTTCTTTCAACTACCCATATAACAAAGTCCTCAGGAATGGCCACTATGTCAAAATTGCATATAACCAAACAAATAATGCATATAAAGATATACAATTTTTGGACCTGAGGTTTGTACTTAGTCGTCAGAGGAATTTCTTTGTTGACTGTGTTCCTTAAAACGGGAGTGCACTGCTCTACTTTCCTGCTGCTTGCTTCCTTCACTCGCTCTCTCTCTCTCTCTCTCTCTCTTACAACACAACACACACACTTGCACACACACACACACACACACACACACACACACACACACACACACACACACAAACACACAAACACACATGCTCTCTTTGCTTTTTGTTTTTCTCTCTCTCACAAACACCAGAGATGCTCAGGTCAGTGAGCAGGTAGGTGTGATTTTTTCTTTTTTGTTGGGGGGCGGTTCTTCCTCTCCGTGGTGTGCTTCAGCATTTTTGATCTGTAAATCATGACCTGATCTTGTGCATATTAAATACATTTTGACATACACATATTTTGATGAAAAAAAAAGAAGAAAAAGATTGTCCAAGAATGTGATTTTACACTGGTCGGATAACCATGTTTTTCATTTGTTTGTTTGTTTGTTTGTTTGTGTGTGTGTGTGTGTGTGTGTGTGTGTGTGTGTGTGTGTGTGTGTGTGTGTGTGTGTGTGTGTGTGTGTGTGTGTGTGTGTGTGTGTGTGTGCTTTAATGAGGCAAAATGAGAAAAGCTCAACAGGCATGTGAGCATGAGAAAGACCCCTGGGGTGTGGATTGTCGCACCTGATATGCAAGACTCTGTAGGTCCGCATACACATGCACTTACACTTTTTATCTTCTCTCTCCATGCATACCACTTTGCGAAACCTTACGAACTGATCAACAGACTGCTCTACGAGCTGAAATTCTCACAGCGGTTTTATATTTGCAAATTTTGTGAAGCACCTTCGAACTGCAACAATATCAACATGTAAAGATTTAGTTTCTAACAAAAAAAAATATATAAAACCCATGCCAGCAGTGGATCACACACAACTACTAACTACTAAAGGTATAGCATTTATTATGTGAAAAAGTGATGTAACAATTACTAGACCCTCTCAAGCAGGAAATTAACGACAAGTGAGAATGTCCGACATTCAGTTTAGTTCGCGAAAATATCTGTCATCCGAAAATTTCAGCTCGTACAGTATTTACCACTTCATACCACTCTGAAACAGAAGACACAAATGAGCATCAACACGGGTCACTCTCGGATGTTTCTGTGACAATTTTCTCTTTTTTAAATCTTCGGAATAATTTATTCCTCAACTTCTTGACACAATCTAAATCTCCACATGCTTTTACATGCAGATCAACAGACAAAAGGACCACGTCCTTATGCAAAAAAAAAAGAAAAATAATAAATTGAAAGGGGAGAAAAAAAGAAGCATAATTAGGAGAAGGAAAATAAAACATGTTACAAAGTTTTAGTTCATATCATAAACTGTTATCCATCCCACAACTAATTTCAACATTCATATCATTCTTAAATTGTCACGGTGAACATAGACACATTAATCTCCTCATATTATTTGACCATGATAATAAAAAGAACAAAAAATCTGTACAATCTTTCAATAACATTACTTCAATTCTTCTCCTCATCATCATAATCATTACACAAATTTTATCTCTTTGATTCTGTACACACAACGATTGAAGACCGACGAAATAAAGAGGGTAGGAAAAAAAAAGATCAACTGCTTTGTCATTGTTATAATCTGGAACAGCTTATAAGATATTCCAATGACTGAAATACAGATCAACTTAAAAGCAGGCAGACATTTGATCTCTTTAGACGACTCAGATTCCATACAGAGAAAGACCGACAAAATATCTGATATCTTGAAATCACATAGTTTAAAAATGAAAGATTTCTCAGATCATAACATCGATAACTCACATCTCACATCAGCGTTGAAAAAAACAGAAGTCCCCTCTTGCGGAGAAAGGAGTAGATAAAATAGGAATAATGCATCGATAATAGGAGTCTTCTGTAAACGGAAAAGGTAACGACAGTGGTTTCCTGTTCTCTTTCGCCATAATTAAGAATCATTTGAAGCTGTTTTTTTTATCTTCTGTAGTGTATGAGGAAGGTGTCCATTGTTTGAATCAAATCGATACTACAAATAAAAATGTTCAAATATCCACATCACACAGACATCTATGGTGGCTTCTAATGTCATTAACACTTTTGAATTTAAAGAGCTTATTTTCTTCTCACTCTCTCTCTCTCATTTGTGTGCATGTGTGTGGGGGGAGGGGAGGAGGGTTAATCTATTCAAACACACAACTGCAGCATGTTCTTTCCCCAAAATATTGGTTAAACACAATTTGCAATCCCTTCCCCATGAGCCACATTTGACAAAGAAAAATCTCACTGCCAGTTACAAATTGCAAAGTCCTGGCCACTGAAGAAAAAGTGAGTTCTCTCTTGGTATTCTGTCATGCTTAAATGTGCAGGGATGTGTTAGCAGAATTTAGCATGAATAAGATATTCACCTACAGACCATTTCTGGTGCAAATGAGAAATATCTCTTGCAGCACTGCAATTAACAACATGGGATGTGTTGCTCCCATTATCTTAAAGAGAGAGAGAGAGAGAGAGAGAGAGAGAGAGAGAGAGAGAGAGTGAAAATGAACACAATCTCATATCAATACAAAAACGGTCCTTGAGTTATATTCTGATTTTGTTATTACAGCTCTGTAAATGATCTAAACAATGCCTGATTCACACTTCCTCCATGTCTCACTATTAAATCCCTCTTCCGCTCTATTCCAACCCCTCCCCATCCCCTTGATTCATCACTATTTCAACTAAAACAAGAACATTCTTCCCTCAGAAAGGGGACTTTGGCAAATATGATGACAACAACATAAATATAACCACACAACATGTCACAGGGTGTGCGCTACTATATAGCTATACTGATTAGAGTCTTAATTACACCCCCACCCCTCCCTTCCCCTCCCATGCCAGATTGTCTACAGTATGCTTCTTCTTCTGTTTTTTTTTTATCTTAAACAACACATACACTTGCCAACAATTTTTACACGCTATGACTTTGGACGGTACTAAATTCCTTTCTGTTGGCATTCTACTTCCATCAATATAACATTCAATGATGACTGCTACAGATGCTATCACAACACACAAACACTTGTCACAGACCTTGGTCTGAGGATACTACTGCATACTCCATATATGCAGCAAGTCTAAATTTTTTTTAATGTGTTCGGGACTTCCCGACAATTTCACGAGTGGTTAAATTCGCGATCGTGGAGTACGGTTAAAAATGGAGAAATGTATGTGTGCATGCAAAAGTCATGTCGGGACCACAGTTAATATTTTTGTGTGTTGTAAAATTCGTGAAAAAAACCCCCGGCAAAATATATGGCGTACGCAGCATACTCTGGGCTGGTCCTTAATGGTGAAATTAAGTGTCCCTACTATCTTAACCCAAGGGCTGTGTTATGAGAGGTTTCTATGAATACACTCTCTCTCTTTTTCTCTTCTAATCTCTTTCTCTCTCTCTCTTGGTCTCTTGGACATTACATTCCTCATACAGCCACAAAAAACAAGAACTGATGGAGATCTGTGAAGAGATGGAGAAAGAGAACGACAAACAGACAGACGAACTGAGGATAC
Organism: Diadema antillarum; assembly: GCF_040938485.1. NCBI lineage: Eukaryota > Metazoa > Echinodermata > Echinoidea > Diadematoida > Diadematidae > Diadema > Diadema antillarum. The sequence continues at coordinate 106,062 of NW_027272507.1, forward strand.
GGACAAAAAATATGGACACATACAAAATGTAAGACCACAAGAAAGCTACTCCCCCCCCCCCCCCCATGTACCTAAAAAAACAACAAACAAACTAATTAACACTAAACCATGTAACGGGCACTAATTCACCAAGAAGAGACCAAATAGATTGGTATATTTGCCCGCAGTTCTTTCTCATCGCGACGGCTCGCCGTATTGCGCCGATGCACGCCCTCAATTAAAAAAGGACGCAAGTAACAATTCAGACCCCTATTACGATGACATCATCACAGCATGTATATCATCACTTGGAATAAATAGAACAGATCAAACTTTGTACAAGAAACAACGACGGTGCTGAAGAACGAAGACATTACTCAAAAAGGAAAAGAAGAAAGCCGACATTTCAATGAAAATATCCATAGGAGACAGAGAGAAGAAAAAAAAAAGACACTTAAAAATGAAAGTATTTGGCAAGAAAAGTGGGTTTCACACATTGTTCATTCACAAATGTTGAAACATGCACAACAACAACGACGACGACAAATTGTTAGCAATGCATGGAGGAAACAGCCTACATTTCAGAGATCTGAAAATGAGATTTTGTGTTCTCTCTTCATCTCCTATTGGAAATTTCAACCTGCCCATCTTTTTCCCCTCCACCCCCCCCCCCCCACCAAGATTTACGTGTTTCAGCCATCTCCCAAAATGCACTGTAAAATATTTCAACTGAACATGAAGAAAGCAATGGTGACAATGTAAAGGAGCAAAAAAAAAAATCAATTACATAAATACAGGTCAGAAGTTACTTAAAATGAAATAGGGGAATAGTGCACCATAAGATAACCCCTGTAGCCATGGAAACGTGACATATGACCTTGGACGAGAAAGTGAAAATATTGCAAGGGGTGAAATACTCGAGGTGGCAAGACAGCTACACCAGGTGATAAACTTCCCTCACGGCGTAGACTTTTAAATAAAACAGACGTGAAAGAAACTGAAGTGCCTGTATAGCAGAACAGATAGATGTCAACAAATATAACTCTTGTGTCAAAAGCAAGATGGTATTCAATGCACAACCATTGCTATACAAATCCCCCAACAAAATCCAAGTTTATGACGGTCTCTCAAATTGTGCTTCGCACCAGAAGGATGTTTCCAAAGAGAAAGAAATACCTTCTCTAAAAAATAAATACAAGAGACTTTAAGCTCTGAGGTCTATCACAAATCAGCCTTTCAGGATATAGAAAACACTCACAATAACACAAGTCACTATAAAGCAAACCATCTCTTTGAAAGAAAAGCTAGGATAAGACATCCCTAATGTGAACAAGCCAAAATCCAGCCAGGAAGCGATGCAGACAAATCAAAATACCACACAATCTATGGCAAAGAAATGCCACAAATGCAAGTAGTGCTCAAGTTTTACCTGCAAAATAATTGACTGAAGGAACAAATCTGCAAAGTTCCATGACGACCTAACTGGCTACCAAGATCAAGAAAATTAATAATCAACATTCAAATGTCTTCATCCTATAATATTTGAAAGGAACTGTGGCAAAGCAGGGCAAAATAATGACCAACTATTTACAAGTGGGTCTAGATCATCCAAACTACGGCTCTACACCCACCCACCCTAACGTCCTCTTTCCTATCTGATAATAAAATGTTGGTGTTTTAATACATTGCGTGGTGAGCGTATGTATGGCTCAGGATTGTGACTCAAAACTTGGTCGTCACTAGTGACAACAGCAAGAAATTTACATCATCTTTTTTTTTAAAAAGAAGGAAAAGAAAGAAATTGAGGAAGTTTGATGATGATCTTATCTTATCACACTAAGATACACATGAAGAGACACAGAGAAGACATTCATCTCCTATATATATATATTTATATATAAATATGTATATATGTATATGCTAAAGACCATAAGTTTGACGAAACTGGTGTTTTGTATGAGGAAAACAAAAACAAAAAACAAACACATCTCTCCAGGTAGAGCTAGGAACACTGTGAACAACATCGGTTTAATAGAAGAGTGCAACTGCTAGATGTGAGAATACTAGGTTTTAGAACACATTCCATATCTATAGATACTTCATGAAGAATTTTGGCACCGTGCTTATACTTGTAATTCCTCTGATCTGTCCGTCCAGAGCTCCTGATCATTTTTGCCACAACATGGCAGGAGCGCATCTTATAATTTGACTCCCAGCCCATTAAGACAGTGGTATGTACACTTAAGTTTCACTCGATCGCTTGACTAAGTCTCTTTTCAAAGAACGAATTTCTGTTTTTAACTTTGAATGAGTGGCTCGGGCAAAGATGCAGAGGTCAAATTCCAGCTAATATTCTGTACAATTTGGCTATTTCATAGCAACGGACAATAAACAGATGATCATATAATGGCACCTGATTACCTGCAATACGAACTCACGACTGAAATTACAAACACATACATACATAAAATGGCTCTCCACTTGTTATCAAGCTATGAAAGAAAATGGATGAAATTAAACATGATGAAAAAAAAAAGGATAAATGGTTCCAACGTATTTCCAGACGTTCACATAACAAAACCTCTGAGAACCGGCTTGGCAATATCATATCAGGGACACCATAACATGATGCCCTTACGAAAAGAAAATTTACTGTTCAAGATCACACCACAATATAAAAACAAAAAAACAAAACAAAACAAAACAAAAATCTTATTTTCCACGTTAAAATGGCAGAGTCGCAGTAGAAACAATGCAGCTATTCTGGTCCAAGCAAGTTTTGCTCTCACTGCTAATAGAATGCATCTGTTCATGATTTGTTTGTTTGTTTGCTTGTTTGTATAGCATCTCTTAAAAGGTTCGATGCCTGGAGATATTCTTTATCTTAGGCTGACATATCGGTAGGGATCTTCACACATTCTTCTTCTCCTTTTTTTTTTTTTTGGTGGGGGGGGGGGGTGGACATCCATATAGGTGGGATGATGACTGCAGGCTGATTTCGGGATGATCTTGAAAGCTGGTTGCGAGATGACCAGTAGTCAGATGGGTGCGTTGTTGTCAGGCATTGAGGGGTGGGGAGGCCCGTACGGCAAAAAGAGGTAGAGTTGAATCGTGGAGCAGCTCCGCCCGTCAGTCAGCAGAGGCCTTGCCGAATTCAGGAGACCGATCCGGCCTCCGCATCCAATCGCCGGAGAACTGCTCGTGTGTGGCTCTGTGGATCCCCGGAGGAAGAGAGAGAGGAGAGAGAGAGAGAAAAATAACACATTTGGTTAGACGGAAGAACTGGTACTCAAGACTATCATTCACAATTTGACTGACACCCCCCCCCCCCCCCCCCCAAAAAAAAAAAACAACTTCTTTGTATCTTATTCAGAAAAAGAAAAAATCTTCACCAGAGAAAAGAAGCTTGGAAAAGTGTGTATCCTTGTTGGAGTGGTGTCTGTAAAAATGTGAAAACAAAAACCCTCCATACATCATCAACAGTTGCTTCACCTCTTGACGCATAACCTTCTTTGCACTTAATTCTTCCAACCTCCCTTTCAAAAAAAAAGGTTAAAAAATAGAGAGGAGAGAATAAGGAAATCAAATCTCATGCCCTCAGAAGCTCCTGGTCTTCAACTTCTGCTGGCGGATCAAATTTCGGCAGGAAATTTGAAGTTAAACGGCCCCTAAACAGAACAGATGATCACGTGAGGTGGTTGTCAGGAGAAACCGATGTTGACAGCTCGGCTGGATTATCTCCCGACCACCTTTTTTGGAAACGAATCTGCTCAGTGCTGGCAAAGGGGGTCACTACATGTCAATCCCAAACTGTACGTACTATCAAAAGTGGTCGATGGCTGCCTCACGCCCTTGGACAAGTAGCTGGAAGTTTTCCCGATTATCTCCGCAAATGCCCGGTTTATCACATAAATAAATCTACTGACCCTCAATTTTAAGAACACCAGATATCCAAGGAAGACATATGTGAGGCTTCATCTTTTTCTTCTTCTCCTTATCTTTTTAAGGGTTTGGCATAATCAAGGTGTTTTCTGTTAAGAAAGAAAATCCTTTCATTTTAACTTCGTTCTCTACATGCAACCTCAATATTTCATTTATTGATATTCTAAACTTTAAAATCTAAACTGTGGATGTGGCTAGCTCTGCATGATGTTGGACAACAAGAGCCACATTCATACAGTCATTCTTTTTTTTTTGGGGGGGGGGGATTCAAATTCAGATTCATAAGGCATATATTCTATGAACAAAGTGAAAAAGAGACCAAGTTATTTAGTTTTTAAGAGGATGAAGAGCATTTTCTCACAATTCTATAGTCTTCCTTCATTTTTTTTTTTCACTACATATTTTGCTCAACTAAAATCGACTAAACATCTCAGTCTGGACTCTTCTAGATTATTCTGTCTTCTTTATAAAAGTGATGAGAGCTGACAACTCTAAGCCCATTCAACAGATCGCCACAGATCTCCCAAAGATGTCTTTTTTTCCTTTTTTTTCTGCCTCATCAGTCTCTTTATGGATAAACCCAGCTTTTGCCTAATGAATAACAGCAAGGTTGCACTAAATAATCACTATCTGTATCTGCCCAACACAATTTTTTTGCAAAATCACAGGAATAATTAAGTGGCAAATGAAGAGAAAAATCTGAAAGAGAAGAGTGAAGCTATAATATGACAAGCAACCCATGAAGTCGACTATCCCTGCCCCGAGTATCACATGATGTTTACAGATATGATGGGAGCTGCGTGTGGAGGCGACCACGGGGAATACTGCAGGAAATACCAATATGTGGGACTACACGGCAGTCTTTGGGGGTCGCGTGCGGAAGCCCGCCGGAAGTGTTGATATGTGCGCGACTGGGGCAACCTTGACTTTGGAACAAGCGTAGTAGTTGGGACGCAGAGGAAGGAATCTTTTAAGGAAGCAGAAATGGAGCAAGACACTGAGAGATTGAAAGTTAAGGAGCGAGTGGGGGTGGGGGGGGGGGGGGGGTTGGGGATGACAGGGACCAAGATAGATTTGTCTAAAGAGATGGACAGTTATCTGTGCTATGGGACCTATTGAGAGCTAATTACAAACAGAATCTAAAACAGCAAGGGCCAGGTGATACTAGACAGCCGTTTCTGGGTTGCAAACTGATTCCTGGCAGATGCATATGTCAGTCGACCTTTGACCCCTGATCCATTTCCAAGAGTGTCAGACTTCGTGATGGTGCACTTTTTCACGTGCTACTCTCGTAATCATCACGACGTTGACTCACACAGTCTGGTATCGTTATCTATCGTAAGCAATCTACAAGCAAAAAAATGCAGTGACTTATAGCTTCCAGATGGGCAAAATTTAAAGAAATAAGTCCAAAATAAACAGACAAATCTGATTTCTAATATGTCATAATGGTGCAACATTTGTAATCAAGACATGACATGTTGTGTTTGGTGTAACGAGCGTAATGAAATTCTTCCTCCAATACACAAATTGGGAAAGCCCAACCATCTTGGAGCAAAGTAAGGATATGTCTGGCAGGATCATATCTTGGTAACCATAGCTAATATCAAAGAAGCGGGCTAGGGGAACCCTTTTTTGCCCCTTCCTCATCTCATTTCTTCCCTCGTCATGTTGTCATGACAACAAACGGTGATGATTATAGAGTGTAGGTCCTTTGCTTTCTCCTGCCACTCCATACAAATGCATGTGAAGCTTTGTCTGCGCAAATACTAGGTAGGCCTACTGTATACGCCATATAGTTAATAGCGAGTCTAATTTTTTGTGAATCAGGACTTTCTGACAATTTTGTGAGTGGCTAAATTTGCGATTGTGGAGTACAGAACTGAACAGAGAAATGTATGCCTGCATATCACAATAATGTCGGGATCAGAGTTACCGGGTAATATTTTTTCATGTTGTTAAATTCTGACTTGCAAAATTTGTGAAAATAAAAACCTCACGAAATATTTGCTGGATGCCATTACGTAAGACACTTACCAATGCCTCTAGCCTGTCAGACCACTCCTCAACCAACCACCCACCTCAACCCATCAAATCTTTTTCATCTTTGTATCTTACTTCCACTGCTGCTTCTTGAGCCGCGTTGGAACACAGGAGTTATCGACTTTTACATCAGGATGCGAAATTCTTTTTTTTATCGGCCATCATTCACATAGGCCAAATAAAAATCGCTTGGGTGTAAACATGGAGCACGTTGACCCGAGTGTGACCCTGAGTAGCCAAGTGTGCAGACATATGTGTGGTGAGTTGCATTATAGGATTAAACTACGGTGCAAGTTAAAAAAAAATCCAGTGGGACTGATTTTTGCATCACGATGCGTAATACAAAAATTAAAACGTTTTTTGTTTCCACACACACACACATATGCCCTACAGGCAAGAATTGACAGGTTTTGCATCATGTTGCAAAAATCGGTTTTCAAAAACTGTTCATTTCCGGCGTGTGTGTGATTGCGACTCTCTTACCACTCACCATAAGATTCTAGTGTGTGCATCACTCGCTCTCCCCCCTCTATCTAGTCTATTCAATACAGGTGCCTGGGGTCGCAGTCGTTAGACCCGGGAGGTCGTAGGTGGTGGTGCATTGGAGGGCCGGGCTGACCGTCCATCATGAAGCCGCCCATCGGCTGACCATCAGGGCTGTAGGCCATCCCGCCGGACATTCCTGGAACTGACAGAGAACAAAGGTCGAGAAATGGAGAAAATTAGAGGACAATGCCAGCAATGGTTATATTCTAGAAGAGGTAATTACGAAAGAAAGAAAAAAATGTCCAATAATTGCAGAGTTATATTCAATAAAATTAAACAATATGGAAAATGTCTTCATTAGCAAATTCAAACTTGTTGTTTGAAAGATTGAAATTGCTTATGAAGACATTTCATTAAAATATGCTGATCATTAACCCGTTGAGGACGAGTCCCGAGTATACTCGGGCAAGTGTCTATGGAAATTACGTGTTGAAGCAAAATCAAATCGTCCTCAACGGGTTAAGATCTCAAGTTCATGGCACGACTGGGAAAACTTTGAAAGATAAAGTAGACAGTTTTGAGTGACTGGATGATGGGCACAGACATTTGGAACAAAATGGTCTGAAATTCTACAATTCATTTCCACATTTATTCAAGAAATTGGGAGTTATCTTCTGATGACAAATTTAGCTTTCACCATACAAAATGTCCTGATATAGACAAAGGTTTTTTTTTTGTCAATTGATAATTTGGAGAGTTTCAAAAAAAGGCCAATGAACCGAGGAATATTCATTGTAAAAAACTTTACAAGAGAACAATTGACTACATGTCAGTCATTTCCAATAAATATATTAAAAATGATCTCCTATTTATCCAAAAAAAAAAAAAAAAGATGTGAAAAGGTTGTAATCAAAAGACGTCAAAAGGTTATCATTGGCATATTTTGTCCCCCTTGGTACTCAGTCAATGAAGCACTACAAGGGCATGCATGTGGACCAGCACCTGTCATTGGGCAGCTGTAAAACTGCACTGTGTCCAAAGGTGCCACTACATTAGTGGTATAGCGCCATCTTTGGTCAAGCAGAGCCAATAATTCAAAAGAGGAGGTAAAGTCCATGTCTCCAGAATTACAACAGCAGCTAATAATAAAGATGATAAAGATGATGAAGATGATGATGAAGATGATGATGAAGATGATGATGAAGATGATGATGAAGATGATGATGATGATGATGATGATGATGATGATGATGATGATGCTGATGATGATGATAATTGCCAAGATGATGATGATGATGATGATGAAGATGATTATAACAGTGATAACATCATTATCATCATTATTCTTGATATCATCATTATGATCATCAGTTATATCATCATCATCACCATCACCATCATCATCATCTTCATCATTATATATGCCCCATAAGATTTCAGCATCAAACAGTGCAATCTCGGGGCTATGTTGGGTTTGAAATCAATCTGTTCTTGGTAGCAAATCAATGGCAATGCTACAGCTTGCAAAATCAAACATCGGCACATGCTCACATCAAATTTGATGCGAGTTTACCATGCCAATTATGTTTGATTTTGCATTGTCCTCTACTCGCAAACCATGCACTGTGCCAATAAGAGAAAGCAACATGGGTTTTCCTTTTTCCTATAACTTGACATCATGCTGGCAATGAAGACATATTTCTTGTATGTAACTCCACCCCCACTCCCCAAATACACTACAGTGATTGATATTCTGAAAATGATAGCTACCAGGAACTGATATCTGTTCATCAACTCTAGAACATTGGAACATGGTAATAAAATTCTTAAATTAAGTGGGAAGAATTTTGACATTCATGCAAGTGTAAACTCTGCTCTAGAACATTGCTATGTTGTGTAGCCCAGATGGCAAGAAAATAAACCCAGGGCAATGGCACTGGCAGTGGCCCTGTGTAATTGCCAATTAGAAAAGCCTCCAAGACAAAAAAACTACCATGCACATAGCAGAAGGATGTTAACATTGCATGCTGCATACTATATTAGAGCCCTTCTGGCTCTCAAATGGTGCTGATGGTGTAAACACACAACTCCTGACTGCAGTAAATCAAAACAGGGTCCAGAGTGAGAGGCATGTGTGTCTGACTGCTTTTGTTGTGGTTTTTTGATGTCTTGAGGTCACTTTCATTTTGCTGAGCTTTTTAACTACAGACTCTTTAAAGGGATGGTATAGTATTGGTTGAGGTAAGGATTCACCTTTTAGCTTTTTGGGAGATACATAGAAACCGCTTTATGAAATGTTACAGAGCATACAATTCTAAGAGGAATTCAAAGTTTATTTGACGAAAATCGGCTTTGAAATGGCTATTACAATAAAGATATGCAAAAAAAAGTAAAACAAAGCGGTCTTAATAAAAGGTGGGTCCTACCTTTTACTAGGATTGCTTTGTTTTGGATATCTCTGGTATTTCATAACCAATTGTCATCAAATAAATGTGGATTCCTATTAGAACTATACGCTCTTCCATATCTCACACAAGGTTTATCATTATCTAAAATTCATCATCAGATAATGCCTCTGGCACCCTTCGGGCGGAGGCATAAAAACGCTGGAAACCTGAAGCCCCAATCTCATCCAAAATTGTACCATTCCTTTAAGGAACCAGTAATGACACAAAATCTGCCGATCTGCGCGAGATATCAAGCATGCAGTATGTCACAATCTGGGAGATAGAGATGCAGGAAAAAATACACTGGCCTTATTACTGCAAATTTGTGCACGAATGCAGACTTTTACGATATCCACAAGACAGCGGACATGTATGTAAAAACTGGCTGAACTTTCTACAACATTGTCTTACAATGTAGGCCTATATATCTCATACAGTGAGAGAGTGTGTGTGTGTGAGAGTATATGTATTTCTTTTTGCACTGTGTATACTGTCCGCAATCTGTTATGTGTTAGGCCTACAGCAAAGTGACATTTACACAATGTATTGTACTTCCAGATTTTTTTTTCTGTCCATGCCTGTAAAATCTGTGTACACAGCACATCATTCCTGCATTTGTTCTTCTTGAAATCACTTGATAAAGTAGGGCCTACGCATAGGCCTACATACATATTCTTAATTAGGCATTGATTCTCTGTCTCAAGTCCTGTCCAAAATCTTATACTACACACCACTCTTGCCTTTATGGGAAGTCCACACAAGGATACCAAGAGTATGGTAGGAACACACAGTGTAATGAGTGTTCATTGGAATAGTTCATTTAGCACAACTTCAGTCTGGAAACAAAGACTAGCAATGACATTGAGATGACCTTGAATGCATACAAAGGTAATGATGAGCTGCACTTTGTAATATGTGTGTATAAAATTTGTGTATACATATGCTGCACATTAATGTTACACATTGTCTTGGACACACACAAGGACAGACACAAAGGGCCAGATGAGGATGATGGCTGCTGTGTCTTCACACCTAAGTTAGTTTGTGGAAGAAAACTTCGTCAGTTTCTTGCATTTTTAATGCCTTTGAGTTGAAGAACCTGCGAAGGAGGCAAAGAGGTTTGTTACTAAGAGTTTACTGTGTTGTTTTATGATGTACTACGTGTATGCAGAAAATGAGATCAGTATTGTTGAACTTGAATCGTGCAACTTTCACAGACAGTAAAAATGTAGTGACTTTCTGGAGAAATGTGTGTACCACACATTGCATGCTCTCTGAATAGGGTCAAATGACAGTTGCTCAGTAACTATTGTGTATATGTAGCATACAGATGCATTGCTAGAACTGAGTACCGAAGTTGTTTTACAGTGCATAAGGCTGCCTGGTTGATTGTAACTGATTGCATACTGTGATTAGTGATATGTTGTTTGGAGACTTTTGTGTGAGATCTTCAGAATACTTACAATAGTTACATGCAAAGAGTAATTGTATTGATGGATCGAAGTATTTGTACTGTAGTGTTAGGCCTAGGGCTACACAAAGGGGTAAAGTAGCTAGTAGAATTTCTACTAGGTTTTGTGTATGATGTGTTATACCTGTATGAATATGAAGAGGCATTCTTAATGATCAATAGCACGGAGAATCTAATTGTTGCTTGCATGAATAGCTCCTGCCAAGGCTTCTGCTTCTGAAGGTTAAGAGAATGATTAGTTACACAGAAGTGTATGTTTAAGTACTGGCTAATCAAAGGAATATCACATTGCATCAGTATTGCACACAGTGAGAAAGTTATAGGCATAAGTCTACACATACCAGTATTTCAGTATCTGTAAAGAAAGCAGTGTTGAAGGCATTATAGTGTTTCAGTTATGTGTTAATGTTTGCATGGCATAATTCATATGCAATAATTGCAGTTGTTGTGTTTGCCTTTGAAATTCCAGTTTTCACGGAATGTAACACCGAATGAGTACCAAGGTAACAGAGTGTACGAGGAGTACAAACAACAGAAAGAGTGACAGAATAGAAGGAATTACATACATGCATTGTTACCAGATGGAACGAAGGATAGGGAAAGAAACAGAGAGAGAGAGAGGAAGGTGTTTCTGATTGCGATCCCTAATAAAGTACATTGCGACATTCCCGTAAAAACATTTGTCTGCTTGGAATTCTTGCGATCGACCACAACTACACTTACACACAGCCATGCACCCCAGAGGGGATCGTTGTAAGTCAAACGCTGTGGAGCGCACACCTGGTTCAGATTCAAAGAATTTCGAGGGTGACGTCTCAATCTCAACCTTCAAAGCCGATGCAATTCTTGAGGAAATCATTCAGCTAAGTCATAACCAACTTTTGGAAAAGTCTGATGATGCCACTCTACTGCTTTTTATAATATCCATAAAGTGGGTGAGGGGGGGGGGGGGAGGAGTGAGGACCCCCCATTTCATCTCTCCTCAAGACTTGTGTGTGACCTCCAAAATGATGGTAATTTGGGCAAACTTCTCAGGATGTTTAGAAGCTTATCTTGGAAACAATCCTCACTTGTATCCTTCCTGCAATTACAAGGAGATCAACTAGAAGAAAAAAAAATCTTTTACACGCTTGTTATCTAGCACAAAATTCCCACAGCATGAGAGACGACTCTCACAATCCCTCTTCTATGGAACATAATCCAGGTTTCTTCTCATACTCATTTTTTTCGTCTTCTTCTTGCTCTTAATAAGAGGAAAAAATCTGTGATATGTAAAGATGTTTACTGTCTGGTGGGAATTTTTGAAATATTTCCATCAACCCTCCAAGTAAAATAATCAGGGCAACCTTTGGGCTGAGCCAAAACTATCAAACTGCTCCTATTTGACCTGACCTCGCGTGACCCTAGGTGACCCCCTGTGACCCCTCGGAACATTATCATGGCCTGTATCCCCGCATAATGGGGATAGAAACTAAGGCTGCTCTGGAGCCAAGGCTGAGCGGTAATACATAGATGGAAAGTAAGTCATATGACTGCGCCACTAGGAAGTCTGGCACAACTGTACAGTGGGACAGGCAAATGGAGAAAGCCAAATTCATGATTTTCTCTTTCATTTCTCTATATTACTCTGTCCCCCTCCCCCCCCCCCCCCCACCCCAACTGGAAAAGATCTTGGTTAGGCAAGTCTGCATCATTTCCCTGGCCAATATCCCCCCTCCCTGCATTTCAATTTTGCTCCCACAAGACATGACAAAAGGGAACGAAATAAGATGAGACTCGATGCTGCCATGGAAACACCGAAAGATGCATTCCCCCATCCCCTATACATTTTCTCAGAAAAAAAGAAAACAACAAACAAACAAACAAAGAAGCAAGCAAACAAAAAAGAAGAAAATCCCATCAGCCAGTCTGGTTTGATTACACCCATGTTGGCTGACAGACAGTTATAATTTTATACTGCATGCTAAATTTGGAGACAAACAAACTTCCCAAAATGCTGGTTTTTACTCTCAAGAGAAATCTGGTGGTGATCTTGCTTTAGATTTGGAGAATCCTTGCAGCTCTTCATCACGGGTTAGTCAAAACAATGCTATTTGTTTTGGTTCAGTCAAAATGTATAAACATACTGTACATGCATAGGCCTGATATATTATAGTCTCACTGCATATTCCTTATCTCCACTAAAACATCTATAACACAAGAAATAAGGTACTTAATCAACTGAGATAAATAACTTGTTACGATCATGATTATGTGGAGAATAAGACATTCTGATCGCTGCAAGTATTTAACAGCTACAACATTCTGCCACAGCTAATATGAATTCAGGAATAATTGACAACATTTGTGTTTTTTATTACTTTTCCTAGCACAATTTTTCCCTTCAGGAATACTCCTTTCATTTGACATCAACCAATCATCGCTGATAGCAGATTTGCAAGTTCTGTTTGCACTGTACATTCTGTTGTCTTTAATGTTGAAAAATATCAATGATGTTATTTAATTGTATTAAGACGATAAAATGTGCGAGAATAGAACCACACAAATAAACAAACAAACAAACAAACAAACAATCTTTCATTCAAGACTCTCTCTCTCTTTGTCCTTCTGTATGCCTGCATAATACCAACTCAGTTCCATATGGTACTGCAAGAAAAAACAACAACAAGCACAACATAGACACACACATTTACACACAAACATACAAACATTTCTTGAACCTGTTGATGTCATCGGACAATTTGCAGCACCCACAGTTTGACATGACCGTCAGATCTGTGCCTGGTGGGGGCAGCGTCAGCCAGTGGACGAGTGGATCCAAGCACGGATGTGAGGGAAAGATGAATGTCTCCACCTCTAATTACCTCATCCAATAAAATTAAACCCCCATCCAAGGACATCCATCCCATCTATATAGAGAGTCCAGCCTAGCTACGGATCTCGTGTGCTGGGGCTAGGGACTCGCCCCTCGACTTTGGGAGGGGAGAATTCAGAGGGGCGGAAGTCTGGCAGAAAGTTTCAAAACTCGCTCCACCCCATCTTCTACTAAACCGAGACTCTCCCGTCTCTGTTTCACTTCGTCCTTTTAGGATGCTGCTCCTCATCTATGGCCTTCACCATTTCTCCAGTCTGTTTCTGTCCGTTTATCTGTCTGTCTGTCTGTCTGTCTGTCTGCTTTTATCTCTTCATCATTATACCACTGAAGTCTACGGCCTACACAAATTCCCTCTCTGTGTTATCCGCCGCGCCACTTTTCTTGATTATCCCTTCAATTCTGATCAAACCCTTCTGGCGACGACTACGACTGACATGATGGTAGTAGTCCCAACATCATTCTATGAGCCATATATCTAATACCACATTGCCTAACAAAATGCTAATGATTGCATAACAAGACTCTTTTACAATCCCTTGAATCACTGTCACACCAGCCTTATCACGCTAGAAATCTTACTCGTAGTCCATATTTCAGTAAAGAATACTTAATGAAATCCAAGACAATAAATTGTCATCAAGAACTAAAAAAAATGATAATTACTCATACAAAAAAAAAAAAAAAAACATTGGGGGAAAAATGAATGAGAAGAGAGAAGAGAAGAATAAGCCAAAACAAATCCAGTCATATTGCAAGGAATTATTTTGGGGGCCTTCCTCTTTTAATCCATTGAGGATGGGCTGATTTTGCTAAAACATGCATTTCCCACAGACACCTGCCCGAGTTCAATGGGTTAAAGGCCCTGTCACACAAAATCCAAGCTAAGTGTTAATAATCTAAAACACTTGACACTTCCTCTTCCTTCTTGTCATCAAATGAGTTTGTTACCCTCTGATTCCTCAGCTTGCAGATAACTTCATTCCTGGTTAACCCGGCCAAGACAAGTATTCCTATACTGTAAAAGGAAGAATGTTTGCATGCATTTTAATTTCGCGAATCTTATTTTAATTTCGCGAATTTTGCGAGAGCTAAGATTCGCGAAATTAAAATGCACATGAAAGTTTTTGTCTACACTATACGCATTGAATGTTGGAGGCAACTCGCGAAAATTTCATGCCGCGAAAGAGGCTGTTCGGCTCAAATTCGTGAAAATTTCATGCCGCGAAAATATCGTGTTTTACAGCTTTGTTCTTTCCTCAGTTTTCCTTATCATGAGGGAAAAACTGTACTGTCTGGTGAGCTCTTTTGCTTCAAAAGGACAGACTTATTCTAAAGTAATGTGTATCACGGTACAAAGTCCCGAATAGCCCCCCCTCCCCCCAACCTTTGGGATGAATTGGCAGCAGTGCACAATGAAAAGAAATAATCACTGACTTTATAGGCCCTACTGATTCTCGTGAGGGCTAATTGTTCTCTCATCTTTTTGCCAGCAAGATGGTGGTGAATAAAAGTAGGAGGAGGAGAGAGATGAAAAGGAGAAAGAGAAGGAGGAGGATGAGGAGGAGAGGAGGAGGAGGAGGAGGAGAAGAAGAGGAAAGATCACGATGATGAGTAGAAGACGAAGAACAGTAATGGCTTCGGAAATTCCCTGTTGAGCTAGTCCTAACAGTCTTACCAAAGAATTATCAAGGAAAAACATTCTGTTGATACAATTGATGAAACTGAGATGCCTCACACTATATGATGGTCTACGTTTAAAAAAAAAAGAAACAAAAAAGAAACAAAAATCTTGCCGATTACGAACTGCCTAGACATCAGATCCGGGTCACGGCTAATATGCTAGTAGGAGACAAGGATTGTTTTCGGTGAAGAGCATCTAAATATCGCTTGTTTGGATAGCCTTATCAAGTTCAACGTGGGGATATCTGGAGGAATTTTCTGGCAATGGTTTCAGGATGTCAATCTCGCAGATACAAATGAGTGACCCCAGGATGAAGTCGACCCTTTTTTCTTCCCTCCCCAACGATATTTTCTTTACCCACTGGGCCAAGAACACTAAAAATCTCTATCTAAGCACATTACCCTCACTGGAGTTTATGCTGCAGAGCTCTAGCACATCTATCAAACGGTTTTTTCCCTTGAGCTTCCCTGCCTCAATAATGGTCTAGATCAATTACCCATATCTTTTTTTTCTCTCTCTCTCTCCTCTTTTGAATTGTGATACCTTCCTTCACATGAGATTCTTTGAGAGCTCTAACCATGGGTGAATCTTCAACGACATCAGACTGTCGAGAAATCTCCATCTAATCTTATTTCTGTCAAACTCTATTCTCGCTCAATGGATCCATCTGTTCTATTCCGAACAATGTACGAGAATCACATCAATTAAACTCTAATCCATTTCAGATTATGGTATCACCACATTAATGGAGAGAGGACGTCATAAGCCTCAATGGCAATGGATTTGCAACGCTCAAAAGACAAGCTGTGGTTCTTTTTGTTTCCTTATCGAATCATATGTCCTTTATAAAGTTTTGCTTTTTTTTTTCGAAAACCATACCACCCTCTCCCCCCCCCCAAAAAAAAAAAAATTAAAAAACCCTCAAAACATATTCCCTTTGCCAAACTCACAAGTGAAAGAGCTTAAAAACACAGATATCATATTTTGTCTCGCCAGACCACATAGCATGTTAATCAGTGGTAAGAACCGGTCTTTGTACACTGGATTAACACCGGCAGTACTTGCACCAAACAACTTCTGCCCCCCTCCCGGCAGAAAATTGGAACCAGGTGCCCCTTTCATTGACAGAGCTGGTTTGGCCGCTCTTTAAAACTGTAAAACTGCCCGGGAAGGAGACAGTTTACCTACAATTGAACTTGGATGATTTTTTTTTTTTCCACAGCCTGACCTCTAAGCATGCATTGCAAACTTCCTTAAAAATAAGAACAAACTTTTTTTCAAAATAAAATAATACCAATAAAATCAACTTCCATTGAGATGTAGCTTAGAAACATTGACACAAGCATATAAAGGGAGAGGGAAGAATTGCATATAATTCTATATCTTATTCTAAAACTCCATATTCCTAGATCACTCACCACTACACAAGAAAACTCAGTTTATATACACAAAGGAAACCTTGGAATAGTCTCTAACTAATAGTAGTAATATTACCTAGTAGATGCACCCAGTGTCTGCAGTTTTGAAATTTGGACAAGCTTTGGAAGCACAAACCCTTCACGTTTAAATTTGACTCCACTCCACCTGGCCATGACCCAGCCAACTTAGAATGTCACCAGAATCTGGAGCTGAATACAGAGGCTGAAACCCTGTTTTCAGGAACATCCATAGGTATCAATAGGCATAGGCGCATGAATGAAGAGTAATGGTAGGTGAGGATGACTTCATGGACATCGCAGAGGATCTAAATTTGTGAAGTCCCTTCTGTGGCGGACAGATGTTAAGATTGATGGCTTTCTCTAAAAGCCAAATGTTATCTCAGTTCTGTGTAGATTGAATTCATGAGCGAAAACAGGCAAATTGGGAGTGTGTGTATTTGTGTGTGTGTATTAAGGTGGGTGTGGGGAGGGGGTATGGGAGCCTTGAATATATCAATATCCATGTTTGCCTTATATCTGCATTATAGATATATTGACAAAAAATTCTGCATTAAGCAGCTGTTATCATTGACATTTGTATTGACAGATTGTGCTTTGGGGTGAGGAAGAGAAGTTGCGTAGTGTGCGTGCTTGTGACATTCACACTTTTCTGTTCGCAGCGTTGCAAATACTTCTGTTAATTGACCAGTTGCTGACTCCATATGTGATATTTGAACACATTGATCAAATTCCAGGCTACTCCTAACATTTGCAGATTTGTTTCTCCCTCTCTGAAAAAAAAAATGGAATTAACAGTCTCCACTGTGTTCCTGGCAGACAATGTGAGAGAGAAATGGAGTACCTCTTGTTCTTCCAGATAAAAGTTTGTAATCAAATAGCCAAGTATCGGGGTGGAAAGAGAGAGAGAGAGAGAGTGTGTGTGTGTGAGTGAAGGAGAGGAAAAAAAGAGTGGGGGAAAAATGCAATAAGGGGCATTGATTGATGGTTTTCATCATACAAGTGAAAATTTTGCCTCCAGATTTGGATAGAATGGCGCTGGAAATTGACCCCCTGACACAGGCTCATCCGTTATGCCATTCACGAAAAGTGACAACTTCGTCATATTTGCCTCCAAAGTACAGACTCGGGCCTGAGCTCTCGACAACGACGGCCGCTCACTGATGGCGACAATGCCACTGCATTAAAGTAAAGGCTATATACACCTATTCTCTTGTGTGTGCCAGTTACAAGAGGCCCAATTATAAGGATTCAAGACTCTTGAGTTTTCTCTATTTATTTGACCTCCTTTCATACCAAACTGCCCCCCCCCCCCAAAAAAAGCCTAAACCCTCCCTTCATTAACAAAATATACTTTATATCTGGATTTCAGAGTTGTAATGTTTCCCAAGGATATGCTGGGGCTAACAATTCTTCTTAGTCTATCTTCATCCATTCCTTTCTTTTTCTTGGTCATGTGATAAGGATATACCCAAGTGCTCTGCGTGTATGTGTGTGTGTGTGTGTGTGTGTGTGAGCACATGCAGGAGGAATCTACTTTGCTTTTTACTGCAAATATGACCTTTCCATTTCAATTCTCAAAGACATGGGATCTATTTCCATTCTTCGTTGCCACCGGGAACTTCATTTTCAGAATCGGGACTGGCTGGTCGACAGGACGTACCCTAGGCCGTGCGCTTTCTCCCGAGCCGGCCTCTGCCACCCTTGTGGATGGCACACAAATGTTAATAGAGAGAGGCTATCCAACCAGCTGCAGAAAGAGAGCTTAATGCCTCGTCAAAGTAAGAGAATAAAAAAAAAATAATAATAATAATTCCTGCTCTGCAGAGAAATCACGAAGTCAACCCACACGCAAGCAGCCTGCTTTAATCTGACAGGGGCTGTCGGCAGTCGCCATTCAAAAATCTCGCAATCGTTTCAAAGGAAGATGAATTGTCAGTGCCGGTGCTTCCTGGTGATCCGGCCCTTCCCTTTTTGTCTGCATCTGTCCGTTCCCCCGACATCTCGCGCGGCGACGGTGTGTTTTATCGACGGATTCATTAATCTATTCTCTTTGCGTCATGATCTGGCACAATTCTAGTATTCTGTCACCAATTCTTACTTTATACTTGATTGATGCCTTTCCATCTGCATGCGAGGGGCTATTTCATTCATACGAACAATGCACTTTGATTGATCTGTGGCTATCTGCATGTGTTATTCAATGTAAAGTGTGACGTTTTTGCTCTGGCACTGCTAGTCACGGGTGCATAATGACTCGGGACATCACACTGGCAAAGAAAAAAAAGATATTATTAAGAGGTACAGAATCTTGTTGGTGGCAGAGAATGCTGAAAAATCAAGATAAAAATGAAAGCTATTATACCAGTGTTTGTTTACTTTTAAATAATTAAGTGGTGGGCATGCTTGACTACGTTGTGTTTAACAATACCAGTCCATCACTTCCTTCCTACAGGACTTTGCGACAGACACGGTTCCATTGTCACGCTGCCATACACAAACAGTCACGTTCCTGTCAACTCTACCAAATATTTTCGACACTTCTCTTGCTTTTTCTTCACAAGAAACAGGTCTACGATGGTGTCAAGAAGAATATATTACAGTACATCGCAGGATTCTGAAATCCTTCGTAAACAGACTGCACTGATGACAGTCACTTTTCTTTCATAATTAACCCGTTGAAAACTAGTCCTGAGTAATACTCGGGCAGGTGTCCATGGGAAATGCATGTTACAGCAAACAGCAGCTCATCTTCCATGGATTAACCTTGCTCCTCCCAACCCCCCCCCCCCCCCAAAAAAAAAAAAAAACGAACAACAATTCACATTTCTACATATGGTATATCTGACATTTTTTCTCAGCATTGGTGCTGAAAGTTGTGTCATTTATGTCACATTGACCGACTCAATCAATTTGACCAAATTGGCAACGTCACGTGTATGTCAACTATCACTCCTTCTAGTAGGTGTCGCTTCCTTTTCAGACAGGAAAATTGTGGTGGGGAAATGACAACAACTTTGGTTACACTGTCAACATGATAACTATATTTTTACTCGATATGTGAAAGAACAGACTCCTCAGAGGTTAGCCGATAATCTCTAGAACTCTTTCTCATTTTTTGCTCTACACAGATGAAGCTGTCTGCGTACCAGAGTGCTCCAAATCTCCAACTTTGATGAGCAGCTGCTTTTTGAGCTAAAATTCAAGATGAGGAGTGGTATTCTGTTCAGTTCGGGCCAGTAGGAGGTTAGTGGTAGGTTATTGACCTAGATGATCATTACCCCCCCCCCCTTCCCTCAAAACAACAATAACAACAACTACAACAACAAAATCATTGCCACGTGCCAACAGGGGTGCCAAGACTTCTACACATATTACAAGAGGGGAGATTCTACAGAGCAATCAGCTAGGTAATTGAGGGTTACACATTTGTTTTGTCTGTTTCATTTTCCATCTGAGTAGATGGCTAGACAGCTCATATTCAGCTAAATCAGCTGGTTTTCTATGGGGTCCCATTTGTTCGTTACCTTGGGTGGACCACTACATAGGGTTATGCACCCCGTTCTTGCAAGGAATGAATGAAGCAGGATCTTTTAGATGTATGATGGGTTGTGACTCTCTTGCACTAACAAGACCTCTATTTTATGTCCTTTCTCAGGAAAAGAATGTTTTGTCCCTGCATTGGAAGGGGGCGGCATGATAACACGCAACATTGCTCAGCAAGGCTCACTTGGATTTGAACCTGCTGCCGAACCTGGGCCATTTGATTAAAAGGCAGATACGTTACCAACCGAAGGCAAACAATACTTCCCAATTCAAGGAGGCTCTTATATTCTTTTGTCAGGAAATAAGGAAATAGTAGATACTTTTATTAAAGGGAACCTTCTGCAGTGTCGGAGAGACTGGGGTTAAATCTGTAAACTATAGGGTGTCTCATGCTGCCGATCGAGGCATGACTACAGACGCTGACACAGAGGCTGACTTACCCGCTCGATTTGATTGGTCGATCATGGGCTGTACTATTCGTCTCCTTGCATTGATGAACCTGTACAAAAGATGTGGGGGGGGGGGGAGGGGAGCGAGGAGAGAAAGAGTGTTTTGGAAAGGAGAGAACAAAAGGAAAAGTCATCAGCTAACAACATAATTTATATAACCAAGCAACATAATCTATATAACCAAGCAACATAATCTATGACTGCTAACTATGTTATCTACAACAGTGGCTGAGATTTACAAAACAAAACAAGAAAAACACCATTTTACACAACATCTCTCACTCGTACAAGTCTAGGTATTAATGTGTGTGATTGCTGAACGCAATATTCATTGATTGCTATACATCTATCGCATGATTATAACACATTTTCAAAATATCACTCCAGGATATAGGAAATACACATATAATCGTCTGATACAAAGAATAGTTTGCAAGTATAAATGTAATATTTCAACAACAGAAATATTTTAGGTCATATAGCTTGTCAAGGAAAAAAAAAGGTTGAGGGATGGAAGGTCCCATTAATGTTTTGATACTCTTTCTCATTAATAATCTTAGTACAGTATTCATCGCATAATCGGGACAAGTTGGGAGTAGCAAACACGGCCCCTTTAAGCGAGGTGCCCGATTTCGCGATGAGTACTCACCATACGCTAACGGCATACGACATGTACATGTAGTGCACACACACACACACACACACACACACACATGCATACTGACGTACTGTACATGTACATGAATACACAACACGCTACCCCTCGGCGCGACCCTCCAGCTCTCCCTGCATTCTCGCAATGATGTAGAGTAATCGCAACCGGGTTCGATTCTTCTGTCAAACACGCGTGTACACGTAATCAATGTCAGCTCATAGTCTAGATTCATAAAACGTTACGCATTCGCACATACATTGAACCCTTCTCATCTTTCACGCTCTCCCTCCCACTCTCTCCCCCATTTCACTGAATATGTAACTGTTTATATAGCCCTCATTTCAATCACGTAACTTTTGCCCAGTCACAACTGAGGAAGATTGTGACGTACACACAGATCACAGTGTACAGCTGTATTGAAAGTTGAAACCAAAGACAGTAGTTAACAAGATACGAAGGCGCGCAGATAACAATGGACTTTGCCCTCAGAGTGTATGACTGAGATTAAACAACGCACACAGCCTGGGCTGTATGAGCGAGGCATGTTTTTTATTGGATGTGAGTCGAGTAGGAATTGCAAGCGAGCACATGGCTTTGCTTATGTAGGGGAGAAGAATGTTCGCGAAGGCATGTGCTTTGCAATAGGATGGATACTTATACACGGCGCTTTCGTGGCTATGCATGTACATGTACTGGATGGACGGAGGTCAAAAACACACCAATCCGAAGCTTGCTTTGTAAGTTTGTTGTAAACGACAACTGATACGGAATCTTTGAAATATTGTTGTGGTATTTTGGTATATTTTTTGTGTAAAATATTAACAAAATCAAAGATCGCTTGAAGAAAAATTGTCCGTTTATCAGAGGTCCCCGCCCGATTATCCAGTGAAAATAACGTGCGTTGGAAATGTTTCTGGGAAGCGTATATCATTTAAGCGAGGATCCCGATTATCAGATGCCCGATTATGCGATGAATACTGTACTGTAATAGCATTCCAAACTGGCCATACATTAGGATATTCATTAAAAAACACACAAGTGTGAATAGGCGTTTCATGATCTTTGCCACAAAATATACACAGGTGGGAAGCCTTTCTCCTGATGTTGTTCTTGCAGTTGTCATGGCAAGCCCTTGTTTTGGACCCTCCAAATTAAGAGAGCCTCCATTTCTAGAGTGCAGAGACACTCTGCAGTACCACAAACATGAACAATCTTTGTGTATTTATCGTATTTTGTCATCTGACACAAATTTATAAAAGCACCATAAGTCTCCTTTTCATTCCAATTCCATTTATACATTGGTGGTAGTTGTGGGCCTCTGTATAATGTGATGCTTACACAAAGGCCAAATTGTAAGCAATTACATGACTATATCATCTTATGCTGACAAATAATACAGCCTACATAAACATGGCCACCATGCCTATTGATTTGAAACCAACCAACCAACCAAGCAACCACTGAAAGAGACCCATCTATACCACACCTTTATTTCTGCCTCCCATATCTGACATAGATAACGCCACATCCCCTTGGTTAAATCTTTGGGATTTCTTCCCCTCAAAATTGTGTTTCTCATCTCACAATAATGGTAATTACTCCTCGGCTGGAGAGCCCGCCCTCTAGCTCCGCTTCTCCCGGGAGACGAGAGAGAAGAACGAGAAGTAAGTAGAAGAAGAAAGAGAAGAGGAATGGGAGGGGAGAACGATAAAAGAAGGATGACGACGCTAGCCGCTTGATGACAATTGTCCTCTGGACCCTCCTCCTCCTTAGCTCTCCCAAGCTCCGCTCCCTCCGCTTTCCCCCACTGCCCCAACCCCTCGGCATTTCTCGCCCAGCAGGAATCAGAGTCTAGCGCGGAGGGCTTCGGAGGTCAGCAAGCCCTCATCGCAAAACCCACCCAGAGACTAGCCCCCCCTTTTGCCCGGGCTTCTATTCAGCCCCTCCACCGCTCCGGGAACCCGATACAGTGATCGAAACGTGGGCTCTGCGGGAAATTAATCAGTCGTAATTCCAGGATTGGATGATGTCAGTTGCCGCGATAATGACGAGGGATGCTCTGAGGAGGATGATAAAACTTTTACTTCCCTCCCATTTCATGTTTTGGGCATTTTCCTTCCATTGTATTAATGAATAAATCTAGAAGATAACTCTGCCAACCCCCTTATCAATTCTTCTCCAAATCTCGGGCACACATTGAGAGTTGAAAAGGTAATATTCATTATTATGCTCACCACTCACTTTTTTTTTCCAAGCAGACATTTTTTTTTTCAGGCTATGTCTTCACATTGCTATGTCTGCACATTGCTATGTCTTCATCATTCAGTACAGTACCTTACAGGAAGTCTGATAGAAGATTGGACCCATTTTGTGTGCTTTCCTTAAAAAATCACATCTAACATGTCACCATCTTATTATATTCTTTAGTAATTTCACTCACTTAGCATTCTCTTCATTTTTTCCTCATTGTAACCATACATTTTCAACATAATTCTACAAACAAGACCACAAACTACGAACATTTTCAGATCTACTACAGTTCTTCTTACTTGATTTTCCCTTTTAATCTGTCTAAGCATTGGATCATTGTATGGATGAAGATGCTCTACCTGTGAAGTAAAAGTTAATGTTTTGGGGCTCACATCTTCTTATCACCGTCTACATTTTTTGTTAAATTTATATCTGACATATCCTATATTTCATTACTCTTACACTGCATCAAAAAGACAGAAAATACAGTGACAGGCACACAGACAGACAGAAAGACAGAGACAGAATTTTTTTCCCCTTGAAACCGTGAGTTCAACCTCCAAGAATTTCTCCATCAGTTATCAAATTCATACTTCAAATCAAATCCATGCATTTCTTCATACTTTTTTCTTTTCTTTCATCCCTTTCACAGTGAGACTTACAGCTGTGATGTATTTGGCAATCACGGAAAAGTCCTGGGGAGTATCGGGAAGTACCCAAAACCAGAACCCCCCCCCCCCCCTTCAAGGAGCACTTCTCTTAAAGGGAGATTGTGTCAGAGAATAAAATTGGTATCAGTGGGTATGTTCACATGGCAAACCTCATCAATAATAATGGAGGAAATTGCTCTTTAGACCTAGAGCTGGCTTGCACTTTTTGCTTACCATCAATAAGGCTTATAATTTGGGATGGGTGTTTTTTTTTTTCAATCATTGAGCACCAGTTGAGAATAAAAGTTTGCACAATGTTAGAGCAAGGTTTGTAAAGACCTCACTCCTCCCCCCCCCCCCCAGTTCCAAGAATATGTTTGCTGTGGGGAAATAGGCTTGATTATCATGACACAGACCGCAAAGGAAAGAGCCATAAGTGCAGAAAAGACTACCATCAGCAAACATATTTTGTCTGTAAATAAAACACAAATCAAACAATGAAATGTTTTTCGTGTACACAAACGCCTGGATTATATGTGCATATATTCAGATGCATGTTCCCTTGCCGGGAGTTATTTGGTGCTTGCAGGCAGGGGCCGGGCTTTAAACTGCGAGCTTGTTGATTGCTGCATTCGCATGGATTGCTAACCTGCTACGATTCCGCAGGGGGGAGGGTATCCCTTATCATCAAGCTGCCCATAACTTAACCACAATGAATCTCGTGGTTTCGAATGTCATCGAATCAACATGAAGATGAACTTGAAGTTTAAATAGTGAGAACCATGTGGACCGTTCACACCGATCCTACCTTCAAGTTTAACTCCTCCGAGATCCACCATCAGAGAGGCAAGCTAAGTTCAAGTTTACTTGAAGTCTTGCCAGCTCACTGTGAGGCCCATTATTGAGGTCTCAGTTGAATAAATAGATATTTTTTTTCTCGTCACAAATCACATACAGGAGATAAAATAGTGAGAATGCGTATAAGTCAGTTTTTACCTTCTGTGATGTTGTACGGAAATCGTTCAAGAGCTACTGTTCATGTTCTCACTATGTCGACAGGGATTCTCATTCCAAAGGATGAATTTATGATTTTCCTTCTGTATTTAAATGTCAGATTCAACTCTCTTTTTCTCAGATGATGAACACTTATATTTCCTTGATATATCCCATACGAGTCATAAGGAGGTGCGGGTTTTCAATACAACACGAACAGACTGACAGTCCAGGGAGGTGCGAGCACACAACTTTAATTGCTGAACACAGCGCATATTTTCTGTGTGGAACCCGTGCAGATGAAGACCGCAAAGGCACTACAACAGACACTCTTACTCAGGCTGCACGTTCAAAGTTGTCCATTAAATGCCACATTCATATTGTAACCCCACTATTACATTATCTAACTATCTATAATTGTCTGGTTTTGTGCTCAAAATGTTATTTGATCTGTTGCTTCCCTTGAACTGAAATCTGGCAAAAATGAAAAGAACAAATTCTCTACGAGCATATATATTTCACTTGACAAAACAAACAAGTTATCCATAGGTGATCAATCATTTCTATATGCTGGTCCACTCCTATAGAATGAACTCCAAAAAGGTATTCGTTATCTGTCCTCTGTCAGTAACTTTAACATTTCCGTCAAAACATTTTTTTAGGGGAGCATATTTGTATACCTTATAGTTTCTTTCATCCCTTTTCTCATATTACTCTTCACATTTTCTATTTGTCTTTCTCTGTGCCATCAGTATCTATTCATTATCATTACAATAATTATGATAATTATAATTATAATAATCATTATCATTATCATCATCATCATTATTATTGTTATCATTACTATTATTATTATCATTATTATTAGTATTATTATTATCATTATTATTATTATTATTATTATTATTATTATTATTATCATCATTATTATTACTATTATTATCATTATTACTATTATTATCATTATCATTACCATTATTATTATCATTATTATCATTATGTGTCTGTGCCACACCATGCTCCGCTCATCTCTGGTTTCAACTTAATAGTCTTGAAGTTCTGGCATTTCACTTGTGAGGCATATCATGAACTCCTCCAAAGATATATCAACAAAATTGATGAATGCATATAAACAAATATTAGATTATTAAAATCAACCGACCAAGATCCATCCATGTCACACAAATAATGCATGACATTTACTTCCAACCAGTGGCATTCATGCGACTCCACACGTTATCTGAACATGATCTTGTGCGAATCATTTCTTTGTATTTGTGTTTAAGAGTGCAGAAACTGCAATCTTTTCAGCTCTGAATTATGTCACTTTCTTTGGAGTGGTTAGAAAATACATTCAGAATGCATTTGGGGGGGGGGAAATAGAAACAAAAATGGCAATACAATCATTGGTTGTGACAGAGAAAGGTGCTAGCTGTGAATACAGCTAGAGGCATAAATGTCAGGCTGTATCTTGCTGTGAGGGGGGGGGGGGATCGATGGGGGAAAGAAGAAAAATAAGGTAGAGATTCGTTGGGGAATTCTGTCATTTTGTCTGTCAATGAAATGAAACACTCACACACACACACATATACACACAAAATTATTCTGATGAATGATATGGCATATTTCAGAATCTTACACATTTACCTCCGTATGATGGCCGTGACGGGGAAAAAAAAAGCAGAGCTGTAAGTTACAACCACCGTTTTCGACTGGCGAGCGAGCCATTGCACAACCGTGGGGATGGCATTTGGGGGATATTGTTAGGATTCATGGCGGATAACGATAATGTAGTATGGCAAGAATAATAACACCATCGCCATCAATCATAATCTCCTTCCATTTTTTTTTTAAATTCCAGTTTTCTTTCCCCGCTTCCTTCATCCATTCTATCAATAATTCATATTCTCAATATTTCATCAGAATCTTTATCTCCCTTCCTCTTCTTCTTATTCTTCTCTCTCATTATCACTTCTACCAAACGTATCTACTTATCTCATCTCTCTGGACTCGTACCTTACCATTCTCACACAATTTGCAGAAATCACCACAAACATGCTTAAGGGCAAGTATGAAAGGAAAAAAAATGATGGTTGGCTGAAATAACTTGGTACATGACTGAAACAGAGAGTGAACAGGTGACTACACGCTCAACTGCACCAAAACTTGAAACAATAACGAACTTGAGTCTTATAGGAATGGGAGTCGTCTTTGATCCTCTGTGATTCTTGACATACAGGGCCAAAACAGAGAGAGAGAAACCACCAGGAACAAATAATTATGGATGGAATTTATCTCTTTTTTTTTGGTACAAATCTCACTGCATTACGTATCACTTTCTCACACAGGAGGACAAATGTAGAAAAAAAAATGTAAGTGCTAAAGCTACGCAGCTGATTTGTGCAGATGCAGTACGGATATTGACACTAACTCTCCCTGACATATTATCACAACTTACAGACATACATTTCCCTGCTCTTAATGACGACGTGTTTTTTCCTTACCCCCCTGGCACTGGGTTCAAATGGAAACAACACTCCGGCCTTGATAACTTGTGAAGTGCCAACATCTTCCGCGAGGAGCGTAATGTGAACTGAAAGGACGCAGGGCCATATCTGATCATTTTCTTCCAACCCGTCCGGGCTCGGGAGAATGTGGTTGATGCGATTCCTACTGACTGGCTCAAAATGTGAAGGCCGAGTGAGTTTTTGGACGAACGAGGCACATGTGTCTGGAGTGATTAGCACATTACGGCTCTCGCCCTTCCTGAGAAGGGAAGAAGAAATTGCGATTATTTTGAGGGACTACATTGGCAACATATGTGTCGTCGAGTTTGAATCGTCTCGTTAAAGAGTGCAAACTTACTTGTTTGGCTGAGTCAAATCACACTTGCCAGCATTTGTAATTTTTTCCTTCCACCCTTTCTTACTATTATAATTCTCAATATTTCAATCTCTGGCTGGTCCTTTACACCAGTCTTCTACGGTCCTGCGAACTTGAACTTGAACCCAGCCACCATAGGGCATATTCCACTTCGCCTCCCTCGTCATTTGTGGCTATTTTTTTTTCCAGCTGTTATTGCTGCGCAATTTTTCGTTTGTATATGTTCTTCCCCGGTTTTTCCCCCCCTCCGGCCGACCCCCGTTCCTCCTTCCCTCGCGGCCTCTGGAGAACACCTTTCAACCCGGCACTTCCTGCGACTCGCGACAGCTAGCCCAAATCATGAATATGCACAAGAGCCCCCCCACTCGATTTGCATGAACATGCAATAACACATGATGTAACTTGAGTTCTGTGTTTGCAATGTGACACAGCACTCGCCTTAGCACCGAAGACCTTTCCAAATACTGAATTACGCAGCAGCGGTAACTCCATAATTCCGCCATGAATAAGGCATCGACCATTGTGCGTAGCTTGAAACCCAACTGCTCACTATATCCCCCCTTTCTCTTTTTTTTTCCCCCCACATTTTTCTCAAACCTTTTCCTCTCAGTTTTCTCACGGATTCACGTCCTCTCCTCCTAGAAGCCACTACGAGACAGATCAAACTTCCTGACAGGGTGAATCTTTCCTGGTTTTCATGTCCTCCACTAAAATCCATTCCTAAACATGAATTCTAGAGTTTTGATAGTTGAGACAGCTCTAAATCTGCAGGGGCATCCCATGACAAAGGGCTAAGACTTCATAAATATCTACCACAAGGAGAAAGGATGCGGAGAGGAAGGGGTCGAATGATGTTCCTTTTCTTCCCCTTATGCAGCCAATGACACGAGGGTCATCCCCAGTCTTTCTATTAAATGCTTTCTAAATCTACCTTCTTCTTTTTTTCTTTTTTCTTGTTTTTTCCCCCTCAATTCAAGTGGCTTTCCTCAAGCACAAATGAGGAGTCGTAAACACATCTTGAAACCGTGCAATCTCATTAACTCTTTCGATATCGCAAGTTCATTCCACTTTACAGGCACTAAAAAAGAGTCTCCCCCCTGTCATCAAACATCTATTGCTTCTTACAAAATTCTGATTTTGCTAGGGCAATAACCGCATCTGTGCATTGCTGCAAATATTATCTCAATATGTCAAATACTTTTCTCAGTTGCTTTTATCCTTTTAACTGTCATACATTTTTCCAGTGTTTTCTTTACTTTCCATTTATACCTCCACCATTTTTCACCTCTGCAAATGTTCATAAGTTTCATTTCTTTTTGGCAAGCCAAATCAGATCCAACGTCAAACTATAATGGTTTTGCAAAACCAAAATACAAGTAATAATGTTTCAACAACAATTTTCATTTCTTCAATAAATTCAAAATAATTATTATCGTCACATAAAATGGTACATCTTTTTTTTGTCTCCCTCTCTGGGATCTGAGATCCTCCATCACTCACTACCAAGTCATCCTTTCCTCTTTCTGGGCCATGGCCAGGCCAAATTTAAATTTAGAGATGACCCTATTGACCCCTTTCATAGTCTCTGTGGATGGTATTTTTTCTAGGTTATGAGAAGTCGTGGAGATGGTATAGCGATAGGAAGATTCAGATGTGACTCTTTTTTCGGGCAAGGAATGCATCTCTTTTGAATTTTATCTTGTCGATTTTCAAATCTGGCTGCATCTGTCAAGTGTCTCATGACAGGATCTTATTAAAGGGGATACTCTTTGATTTTTTTTTCCCCCAAGAAATCATGATTGTACAAGTATGGACACATTCTATTTGGTATTTATTTTGTGTGTGTGAATGGTATATGATAATAGCACTACAATTACATGATCTGATGAGAGGTGTCATAGCTTCTTTTGACAGAAAAGACAATCATGGCAGGAATGCAAAAACAGCAGAAAAAAACCCAATCATTCTGACATTTCCATCAAACACTCTGTCTCTCCATCCACCCATCAATCTTTTCTATCCATCTAAATGTGATTATACGGATACATGGGACTTGGATCTGATTAAGAGGGATGCTGGAATGAATTGCGTTCACTACCATGGTTGTTAAATTAACGACTTTAATAGACAGAAAGCAAAAAAAAAAAAATCTGAACATAATCACAAACCCTTCAAGATGACAATTTATTGCAGCATTGAAATCAGCCGCGTCCTCATCAAATATATCCATGATGTTGGATTGGATTGGATTGGATTGGATTGGATTGGATTGCATGGGGAAACATTAAGGCTGCTTCTGCACATGGAATTGAGGTGTTTGAAATATATCATGCAAGACCATTTTGAAGCATGAGAGTGAACAGGTGACAATTCATTATCAAATATGATCGAGAGGGTAGCTACCTTTGGGAGTATGCAAACAAGGTGAATACATCGAGTGATACACAGGTTGCGCTGAAGTACTGGCTCGTGTGCTGGCAGTTCCTGAGTAGCCGAGTAGTAACCTTTACTTTCTGGGCCGATGTTCCCATCACCCCCCCCCCCACCCATCATAACCCCCCCCCCCCCTCCCCCAATCATAACGTAAAGAATTACTTCTGAACAAATCTTTCCCTCCTCTGAATGATCACCATGTCATTCATTTTTGACGTCTTGATAAAACCCTTGATACGAGCGATCCACTTCACGGAGGCAAATCCTCTGTGAATTCTGGTAGCAATTTTGACTCATTTGCAGAAGGTTGATCTGGCAACAGTCATGATTTAACAATGACTTTAAAGTCGGATCAAGGTGACTTAAACGGAGCCAAATCTTTCTTCTCCTTTTTTTTCTTTGGCCCCCGTATTCCAGTCCCACAAAGATCTTGATTGGGACAAGAGATCTGGGTCACACACGGAGAGGGAAAACATGGAGAATGCCCGAAATAGGGTTGGAGTAAACAATTGTACCACAGATGGGTAGAGGTCTTTCCACACACGTAAACAGCAGTGTGGGGCTTGGGTGATGGAGCGGGGAGATTACAAATGGAGTTAGGGAGTTCTTTTCTCTTCTTTTCCTTTCTTTCTTTTTCTCCTCCCTCCCTCCTCCCCATGAGGAAGGAGGGGGAAAAAAGGTATCCAGGGTGGGGTAAGAGTAGGGGGGAGGAGGATGGGTGAGGATACCGAGCAGGGATGATTAATGGGGTAAAATACTCGCCAGGCGCCACGCATCCCAAACTATGCTAATGATAGCTGTGCCCCTCACTGAGTGGTGTGACCATATGGTAGACAGCAGGGGAGCAGGGTGCGTGAAGACTGAATGTGGTCTGCTGCGCTCTTGTGTCGGTCCACATGGAAACTCCCATTCTCGGCAGACATTTATGTTGGGGTGTGAACGCATTCCCCTCATTAGCATATTTGCGAAAGCCACCAAGAATATACGAAGAAAATTTCAATCTCCAATATCCAGATATTACTCTGATGACATCAAATCAACCACTTTTTATTGAAAATGATGGAGATTCTATTATATGGAAGATATATAGAAATTTATGAAGATTATTGATTGATATGGAAAACATTACTTTCCTGTAATATGGGGTTTTGATAACTATATATCGACAAATAAGGAAGGCCTGGCATTAGTGATATAAAACATCACTCCATAATTGCATCTGCCAGTGGAAATGGAAAATCAATGTACACCCATTTCAATGAAAATATCAGAAAGAGACTGTGTAGGGTCAATCTTTTACCAAATATCTTTAGTGTCATATTATATCAAAAGGGCATCAATGATGGGCTGGAAGTTCGGACACACAACCACTCCTCTTGTGACTGACTATATAACCAAGGAGGTATACTAACTCGCCTAAAACCTCCTTGCTATAACATTGCTGTCCCTCCGTGCATAGCCATGAGTCCTTTTAGAAATCATCTGCATCAAGGCTACAAATTTTCTCATCCCTTCTTGTATAAATTTTAACAAAGTTACGGGCTAGCTGGAGAGAACCCGACAGGCACTCAGCAACATGAATAAATCATACACTCTGTCAGCACCCCCCCCCCTCCCCCCCATGGACTACAGGCTTAAAGGAGGAATTAATCTCGCAGGGTGTTCAGACCAAAAAAAATTTGTACTGAAACGGTATAGCTATACACTGAAATTATACGTCTGAACGCTGACTAATGAAACGACGTAAAACAAAATAACGTATAGTGTAACGATGGTCAGAGCATCGTTTCGAACTAGAACTCGATAACAAATCAGCATTCTGTCATGTCCATGATGTGTCTGAATGTATGGTGACCAGAGAACAGTGTAACAAAAGGTGATCCTATACCTGTCACTCATGACCATAACAACGTCATGCGCAGTGAGAAACTGCACATCTATACAACGTTTTCCAGAATGGTCTGTCGGCTATACGATGATTCTCTATACGTCGTTTCTTTATCGAGTTTTGGTATAATTTGGCTTGCGTCTGAACAGGGGATAGGCTGTTTCCTTCCTGAAAAGAAATAGAACTTTACTATGAAGCATAATCCCATCATGGACAAATTTATTTCACAGTAGAGAATCCCAAAGGTGGTTTTTTTTTTTGGGGGGGGGGGGGGTGGGAGAAGGCAGAATCATAAGCATATTATTATCATATAGCATTCTATTAAATTCTAAGAAAGAAAAAGGATGCATGAACTTGTACGAACAAACTAGGTTTTCAAATCATCTTCAACCTCACATCCATGAAGTATCTTTGACGAGTCCAACAAAACTCCCTACATCCCTTTAATACTTATCTTCATCACTTTTTCTTCCAAATAGCAATTTATGCTTGTAAGCACTAAGTAAGCATCCTTTGTATATCCTCTGTCTAAGTTTAAAAAAAGAGTAGATACTAACTTATTGCCTGCAATGACAGCTTATGTGGCAAACGTACTACAATGATCAATACAACAGAGAGTGTAACCATTGGAGACACTTCTGTATTCCCTATGGCTGCACAGAAGATGTCCTACACATTGTCAGTAGACTATCAGGTACTGGTACGTTTCTGCTCTTTTTCAGGTTCACAAATTTTCTTCCTTCTCCACTTTTGACAGCCAAGAAAGCTTGGCTGAAATCATATCAGATAA
The DNA here is from genome assembly GCF_040938485.1 of Diadema antillarum. Classification (NCBI taxonomy): domain Eukaryota; kingdom Metazoa; phylum Echinodermata; class Echinoidea; order Diadematoida; family Diadematidae; genus Diadema; species Diadema antillarum. The sequence goes on from NW_027272507.1 coordinate 138,959, forward strand.
TGAATATATGAAAAACATAGAATAAAATGGTAATGATTGCAATGACTCTACAACTATTACTTCTTCTTCCTCCTACTACTACTACTAATGCTACAAGTACTACTACTACTACTACTACTACTACTACTACTACTACTACTACTACTACTACTATTACTACTACTACTACACTACTATTATTACTACCATTACTACTACTACTTCTACTACTACTTCTACTACTACTATTACTACTACCGCTACTAGTACTATTACTTCTACTACTGCTGCTGCTGCTACTACTACTACTACTACTACTACTACTACTACCAATGATAATAATAATGATGATACCAATGATATTAATAATGACAATAATTATAAAAATATATACCATATAGATACAAATATATTGTATTCTGTCTTTTGTACAATGTATCTGTTATAAGGCCTGTGATACAGTTGAATTATATCATATTCAAATGTCTAGTAGAAGTAGTAATAATGAAAATAATCATATAAGAATAGCAACAATAATGATTATTGCAATTATAATATTCCAACTCCAAAGAGTAATGATTAAATGATATACGTCTCATACTATCATGCTGCTCTTTCAGGTTGTGAGCATATTGAGCACTAAAAAGTAGACTTTGAGACCCAAATCTCTGCACTACTGTGCCAGATTTCCTGAGTATTAATTCATGGCTTCCGATGATTCCAAGGACCTTTGCAACGAAAATATCCCTCCTCCGAAATGATTCATGCCAATCACAAAATGCAACAACATTGATAAAGGCTCCGAAGTACCTTTATAAATAGTTTATGAATAGTATAGGCGAGTGTGTCATCTTGTGTGCAAGTAGTAATGATGAGTCCATTTTACACACGCACACACACATTCACACATCCTAACACACAGACACACTCAGAGCAACAATCACGTGCATATTTTATGTTATATCGGCTATGATCGTGCTGTTGCCTTTACGTACTGCTGTGGTTTTATTTAAATGCAGACGTACAATTAGGTATGCCGACTATTGCCCACATTGTACTATCCAGTTATAAGCGAAGTTTCACAAGCAATTGCAGAATGACACAATATCAGTTAAATCGATGTTCCTTTACTGGAGAATCTTACATATATCATGGAAAGGAACATGAGAAAAAAACAACAACAACATATTCCAAGCATGTTGCTCACACAAACTCCGGTTTAACAAAAAAATGAAGCTAGTTGGTGCATTGCTACACAGGGACTGTACTTTTGAAAATCAAGATATTTTTGCGGCATGAACATTTTTGCGAATTGGAGCCAACAGCCTTTTTTCACAGCATGATATTTTTGCAAATTGCCTCTGGCATTCAATGCATATAGTGTGGACAGGAACTTCAGCATGCATTTTAATTTCGTGAATCTTGGCTCTCTCAAAATTCACGAAATTCGCATGCACGTTAACATTAATCATTTTACTCTACATCTTTGCATGCAAGAGTGAAAACTTCAATTAAATCATGTTATTTTTGTTTTCAATCTATTGAAAATACTTCCCTCTCCCCTGTACATACAGAGAATGATAAATATGTTCAGCATAGCCATGCCTACGGCATATACATTTGTTTTCACTAATACATTTGTTTGGCATTGTAGAGGAGGACGACCACCATTTTGCAGCGAATGGTACACAAACACAAACACAAAGAAAGAAAGAAATCTACGAAAGTGCAAGATGCAGCTTTTTCTCTCAAAACACGCAATCTTGCTCAGCACTATATTACTACACAGTCGAATGGCAAAAATAAAACTGATCAGGGAACCATTATAGACACTTAAAAATAAAAATAAAAATAACAAAACCCTGCTGCAGCATTATTACCCTTCTTTCCACCATGCAGGCCTCGACAGCCAGCGAAAGTCCACATATATATAAATTCCGACTCCAAAACGAGGAAAACCCAGATGAATATTTCATGTTTCCCCTTACAATATTCATCTAGGCAGATGGCGTCGAATTACAGCAGAGAGTCACTCCACTTCTATGTAGCCCAGCTTTCTACCTGTGTGAATACATATGTGTCTCGCTGTGTTTCATGCACTTTTTGTGTTTTTTTACTACGCATATGCTGGGCTGCATTTGTGTGTGTGAGTGAGTGTGTGTGTGTGTGTGTGTGTGTGTGTGTGTGTGTGTGTGTTTGTGTGTGTGTGTGTGTGTGTGAGTGTGTGCGTGAGTGTGTGTGTGAGTGTGTGTGTGTGTCTGTGTGTAAGTGTGTGTGTTCTTTTTTTTTTGGGCATATTCCCTGCGTGTCTTTCAGCACCCCCATTCATCACTGCCTCATAGCCTGGTTGCTAAACAGTTAGTTATAGGCGTCACGATATTACAGATTCATTTGACGCTCCGCTCTCCTCCCCACCCCTCCCCTCCCCTCCCTTCCCCATCCCCACCCAACCCCCCCCCCCCCATCATAAATGAACGGCACGCAACGGTCACAAACTGCTGCTGTCCTTACAGAAAGCAAAGAGCTGGCACTTCCGAAATAGAGCTATGCACCGTTTAACCTTGAACGACATCTACTGGCAAAGGGAAATGTAGCACATTGTTGTTTTGTTTTGTTTTGTTTTGTTTTGTTTTATTTTTCTAATGGAGCCACGGTGTTTCATAACACCAAGGCTCTATGTGTTACAAACAAATGGAATTTGATGAACAGATATGTAGCTTCATTGATTACCTGAATTTGCTAAGAATTTACAACATATTGTATGCTACAGATGACATTACCTAATTTCTATTCATATTTTCACAATTAAATACGATCATTGTCATGCGACCATTCGCAGACAAATGTACACGTTCACAGAGCAGTTAAAGGTACTGTTTACCTATGGAAGCAGTGATTTAAAAATAAATGTTTGAGTTATCACAATTGACACACATGTATAGGTCAGTTGTATCACAAAACATCCTACCATATAAAGATTTTGCAATAAAGCCTAAAATATAAGGAGATGTCACTATTTTTCTTAATACACCGTAACTGTAGACGGTTTATTCTAGAAACAATTTTACCATAACTATTGTTTACATTTTGCATATTACATTGATTATACTGATTAACATTTTTACACTGGTTGTTTCTATTCTGAACTCATATCTTAGAACTATTTTGAAGCACTAGAGTTGGAATTTTGTTTCATCTGCAAATCGTAAATAATGCCTTTAATCTTTAGAGTTACCACTCAATGTTGATGGAATATCTACATTACTTGTTTCAGGCAAATCACTTTCTTCTTTTCCAGTACAAATGGTCAAGTAAAAAAAGAAAAATCAAATTTGATGAATTAAAATGAAGTCCATATGAACAATTTCAGGGAATTATTTCCCTTCTTGATAATGAATAGCAATTTTAGTTGATAGACATACATTTTGAACAAAGTGGTACACAATTCTATATAACGGTAATGAAACTGCTACACAAATGAAATTTTGTGTAGCAGTCATATCCACAACGAACAGCTAATTACTATGTGATATTGGGAGAATTATTCCCTAAATTTCATGAATATGAGGATATATACACAGAACATACCACACCTTTTAAAAATATTCTCATATGATACAGCTGTACTGAAATGAAACATAAACTAATCTGCAAATCAGTTTCTATATAGGGAAAAGTTTTCAAATGCAGTCTTCTCTTTCACTTATCTATGAAATAGAATGGGGGTGTATCTTTTTCTTTGTACTCTTACATGCAAAAAGAAAGGAGACAATTTCACCACCCCTCCCCCCCCCCTTCCCAGTAAGAGAAAGTAAGAAAGAGTGGTATATCCTGTCACTAAAACATGCCTGGGTGATTGTGCTAATTTTTGATGGGTCAGTATTGATTGGCAAAAGCAGTGGAGTCAAATAGCGACCATCAGACCCCGAGGCGAGGGTAGGAGGCGCTGGGATGAATATGACTCGTGAAAAGATAGCCTACCCTACCTACCTTTAGAAATGAAACTTTCACCGCTGAAATACCATATCGGGAAATGCTTGCAAATGTAATGCAGTCAAAGGAGTGCTTCAGTGTCTTTTTCGTCAAGATATTATAAACTTGTAAAAAAGAAAGAGAAAGAATAAATTGCAAAGCAATCAAAAGTTTGTTGTATAATGCTGTCACATCTTTGAGAAGGAAAATTGAGAGAAACTGTGGCATTTTCAGTCTGTTTTTTCCCCTTCTTCCTTTCTTATGTTCAGTTTTTTCAATGTTGCTTGTCACTGAGAAGGAGGCAAAAGAAGATAGCTGGCAGGCGAGGGAGGCTGCGGCCGTCTCAGCAGACGGCACTAAAAACTACTGATGGGCAAGGCCGCGGATGATGGAAAGAATCATCCGCACCCTTGAGCCGGTATGATACCCAATCTGGCTGAGCTTCTATCCCCTGACACGGAGGGCAAGCCTCCGTGGCTGTGTGTCACGTTACGAGCAGCTTGTTACCCACGGCGATCCACGGGCCGATCATCAACCATTTTTCTGCCAGCATTACCCCTCATCCTTCCCCCCCCCCTTCCCTTTACTCTGGCTGAAACTGTGGATGCCCTCTCCTCTCCCCTCCAAACACACTCACACACACACACAAACACCTTGTGTAGAGATGGAGTTGGGCCTTCGTCGTTGGCATGGCAACAAGCAGGACTGGAGTACGAAGCTTGAAGGAGCTGCGAATTGGTTACAGATACTGGTGGGTAAGGTTTTCGAGACATTAATTAACTGCAAGCAGTTTCCCTTTTTCCTCACCAAAGCAAAACAAAAAGAAGAAAAAAATGAAGATATCTTCCCCCTCCCCCCCCCCCACCATTTCTCTCATTATTCTGTTTGCATACTTCGTTGACTATGTCCCATTTGGGTCCACAGCATTTGCATCTCTATAATTGCCAGAAATTGGGCTAATTCTCTGTAGTTTATGCTTCAGTGTTCACTTTCTCCCCCATAGCGGATAAGAGTGAGGCGGGGGAGTGGAAAGGGAGGATCCGCCTCTCACAGAAAGGGTTACATTGTTTGGAAGGGAAGGGGCAGCGTGAAAGGTGCCTGGGTATTCTTTCAAGGCCCGTAGGCAAAGCAGTCCTGGCCGGCACGCTGGGGAAATATGACCGCCTAACTGGTTCTGAGAAATATAGAATATTGCGCCTGTGGGCACAGTTTCCATTCTAGGAGCTCTTCTTGAAAAAAAAAAAAATAGCCGATTGCTTTAAAGGGGGAGGTGTAAGTTGCTCCGGGGGCGAGTGACGTGCCAATTTTGCCCATCACACAATGTGGTGTCACTTTCATACACAGACACATATTGTGCAGAGAATGAAAAATGCGCAATCTTGCAAAGTAAATGTGACAACACAACGTACTGGGGATGGGAGATAGAAGGTGTGTGTGGGGTGGGGGTTGGGGTGGGAGAACACTTCCCATTCAATGCAATTGTGGCCGACCGCACACTGCAATTGGTGCAAAGATTGAGGCAAAACAGATGCAATGCGAACCCAATTTCCCCAACTGAAACATGGGCCTGAAGATTTGTTTTCATCAAAGAAGTTGTTTTTGTAGAGCTTTAACTCTCAGACGGATGACTATAATTATGTAAAATGTGATGAGTTATTGTGATCGGATTTAAAGTCAAGATCAGCCTATCAGTTTGTGTATGTACATTTTTATGCAGGGGGTATATGGTTATCACTACTGCTGAGATTAATCAAAACTCATCTTCATGATTTATCTGCTATTCCTTTTTAAAGGCATACTCTTACAGGCAGAAACTTAAAACCTAAGACAAAATAGTCTCTTGTGTAAGTCTTTTCACTTTTTCCTTACTCTTTCAGTTTTACATAAATCCGGTTTGATGCGGATGCTAGCGTGCATAGCGAGGTGAGAGAGAAAAGGAAGGAATACCCTTATAAAAATCTTAGGTTGCGGCAAGCTTGCAGCAAGCTTGCGGTAAGCTTGCGGCAACCTTAATTAGCTTGTATTAAAGAGTGCAAGCTTGCGCATGCTTATTGCCATCTTACTGCAAGCATGATACAAACTTGGCATCCCCTGGTAAGCTTGCTGCAAGCTTGCGGTAAGCTTGCTGCAAGCTTGCGGTAAGCTTGCAGCAACTTACCATTAGCTTGTGGACGATTGCAAGGTCGCAGATATGATTGCAAAAATAATCGCAAGCTTGCAGATTGTGTCGCAAGCTTGCAGATAAGTTTGCAAGACCATATGAAAGCTGTGCAAGCTTATGACAAGCTTGCGGTGAGACAACTAACAGCTCTGCAAGCTGGCCGTAAGCTTGCAAGTAATGCAGAAATCTCCGCAAGCTTACCACAAGCTTGCAGGCCATTATCAGAATTTCTGTGAGCTTGTCGCAAGCTTGCAGGTTGTTAAAGAAAACTCCTCAAGCTTACTTAAGCTTGTGAACTGTGATCAAAATTTTTGCATGCTTGCTGCAAGCTTGCGGGTTAGAACTTCGCAAGCATGCAAAATGCAGTCAAAATCTTCGTGAGCTTGTCCCAAGCTAAAGCTTGTGGGTAAATTGTTAGAGCAAATTCTGCAACCTTACCGCAAGCTTACTGCAACTGTATGGCCACGATCAAAATCTTTGCAAGCTTGTCGCAAGCTTGTCGCAAGCTTGTCGCAAGCTTATAGGTTAATTGATAGAGAAAATTGCCTGGTGCCCTCTCAGTTACAAAAAAGAAAGTTACTTTGTTCACTCTGAAATTCAAAATGGCGGGTTGACTGTTTCTGTGTGCAGCTTAGATTTAAGGACAATAATTCTGTTAAAGGTATGAAATTGATTAATACTATTATAACTAACTGCATGCATTAACATGCTGAATAACTTCACCATATTTTCATTCCCCATAAACCTCAATAATCTACACATTTTAACAAAGTAATCATAGTAACTTCCCCTAAATGTGCAATACAGTCCCACCCATTGTAATTTGTGTGTGTATTAACAGGTATTTTTATTGTTACATATAACTCAATACCGGTACATTCTGCATACCTCTTTTTTTTTTAATAGTAAAATAAATGAATGTATAACAGATTTGAGTGTATTATTTATACTTCATCCTTTTTTTTTAATGTTTCACTTTTGTGCAAATTTCAATTAAATTTCCTAATTGTATCCCCCGAACAGAGTTCGGAGGATACTATGGATTTGGCCTCGTTGCACCGCTGCGTCCGCTGCATCCGCGTCCGCCACAGAGATTTTCTTGTGAGAGCGCTCTACTGGCTGCAGTTCTTCGTAGATCATCTTTAAATTTGGCATGAAGGTGTATTATGGTACAACGAAGATGTTTGTTGTTTCTGGTGATGGCGCCCTCGCTTGTTCTGTCTTTATACATGAAAATAAGGTCAATTTAACAGGGTCTGCTTGTGTGTGCAACGTACGCTGGCCTTGTTTCTTGACCGATTTTTTTTTTCAAATTTGGTAGGCCTATGTATTAATGTATCATAGTCAAATCTATACACCTACGTGTATACCTATTGATAATGCTGCCCTCACTGTTCCACCTTTTACAGGGTCAAAGGTCACCCTGATCATGTCAAAATTTGCAAATGTGCTTATATATGCAATAACTTGATTGTTACTCAACGGATTTTATTCAGACTTGCTAAGGAGGTGTATGGGTGGTCATTCTACATGAAGGACACAACAGTTTGTGGTGATGGCGCCCTCAGTGTTCCGACTTGGATGCCATGTCACATTTCTTGTGTGTGCTCTATCAGCCACATTTCTTATTAGATTTTCTTCAAATTTGGCAAAAAGGTGCATCATAGTGAAATCAAGGTGCCTATTGTTTTTGGTGGTGGTGCCCTCGCTTGTTCCGTCTTTATACATGAAAAGGTAAATTCAACAGGGTCTGCTTGTGTGTGTGATGCTGGCCTTGTTTCTCGACTGATTTTTTTCAAATTTGGTATCATGTAAAGGTATCATAGTCAAATCTATACACCTATACCTACAGTGTATTGATAATGCTGCCCTCACTGTTCTAGCTTTTACAGGTTCAAAGGTCACCCTGACCATGTCAAAATTTGCAAAAATGCTTAAATATTTATGCAATGACTTGATCGTTACTCACTGGATTTTACTCAGACTTGCTATTTTAAAGGAGGTGCGGGTGGTCAATCTACATTGTACATGAAGGACACATAACAGTTTGTGGTGACAGCACCTTCAGTGTTCCGACTTGGAGGCCATGTCACATATCTTGTATATGCTCTATTCATAGCTATTTAGAAGCGACATTTCTTGTCAGATTTTATTCAGGCTTGCTATGGAGGTTTTGTGGGGGGTTATTCTAGGTACCGGTAACAAAAGTTTTCATTGACAGCGTCCTCATTGTTCCAACTTTTAAGGATATATGTCATATTTCTTGTATGTGCTGTATGGTACTACATGTAACCTCAATTCTTATGGGATTTAATTATTCAGACTTGCTAAGGATCGGTAAACGAATGATCATTGTACATGTACATGTAGGACACAACAGCTTGTGGTGGTGGTGCCCTCAGTGCTCCAACTTAGATGCCAGTCACATTTCTTGTGCATGCTCTATCAGCCACATTTCTTGTTGAATTTTGTTCAAACTTGCTATTGAGGTTTATGGGGAGTTATTCTAGGTAACAAAAATGTTCATTGCCAGTGCTCTCATTGTTCAAACTTTTATAAGATGACATGTTATATTCCTTGTATGTGCTATATACCAGCCTCATTTCTTGTCAGATTTTATTGTATCCTGCGACAGTTGCCATATTATACAACATTCTGGCCTAAAGTAATCCAGATGGGGAATGGGAGATTGGTTCAGGGGATACAATGTATGTGAAGAGTTGTTCGCAAAAACCGATAAGTCCATATTTACCAAATGGAGATATTTGCGATTAAAGGTCAAGAAAAATAAAGAGAATAATAAGGAAATTTTTGCTTCTTTTGACCGTAACTTCAAAAATGTACCTTTATATGTAAGGACCAATATATCATTTTAAGGGTATAATTTGTACTTTATAACAGAAACCGTACTTCAAAATCTTCAAAAATGGACTTATCGGTTTTTGCGAACAAACTCTTCAAGTGCTTGAATGGGTCTCCTGTGCGAGCGCTCTATAGTAATCAAATTTCTTAATTTCTTTAAAAAACTAAGCTTGCAAAGGCTTGCGACAAGCTTAGCAGCAAGCATTCCGTGAACTGGTGGCATAGCACACAAGGTTGCAAACTCCCTGCAAGCTTGCAGGTCAGCTAGCCCTGCAAGGTTGCCAGAAGTCAATACACAAGACTGCAAATTTGCAGGTCAGCTACCAGTAGCCCTGCAAGGTTGCGGCAAGCTAATATGCAAGGTTTCAAACTTTGTGCCAGCTTGCAGGTCAGCTAGCCCTGGAAGGTTGCAGCAAGCTAGCATGTTAGGTTGCGGCTGCTCATTTGAATATTTGGAACCCTGCAAGCTTGCCGCAAGCTTGCCACAGACTGGCCCGCAAGCTTGCAGTGAGCTAGCCAGCAAGCTTGCGGCAAGCTAAAAACTTTGTGCAAGCTTGCAGGTATGTGAGCTAGCCCTGCAAGGTTGCAGCAAGCTAGTATGCAAATTTGCAGCAGCTCATTTAAATATTTGGAACCCTGCAAGCTTGCTGCAAGCTTGCTGCAAGCTTGCCACAGGCTGGCCCGCAAGCTTGCAGTGAGCTGGCCGGCAAGCTTGCGGCAAGCTAAAAACTTTGTGCAAGCTTGCAGGTATGTGAGCTAGCCCTGCAAGGTTGCAGCAAGCTAGTATGCAAATTTTCGGCAGCTCATTTAAATATTTGGAACCCTGCAAGCTTGCTGCAAGCTTGCCGCAAGCTTGCCGCAAGCTTGCCGCAAGCTTGCCGCAAGCTTGCCAAGATCTGACCCGCAAGCTTGTGGCAAGCTAATCCGCAAGCTTGCGGCAAGCTTGCGAGGCATGCTTTACAGATTTGTATAAGGGTATGATGGTGATATAATTATAAATGTTTATCTTATCAATTAATGCTGTGTATGCATAAAATTCCACCTATCTGCATTATACAACATACATATCATTTTAAATGGATATCATGACATTCACTCCACATTCCAGAAAATTTCCCTTCCCCTCCCCTCCCACAACACCCCCCCCCTTTTAAATCCGCCTGAAAGCTGGCTCCTGTTGCCAGGGGCAACCAGGCAGCTGTTGGTTCGGGGACCCGATTCCTACACTGGTGCCATCCAGAAGAAAGGGATGCTATTTTTTTTGAACTCACCAGTTATTAACTTGCAGGATCGTCAGTCCTGTGTCCTGAGCCAACTGCTTCTTCTGCTCTTCCGATGGGTAGGGATGCTGTGCACGGAGAGAGGAAACGACGGAAAGAAGCGGCGATTGAACGAAAAATTAATGAATGAGAGATATGAATTTTATATCTAATAATCATCCTACTAGGAGTGACTTCCACAAGAGAACAATCACGGGCAATGTAGATTTCCTTTTGTCATGTTTGAACATTTTCATGGTAAAAGTTCAGACATGCCTGGTAGCATTATCTGTGTGTGTGTCTGTCGTTGAAGGGATATGGGATGTATCGGGTAAGCCTCTTCATAAATGTGTATAAAAATCTTCAATAATTCAGAAGAAGCAGGACAGGACTCCATCACAGGAGGTACTAATAGCATCAACTGCAGTTGAAAGATAAGGAGGAGGGGTAGAAAGATTGCTTAATAGCAGATGATAGCATGTTATTATTTGCTTCAGAACAAGTGGTTATTCCCATGAAGATTTGCTTTTGTTATGATCATCAAATGAATAGAAAAAAAGAGAATGATCAACATCCACCATGAAATGACAAATCTTTTCACTGGAAATCAGTCCTCATGATGCTACAACAGGCCCATTTGCACAGCCACTGATAGTCTCAATTATTTGCATCGTGATTCAACTTGTTACGAAAAAAAAAATTGATGCATGAGGACATAATGATCGCGACTGTACATGAGGTTGGAATCTCAATCTGCCCGCCACTAAAAGTGCGACGTTTTGGAAATAGTCACTATTATTTTTTTCTAATTAGTTTTAGATCATTTGTGGTGGACAGTATGCAGGAACAATGTGCGAAATCGTACCAGTTTTTATATCTTATAATGAAAGGCATGTGTTGGACTCTTCTGGACATTCGGATAAAAGTCAGGTAAAACTATGAGACTTGGGCATGCGCAGTTTGGCCTCACTCAAACTGGTGTGATTTTGACTGTGAGTGGGTAACTAAAAAAGTGCAATTTGAATCGTGATTGAAACCCCTCCTTTTCAGGGCATGTAAAATAGGCCCAAGATGTTCGGTGGGTAGGTAGGAAAACCACTCTAAGAAGTCGATCCCATTCCATTTGCCAGTGAAAATAAACTGGCTCAATTCAACTTATGTGAACTGAGCCTCCTTGGTTGACCAGATGACTTTTTTATTTATGACTTCTTGAGCTGGAAAAGAACCCCCCAAAATCAGCTCCTCATCTAATATCAATTCTCCTGCAACAAAGGAAAGGACTTTCCCTCCGGGGAAGGGGGGAGAGAGGAAGAATTTGAATGACAGGAAAAGGTAAAGATGAAGGAAATTGTGATGGAAAATTGAAGCAGTGATAATGATCTTGAGTCAGCCAAAGAAAACTACCAACTTCACGAGAAGCTTGAACTTGGAGTCAACCCCTGCTCAGATGGAAGTCTTGTGGTCTCACTCCCATTTCTCCAGGAAAAGATCACCGAACATTAAGGGGTTCCGAGAGCACTACCACAAGACACGGGATTGGCGGAAACCAGCAGGGAGAAAATAGGGGGTCAGCCGCGGAATGAGATGTGCGGCGGCAGTCACAGACATCAACTTGATATTCAGTGTAGTCTGAGTGGAGACTTAGTCCCAACAAGTGGTTTATATTGTTGGCTTTTACGTCAGTACAAAAGAATGGAAAGAGGAACTGTACAGACAAAAAATGGTAATATGAGAAGAAAAAGAAGGAAAAAGAGAATGCCAAATTCAGCTGAAAACCAGCACAACGGCGTGGAGATATTTTAGCAGCGTCGATTTCAGAATATGGACGAAGTGGGTATTCAATTTCAGACACTACAAACACAGTGTTAGGAAAAGGTGGGCGAACATCTGAGCTTATCCTTCTGAGCCGAGACTACACAAATCGAAAGGAAAGGCACATGAAAATGAAGAGATAATGATGTCAAATTACCGGAAATAGACATAGACAGATCGAAAATCAGCCCAGGAAAGAGACCAAGAGACAATAAATTTGATGAAAATGCAGACTTTAAAAGAAGGAAAGAAAGAGAGCGAGAGGGGACTAGACACAGGACAAGAAAGTATTAATCATTTCAAGGCACGCAAATTTGGGAACATTCCAACAAAAATACACACAAATATATACATCTATGACCTTTGGATGCACGGCAACGAAGGTATTATTTCCTCACATCTCCCCCAAAACTCTTAAACGCCTTTCCTGTGCAATAATACTAGCTTCCCCAGGGAAATTGATAAATTTTTCTGTTCATCTGGGCGGCAACTTTTATGGGCACCTCCCTTTATCAAAAGGTGTGATCTCTAGGATGATGTCATTTTGCATTTTGCACCCACGCCAGGAAAAGGGGGGTTAACCGAATAGAATGGAAGAAATCTGATTGCATAGCAGTCCCTGATCATATCAAAATGTTAACTTATCTTCTGTCAGAGGTTATTCACATTTTATTTACCTTCTCCTTTGTTTCTTTTTCCTGTTTAAATGTTCCTTAAAAAGTGACAATAGCGAGCTTGAGATCTATGTCACGAATGCTAAGATGCAACCTCCTGGATTGAACAATGGAATGACTGTCTCGTGCATAAGCAGAACACCATTTTTTGCCTAAAAAAGTGTCGTTTCAGTGTTCACGTTGCAGATCTAAAGCTTGCTAATCTCTCTAATAAAGACAGAACAAAGACAAGACACACACAAAAAAACATTAAAACATAAAAATCCTGCATAACCATAAAAGTTGTTAAGTTGGAGATTGTTTGACTGCAGTAACAAAATATTCAATCTCTTCAGGAGAAATGACTAATCGTATTGAAACGAAAAAAGAAGAATTCGAAGGATGGAATGAGATTCAGCTCGGGACCAAAAAAGGGAAGAAAAGAAACCTTGAAACACTTTTGCCAACGGTTAATACTTATTAATCACATATATCAAGCAAACCTCGCACAGAGTAGAGTAGAAATTGTGTGCCTGTGCAGTGGCGCGCAGAGAATCATCGCAATGAAAAGTCTTGTATTGTCATCCCTTTTCATGAGATAAAAAAAAAATACAAAGCCCAAGTGGGGGAGCCGGTGAGTCTCCCTAACGAACCTGTCAGAGGCAGGCATGATGGTACATATTTTACACCTCCCCAATCAAAAATAATTGTCGGCCGCACAAGGACCACATGCGCGTCAACAGCGCCCCGCTGGAGAGGAGCCCCTTACAGATGGACGCAACATCATATGCGCATTAATTTTACAAGGAATGCGTTTGCACGGAGAGTCACAGATGATACCAAGGTTTGCCTCTTCCTCCCTTCCTCTCATAGGGAGAGGAGAGGATGGACAGAAGATGGGGGGGGGAGGAGTAACCATTTCTCTCTCTCTTTCTTCCCCCCTCCTCTCCATCTCGCGCTGCCTCCCCATGTCCTCTTCCACGAGGAGTGGGAGCGCGGAGTCTGCCAGCCAGCGGATGGTTGGTGCCGTTGCGTCTGATCGGGTTGGACGCAGCGTTTCAGCTATGTTTACCCTACCTGCCACAGGGGCCAGCATTTCAATTATTACCAAAGGGATGATTTATGGGCTGAAAACCCATTTCGTGGCAACAAACTCAACCTGAAGAAGACGAGGAGACGACAACGGCAACGACGGAAGAACAAGAAGAAGCTGAAGAAGAAGACCGAGGGAGAAGGATAAGAAGAAAAGACGAAGGAGAGACAGACAGACAAACAAGCAGAGAGAATGAGAGAGAGAGAAAAAGGGAGAGACAGGGTAGAAAGAGTGAGAGATCAAGAAACAATAGAAAAGTCAGCCTTCCGTGAATACACACACATCTCCCCAATATGACACAACACAGCCACCCTGCATGAACCAGTGTTATTGAAGTCAACTGTCTGACAGAGCGTGTCATTACAATGTTTTGTCCACCCCACCCCTCCCCCCACCCCATCATCCCCCCCCCCCCCCAACAAACACACAGCAGCAATGGCTAATGCTGGTAAGCACGGCCCCTTCATTTTTGTCTCTTTTTATTCGATATTTATACAGAGTGCGACAACTGCGTTTCGGGAATGGTGACAGTAAAAGGCACTGAACTTGAAAAGGGATTGTTAAATCACTCGTGGGCTACAATGTCGGAAGGACTTTTGCAGTGCATGGCTTAAATTGGATGATTTCATGGGAACGAGGTCAAACAACTCGGCTTGCCTTTTTGCCTTTCTTTTGTAACATAAAAGTTACCTTCTATCAGCTCATCATTTGCTGTGTTCTTAAGGTGGCAAACATGATATGATATTTGTTTGATAAAGTTTCTATGCTACTAAGTTGACCCCCCCCCAAAAAAAAAAAATTCTCTCTACCTATTTTCTCTGATGCTTTGCGACAGGTGAAATTTGCTCCAAGATTCCAGTTTTACTGCAGTCTGGTCATTATTGCCTGTGAACAGTGGTAACTGGTTGTATCCTTCCTTCAAAAAATACATCTAAATCTGAAAGACACAGGTCTATCACATATCTTTAGCCTTTGCAGCCTCACAGCCTGCCCCTAGTTTCTGTGACACCTTGTCTTACTTGGCAAATTATGATCAATGCAATCTGCATTCTGTATAGAGACACTTCACACATTAGCATGGGACAATCCAATTGCATTGCTTGACTCTATGCCATCATCAATGATAACTCTTCAAATCTAAACTTCCCTGTCAAACTTGCAGTAATTCTGCAGAGTGAAAAACCAAAAACAAAACTCCTACGTTTGGTCATTTTAGTTGCAGCGTAGTCAAGTATTCAATAATTAAACAAAGCAAAAGACTGATGTAGACGGGATATCAAGCGGTTCTTACAATCAGCTTATCATATGAGAGAGTGTATTTCAGCCTAAAATCTGGTACACCTTTGCACCTTCAACAAAGCCAGAAAGATCGGCCAGCACTAAACCAAGCACACCCGAGACATCCCCGTCCACTCCCTTTTGCCACAAGCGGTCAGCCCCCT
The DNA here is from genome assembly GCF_040938485.1 of Diadema antillarum. Classification (NCBI taxonomy): domain Eukaryota; kingdom Metazoa; phylum Echinodermata; class Echinoidea; order Diadematoida; family Diadematidae; genus Diadema; species Diadema antillarum. Next base: position 154,192 of record NW_027272507.1, read on the forward strand.
TTATTCTGCTCTTCAAATCTCAGCACGTGACCGCCTCATGAGTAGTATAGTCGCCTCTCCTCCCCCCCCCCCCCCCCCCCCGAATTTTTTCCGATCTTCTCCCTTCAAATCTACATTCTTGATTATCACAGAAAATGTTTCCTCCCCTTTTGTTCCCCTCTATGCTTCTTCTCCATCCCTTGACCAACACAAAACAGCAGCCCCCCTCTTTCCCCCTCCCCCCCACCTCCCTCCCTCAATGACCCTCTCCCTTGCCTCTACTGGCCGGAGAGAAAAGGGGGCATTCCTTGCTCTGCTCTACACACACGCACGACAGCAAAAACAGCCAAAATGTAAATTGGGCTGGATGGAAAGTGTAAGGATGATGGAGAACCTCAGCACATCCCAAATGTGGTTCGGGCGTGAACGTGTTGGCATCGCGATGCTTTCCCACACGGCCACGGTAAGGAGTGATGTAGGAGTAGGAAAAATGCACAACAGGGACAACAAAAAAAAAAAAACCAATGCAAAAAAAAAAGAAAAAAAGAAGAAGGTGAAAGGAAAAGATATTGGAGAGCAAGAAGAAAAAGAGAGAGACACCAGGGATGTAAAGTAGATGAACGAGAAGATTGTAATGGACGAAAGATGGAGAAAAAAAAAGGATGAAAAGTCGGGTGGAGGAGGAAAGACAATAACAGCAGCAGAGAGGAAGAAGTTGCAGACAAATGGCAAAATAATGAGCGAGAAATAAAAAGTAACACAATACAGAAGGTCAAAGAAGACACGGAGAAAAGCAGGAAGATAACAGATTCAAACAGAGTATAGGATGATGCGCCTGGAGCATTTTCCAGAAAGCCACACTTGAGATATATATACGAAGCACATCATAGGAGCAAGCCACTGATGATATCAGGTTTGTGACGTGGAGTTTATGACAGAAAAGTAAATGGATATGCATGGAAACACCAGATCACAGGTCAATTTTTGTTTGTTTTGTTTTGTTTTGTCTTTTGCTTTCAAAGGACTGGTCAAGGAAATTTAATAAGAATGCATTAAATTGAGGAAAATAAAAATAAAAAGTTGAAATGCAGGCTTTCCTTTCAAATGTTGACCTTTTAAAGATGATGAAAGGAGGAGAAGGAAAGAGAGGAGATGAACAGTGGGGAGATGAAGATACATTATAAGAGGAACTTTTATTTGAAAATATTACTATATACTTTCAAGGTTTTTACAGGCATCTGCAAATAAGAGGAACTTTATTTTGCAAATATTACATATGCTTTCAAGGTTTTTACAGACATCTGCAAAGAAGACACTTCATGATGTCCCTCTGAATTAAGTGTCATCTCAAAATGTCCCATTTTCATCCGTACAGATATGAGTAATAAGTATTTTTCTAGTTGTTGTTTGGCACAGTAACTGCAGCACTGACAGCTTTCCTTGAAATATTACATCAAATAGGCCTACTTGTCACAGCTACACTTGCTACACAATTCTGATCAAAAGCCACAAGCCATATCTCATATGTGATTTTCATATTGCACTTCAATTGTACGGCTAGTTCATCTGTCACGCTGCTGTTGATACTGTGAGCAGAAATTAATTCATCTTGCGGCTGAGGAGGGCAAGACTTTTCGGACAACTTCATCTCGCCTGAAAGTGCTCACCGTAAGATGCTGAAAGAGCCAGGCCCTCATGATGTTCGTTGCCGATTTGGGGAAGATGCCCCGCTTCTTCTGTCTCTTTGCTAGTCTGTCGTCGTCATCCTCCTCGCCCGTGCCATCCCCTGACCCAAGACTGTTTTCCAGACCACCATCTGAAGCGGGGAGAAGAAAGAAGTGGGGGAGAAAATGTCATCATATTCGTGGAAAGGACATCCCTATTTGATAAATATCCTTCAGAGGTCTAAACATTGTTATGACTGATTTCAAAGGGATAGTATAGTTTTGGTTGGTTGGTTGGTTGGTTGGTTGAGATGGGAAAACAGGCTTCAATTTTATTTGAAATAATTAGATACCTCTATTAAAGAGCGTACAATTCTAAGAGGAATTATAAGTTTATTTGATGAAAATTGGTTTTGAAAAGGCCGAGATATCCAAAAGCAAAGCAAAACAAAATGGTCCCAATAAAAGGTGGGTCCCACCTTTCATTAGGACCAATTTTCATCAAATAAACTTTGAATTCCTCTTAGAATTCTATGTCCTTAATATTTCATAAAAGTGGTTTCAAATTATCTCACAAAAAACTTCCAATCTGAATCCCTTTTTAACCTTTATCAACAACATATCTCCAATCACTAAGCCATGACAAATATCACTAAAACAGTTGAAGGCATCATAACTACTAACATTCACATCAAAGTCACCACCACCAGAATACCCCCACAGAATTATCAGGGGTAGCTTTATCATCATTTGTATCCTTTGAAAGTCATCATCTCTACAATCACACAATATCACTGACATGCTGTGCCAATTACCACGATCGTCATTGATATGTAGATACCCATATATCACTCTTAATTTGAACATCCCATCTCACGTGAACTTGTGTGCATGGAATACCAAATTGTGTGGGCTTTCGATAAAAAAAAAAAATGCGATACATGTGAAACAGATCAAAATCCTGATCATCTTTGTCAAATTTTGCTGATTGTGAGAAACGCCACGGCATTTATACGCATGTATTCATATGAGTTGACTATGTATGAATTTTATACATTCAGATCAGGGTAGACTCATGTCGGTTTCCTAAATACATGAGAGAAAAGCAGAAGCGATGGATATAGCAATCAATCATACTGTCGTCTTATCCCATATCAAACCAATCAAAAAATGAAAAGTCAAGGCACAATCGCATCAAATACATCAATCACACTGATGCTCAATCACCTCATATTACTTAACACGACACACTACGGGAGTTGGCAATTCTTGATTCTCTCTCTCTCTCTCTCTCTCTCTCTCTCTCCGCCTCTTCTCTTATTGACATCACACAACCAATCATTTTTCTCTTCTTTTTTTTTTAAAACAAGGATGCCTAAAATTGAGGCGGGATCTTTAATTAAGACAGAGATGTGCAAACTTGGATAAACCAGGTACCTCAAAAAAAAAAAAAAAATCGAGTCCTCCCTCCATCAAATAGTGATTTCCTTGAAGCCCACGCATGTAGAGAGCTGAGAAAATATGGGAGAATGAGCACAAGTTCCCAGCCAGATTCTGCCCAATTTTAATTGAAGAGAGACAAATTTTGCCGGGCGCGGGTAATCTTCTATTAATTTCTACCAGCCTCGGTGGAGGCAGAGATCTTGCAGAGAAGGATGTAGAATTTAACTTCGCTCTTTCTTCTCGTTCTGGTAGAAGGGAATATTGTAAAACATCAAAACATTAAACATCATAGTGACTCGTGTGTTGGCTTTTAAACTCTTATCACGACTATGAATGAGAGAGATACTATTTTCACTCATCTAGATATGATCTCCTAATCAATCCTCATTGTCAAGCAGCTGCAACGATTTTGATATAACATAATTCTTTTTCCATGCACTGTTTTAAAACCCCAAAGAATAGCTACATCATCCAATCATATCCCATTCATAGGAACTATAATACTACTGCCGTCTCAAACACATGTGCCAAGCACAAGCTGGAACATCACTTCCTTATTGCCAAATATAATGTGGTCACGAGTTACTGTAGAAGTGGAAATTTTTGCTCATTTCGCGCAACTATAAACCAGCATGAAAATGAAAGCACACGAATATATTCACTTGTAATATGTTACAGTATTTGATGTCTTGATTCCGTGGAATTAAAAACACACAAAACTAATCTCACCCGACCAAATACACACACACACAAATTACTCACACGAAAATATCCACTTTTACAGTATGGTGTTACATCTTCAATAGGCATAAAGCTTGTCATTAAAAAGATAAATAAAATGAATAAAAAAATGCTATGAAATATCATTTAGAGATGATTGAAATTATCTCTCCCTCCTCTGTCTCCCCATCTGTTATTACTTTCAATAAAAATTTGAGGTTCTACTTATACGATAAGGTATCATGAAGACTGCAGGTTGAATTGAATTACATTCCAGACTTTCATCCCAGACAGCAAACCTCTTTCGGAAAAAAAAGAGAGAGAGAAAAAAAAACAAGTGGAAAACAGGAAGATGACCGTACACCTGGAATGCTATGATAGCAGATCATAAAAAAAAGATGATTTAGTAAAAAAAAGGGGGACATATTCCATGGCATTTGACAAGAGTCAGGTGGAGCCGTTCTCCAGACAAGGCACTGATATTCTTCAGGTGAATGACCTCTGTTTGGTAATTGAACTCATCATCAAAACCCATGAAATCTAGGTTAGGTCAGGCAAAAAAAAAAGAAGAAGAAGAAGAAGAAAGAGCAACAGAATAACAGCCAACTGCAATGAAATCAAATACCCGAAAACTCAAGAAGGTTATTACTAATGTGAAATGTCACATAACTGAGGCATGGTGAGGGAAAGAAGTTTAGGAGCCATGGAAACTTTTCTCCTAAAAGCTCTTTTCTTTTTGTCCTGAAGAATATTTTTTGCCCCGTCTCTCTCTTTCTGCCTTTTTGTATTTTCTTTTTTTGGCAGTATCAATGTCAACTCATTTTTTTCCTAAATGGAAAAGTGACCCTAGTGTTTACCTCGCATTAATAATGACCTTCATCTGACCTCTGCAAATCTTGGGAGACAGTCAGAAACAAATCAACAACATTCCTTGACGGTCCTCCGTCCCCGCAAATGATATATTGGCAGTGAGATGGATTCACGTTGACGTTTGGTGTGCTCTTGAAAGCGCAAGACTCTGGTTTGCAAAGTATGGAAAAAGTTTCCTTTTTTTGTGTTCTCCCTCTCTATCTCTCTTCTGACTTTTTCTTTTCCTTGAGTTTGTTGTTTGTTTCCTGCTCTTTTAAAACTTTCATCCAACAATTTGGTTTTGTTCGTTCCCATGGTAACTTGAAGCAGAGGCTGAATTGTGGGGGAGCAGTTTCAAGTCCTCCCAACCCAACCTCCCTGGAAGGAGCAGGGTGAGGAGGAGGAGGAGGAGGAGGGGCAGGAGGGGCTCTGGAGAGTGGCTGCAGGGGCTCCGAGGGGTGGCTGGAGGGGGCTCATTTCAAGGGGGAGGGTCAGACTCCGCCTCTGCACGGGAGAACAATCCTACAATCCATGTCACTTCGAGTTGGACTGAAAATATTGTGACAACAGCATCTGGCTTTCCATCAGAGTCTACTTGCTGCATCACTACATCATCGTATGAAAACCAGCTTTGACTTTTGAGAGCTAAACAACAATGCAACTTCTTTGCTTTGTGTGTATAATACCCAAAGTTCTTGGAAGTTGGGATATCCCACTACCCATGTGACACAGACATATCCACTTTTTCCTCAACTCCCACACTTGGCCTAGTTTGATTGTTTGGTTTTTCTTTTTTGTTTTCTCCACAGAGGGGCACAGTATACCTCAGTATGAGCAAAACATGACAGAGAGTGCACCTGACATGAAATAAAATGAAATGAAATGAAAATGGTGAAGTAGCAAGAAAAGTCGGGATCTTGTTGCGACCAAAGTCAGGCCGGTTCTGCGTGGTAACCATGCTTAACCTCAATTCTCGCACATGATGGATATTAAGTATAAGAACATATACAGCTTAACCATCAACAGAAGCAACAGATGAATTATGTATGTGTATGTATGGAAATATATATAATACAGTATATATATTTGGCACCAGCTTTACAGCTACAAAAGCACACGGAGCAAAAAAAAAGGGGGAGAGTTAGTTCTTGAAATGTGTTCGGACAGGAGACGAAAAATGAAGATAGATGCAAGGCGGGAATGCTGGGGACGGCTTAATGGCCAGTTCATTCTGGGGGAGGGATAAAAGGGTCACTTCTGATGTCTGGTCAATAAAAGATGCATGAAAGATGAAGTCCATGGGCTGACACGAAAGGCAGAGGGACAAATGGATTTCCAGAGATTTCTGACCTCCTTCCCACTACCCCCACCCCCTTTCACTTTTCTTTCCCTTGAAAGAAAAAAGAAAAGAAGAAGAAATGAAAAAAGGAAACACACACACACACACACACACACACATCTTGCAAATGGTAATGGATGACTGATACAGTTTTAGACTACAGACATCATGAGTGTACAAATACTTGATGTAAAAAGTTGATTTCATATATTTATAACTCATGTGGGGTTTAAAAAAAAAAAACTTGTGCAGGGTTTAATTTTGACATTCACCCAAAGATGCTGAGGTTGTCACTGCATTACATTACAGTATCTGGTCCTGACATGGTACTACAGGCAAATGCCAATTAAACCTCTCACGATGTACCTACTCACCTGAACTGTGTGTGTGTATCTGTGCTTATGAATATGTAAGTATGCTATGTGTGTGTGTGTATGTACTCAGTAAGCATGTAATCCGTGCATGTGCAAATGTATGCATAGTGGTTTACATGTATGTATGTATGTTGTTTTTTTTTTCTATTATCTATTCCTGAAAGTTTGTCAGAGTTGTTGTTCTTTCATCTGTTTTTGCTGACTACAAATTTGCTTCACGGCTGTATCTGCTCCATTTGTGTAATCATCAATTTTTTATGGTCTTCAAGGAAAAAAAAAGAAATCTCGGCACAAGTGAGTAACCGCAACAATTTTACCACAAAATATGCTTCATCTTTTTTTCTCTTTTTTTCTGAAGTGTATTATTTGTTTGAAGTAAACGCTAAGCTCGGTTCTTTTTTTTTTCCCCTTCTGTGAATTGGCAAAATCCCAGTCCCTAGGTGTGTAATACCCAGAGAGAAGCGATTACACGGTGATTGTTCAGCCAGTTCAATGGCCTGTGGTCTTGCATTCCGGGGGTTCAATGCACCAAAAAAACACAAACAAAAACAAAAAAAGAAAATGAGGAAAATCATGGAAAAGACGACCAAAACAATAAAAGAGTTTGGAATATCATAATCCTCTAAGAGTGCACTATCAGCTCCCAGGATGGTGGGCAATGACTTGCTAAACGAATAATTTCATACTTCGTCAAGATTCCTCCGCTTGATGCTTTATTCTTACTGCACTTTGAGCTTGTTTTTGCTTGGAAAAATTGTGTCAACATGAATAAGTGGAGCACAGGTACAAGCTCTAAACCTCAATCAAGTCCCATTATGGCAAAGTTTCACTGAAATCCCCCGCATGGAACTTTGAAATGACTTTCAAGTCGAGCGCTTTTTTCGACATCACCATTTATTTATTTTTCTAATCAAAAACTTACAGATGCTGTTGTAAAGCCCTCACAGGACAGTTCCCTCCACTTCATGTTCCACAAGTCAAACAAAGTTCATTCACAACTAGAAGGGGTTTATACACTCCAGAGCATATTTGTCATTCGTAGAAAAAAAAAAATCCCTTCAAATTATGATTTTGTAGGACGTGTGCAACCAAACTAGAACCACAAATTCAAATTACAATCACAAATTTAAAGGGTGTGTACAGTTCTGGTCGAGGTGAAGATTTAGCTTTTAGCGTTTTGTGAGATATTCAGAAACCACTCTATGAGATGTCAAAGAGCATGCGGTTCTCAGGGGTGTCAAAAGTTTATTCGATGAAAATCGGTTTTGAAATGGCTGAGATATCCAAAAACAGGGTGAAACAAAGAGATACTAATAAAGTTAGGGCATGTCGCCTTTTATTATTAGCACTTTTTTTGATATCTCAGCTATTTGAAAACCAATTTTCATCAAATAAACGTTGAATCCTTCTTAAAATTACATGCTCTTTCATATTTCATAAGAGGCTTTTCATTATCTCACTTAGGAATGTTCAAAACATGAATCCCTACCTCAACCAGTACTGCACAGTCCCTTTAAATTGTAATCTGGATGTGACTTCTAGTAAAAAAAAAAAAAAAAAAAAAATCAATCAAGTCACGGTACCGGTATGGATTCTTGTCTTCCCGCTTGACCTATAAAACATGATTTGGGACGTAGAGCTTACATGATCTTCAAACCACTTCCTCCGATGAACTGCATGTGCTGCGTTTTACAACTCAACTCACCAAGGATGAACATTAAGTGCAGTGAAGCTAAAACACATTCACATTCAAATCATGGTTTCTGATGTACCATGTCTACCAGACCTATCCTTCTAATAATGAATTGAATCATCATTGAAAATCTTCATTCCCTCCTAAAAAAATTATCTTTTTTATGTGTAACCACCCTACGACAACCCTCATGCTATCTTCATATTAATTGAAGCTATGAAATGGAGGAAGAGGGGTCAAACACATGTTTTTCAATTTCTGTGCAAATTTGCAAAACAAGTTATCTTCTCTAGTTCTGCTCTTACGGAAGACTTCTGAAAGCAATGCTGCCCTGACTGGTACTTGTAGCCTCATCTGTACATAGTACATCTGGCACATTTCCTTAAGATAACTTACACCTGCATCAGCATACAGCACCTGCTCTCAGATAAAAATCATTTGCTTTCCAACTCTCTGCTCAAAATACCAGATAACATTTGTCTAAGTTTCTTGTGCACTCTCTATAATCAGGTAACACCTGAAACACAGAAAACAAGTAAGTCACATTCCTCCAGCTCACATCCCGACACATTCACACATCACAAGTTGAGCAGTCTCCATGGCGACGCACTCATCGCCCGCATCCTTTCTCAGCAGACTGGAGAAAGTTCGGGTCAAGTTGCAGCTGGACACGCCATCAAGCGCAACTGAAATGAAATCTGCTGAAGTATCAAATAACTTGTACAGGATGTTTAGTTTTTAGTAGCTCTTCCTTGTTTTCATGTTGTTGATGTTGTCTATTCCCTTCATCCCCCCTCTCTCTCTCCTCATTTTGTGCTTTGTAAATTTGTGATGAAGGCTTGTAATCAAGGTCAATGCCTGGCCCGGTGGTGCTGGTGGCGTTACTCATCATTGGGGAGGAAATAGGGAGCTGAGCACCAGATGACAGGCCCGCATGTCAGCCAGAGCGAGGGGACGGTGAATCACCCCTGTGAATGCCTTATCCCTGGAGATTCCTCCCCAACCCCCTCCCACCTCCTCCCCCCTCCTTTTCCCCCTCAACGCATCCCCAGCACCAAGCCCATGCAGGTAGGTGATGCGCACAGTGCAGACGACTGCCTACACATGACTCTACAAAGCTGAACCCCCCCCCCTTTTTTTCACCGCATGGTCTGCAGACAGCTGCACATCCTCTATCGCAGGGATGCAGATCAGCCTCTCCTTGTCCACTGCCTCCTCCTCCGTCCGCTGACCACACCAAATTGACCTTCCTTCTCTCATCCTGCTTGACAGAACGGCAGAAGACAGAACGGAAGATGACCCCTCCCCATCCGCTATGAGACAAGCACCGTATCTTCCTCCCTCGCTCCCTTTCTCGCCCTGATCTCTCTTCTTCTACTCTTGCCAAAAAATTAGAAGATTTAAAAAAGAGAAAAAATTGAGACGGTGATTCAGTACTTGATTCTGCGCTCATTATCCACTTTCCTGTCCTAAACCACCGTGACCATAATTATTCCTTTACTTTGAAGACGATCTCACTGGAGGTGATTGTGTTACGACGGTACAAGCCCAGTGTCCTGACCTCAGCTACTGGCCTTCCCTCACCTCACCCATCCTAATCAACTGTAACGCCCGTGACTAATGATTCCGGGGGTCTTGTAAACAAATCGCACGAAGTTGGCGTCAAACAAGCACAGTCTGGCAAACCCAGTTTCCTGCAACACAGTGTGTGATGCGCCCACAGTGCACTCCTCTCACCATAAAGGAGATATCAAAAAAAAAAAGAAGAAGAAGAAAACACATGTACATACGGCAAGTAATCAGAGTGACAGGTAAACACCTGGGATCACGGTATTGATTCGTCATTATTGGTGGTAACATGAAGCGGCAAATTCCCGATGCCGCGGCCTATGAGGGCGGATCAGCTCAGCTGGATCACGTGACCCCCATCGTTTCAAGAGGACTGTGCATCATTCTCCCACTTCTCGCAGAATTCCATCACAACGAGTGAGAGAACTGCACAGGTGCACGAGTCTGCGGACATAACAAACTTTCCTCATGACAACTTGGCAGCATGATGCTAAGTATTCGGATCCTTCGATACTCAATGTGACCGGTACTTCGACCAACCACCAATGAATAAATACCATACAGAAGACGATGATGATAATAAAGGCGATACAGGCATTAGCATTCGAAGATGAAGGACCATGACAACAATAATGCCAGTAAAAAAAAAAAAAAAACGATACAAAAACAAAAAACTTCCCATCATATTAACTGCTAAATAATGATGCTACAACTATACCACTGATCACAATCTGTTTTTTTTTTCAGTAGTACGAGTAGAGAGTTTGTGATCATTAGTAATTTAATACAATTTCCAGTGAATCTCACATTAAGTTGATCTACATGCAAGACTTATGCTGAAGTTGTTGTTGAACAAACAAAAAAAGAAAGTTCAATGACCTCTTCTGATTTTCAAGTGAAGGCAACTGAGCGCGCATAAAATAATAGCAGCGAACTTCGGGGAAAGAGATTTCTTCGTTCCATTAGGAAGAAGGGGGTGGGGAATCATGGGGTAATTCTAAAAACATTCTTTTTCTGAGAGTAACTACTATATTGGGGATTCTCCATTGGCTTGTTTTCCAGCTCACACAAGATGGAACTGTGACCTCCCCCATGGTCGCCCTTAGCCTCACTTCCAGGCTGCGACTTGCATCAGAGGGATTTTCAACACACCACTAGCGGGCGTATATACTGGGGTCATACCTATCAACCCCCGGAGGCTGCTGACGAGGAGAAACTGTAGTGCACCATCATTCTGTTGAATCATACCACACCATCATCCAGACCGGCAAGCATCATGCGACTCGGCGGTTAACGATGGTGACATTACATGTGATGAATGCAATATGAGAAAGAGCATTACCAAAACACAAGCTGCGTAAAGTAAATACCAGTTCTCTCAGTCAAGGGTCCGCACACCCTAAATTAAATTCAGATATCCATGAATAAGATACCAAATCATATTCCATTGAAATGACAACAACAACAACAACAACAACAACAACAACAACAACAACAACATCAACAACAACAAGGTCATATTTATCCAGGGTACCGTAGCCTCTTCAGTGTTGCCACTGCTCTACCATAGGTCCCTGCCATTATTGTAGTGGGTAAAAACATCTTGTCCAAGGATGTAAGCACTGGGCGGGAATCAAACTCGGGTCCTGCTACTGGGAGTCAGGAGTCTTATCCACTATGCCACAGCGCTCCCACTTCGTAATACATTACACACGCAAGGAAACACATGGGGTAAAGGATTTTGTAATATCTCGAGGCTTATAATACAAATTAACAAAGGAGTTTCTTGGCCTTCCATAGTCAGCCCTCTCTGATTCAAACAATATTGTCTGCAAATGGGCAAAAACATTCAGAACATCATGTGCCCACTTTTTGTTTGGTTTGTACTAAAGTCTTATCACAAATATGTATAAACTTTATTTTTCCCATCTCTATCACCTGTTAATTTTAGCTGTGAGGACTATTTTGTTTAAGATTATTTTCTGCTTTTTAAAATGACTTTAGGACACTTGATGCATTTCCAATAGTCATCATTCTCACTTATCACAAAAATCATGTATTTGGGAATTACAGATTAATCCATTGATTAACATGAGGGCCTGTGCAAAGAAGCTGTACTTACAATGTTGTCTAAAGAAATGCCATGGTTTTGTGTGGAAGAATCAGTATCACTGCTTTGGGCCAGTATTTGGTATTTTAGTTTTGCTGTATAGCTACCACGAAATCGAGTTCTAGCAGCCTGTCATTATCAGGAGTCACGTTCTCAACAAAACTGAGGGATAATATGTCTTGATTATGGGTATTTTCCCCTTTCTGAGTAATGAGTCGACTTACGGGTCAGATCCAAAGAATGCCGATTCTTTTTCACAGTGCCACAAGTTTAATTTGGTGATTGATTGGTTTGAGGGGGGCTGCGATCACTTCGACTGAAATTAAAAAAAAGATCTGAACTTCTCCCAGAAAGGTACGCCAAACACTATAGCGTGATTAATGGGCTACAAGGAAACAAAAGGAGAAGGCATTGTGGCATGCTTACAATCCTGTTTGTCGTGTCAAGGGACCTCGTCAATCTGTATCGAATCAAATTACTGACCTATTTTGGAACTGGGCTCCACTCCTCCCTGAGACTCCTTGGGCATCTCTGGGGGATGAACCCTTGTCTCTAGCCCTCCCCCCCCCCAAACCCCCTCCATCCCCCCATCCCCCACACCTCCTCCCCAAGCCAAGTCCCAGTCTGTGCAGGTCCTAGCCTGAGGAGGGGGAAGCTGTGTCTTGTCCTGTGTGCTCCCCCAGTTCACAACCCGAGAAGCGAGTTTTCTAAGAGATGCATTGATTAGGACCCCAAGAGTTCTTCTGGTAAAGTCTCAATAATTGACGCGATGACAGATGTTTTAATGAGAGGCAATGTCGGGGGAGGAGGCCTGGCCAGGACATCCCCCGTTGGGGGGCCGAATTACATTAATCGCTTGCCAATGGAAGAAGAGAAACGGACGGCACATTCCTGGGTCTATTCGGCATGACTCATTAGGCCGCTCTATTGTCGCGGGGCTCTCGCCAAGACACGGCACAACTGTGTGCAGGACACGACCTCAGAGGGCATAAACGTTACATTCCACCGCTAGGACAGAAAACTCCCGAAAGGCCCTTCACTCAATTAAATGCCACCTTATGTCAGTTATCAGCAATTAGACACTGAGACATATACTCAGATGACGTATTTTCCCGGAACGATGAGCATATACTATATATTATATAGGCTCTTCTTGCTTGTTCTAACACTCTGTAAACATCTCAGCGAAAAGAAGCTCTGGGCATAAACATATCTATCTTTCAAATTTGTGTGCCAATTAGCACAGCTAATATCATTACTGCTGTGATCTTCCCTGTAGACTCTGACACAAACAGTAGCAATTGTGATACATAACATCTTTTTCTTGCTTCTGTTTCGGAGCGGCCGTAAATGCCCTATAATTGTGCCACACCAGCAATGACCTCACAACTTTGTGTATCCCTATCACATACTGCTTGCGACGCTTTCGGCACTTTGCTCGCAAATTTTGAGCATACTTTGAGATGATTCTTCCAATCACAAGGAAAAGCGTCTTTGTTTGAACTGTGGCCGTAAGTGACTCACTGTCTCAATGATGAAGAAAAGAGGAGTTGGAGTGGCGTAGTGACTACTTGGTGATGGGGGGGGGGGGGAGATGGTGGGGTGGTCCTAGCGATAGGGATAATATTTATGTTGGGATCGACAATATTTTCTTGGTCGTAATCTGGAAATATTGCTCTCCTAGTCGGTTATGAGGGTGATAACAATCGGCAAGCGACTACAGGTGGAAATTAGGCCTGTCAAGACAATGAGTGTGGGCACACATGCACGGCAGCTGACAGCTAGGGGATCCCAAACTCATACCGTCAATGAATTACCCCCTACTCGCTCTCTCCCACTCCCCACAAGCTACTACCATGTGATGATGAGCAGTATTTTGCTTTATCCAAGCTACAGTATGATCTCCCTCTCTCCTTCATTTCTTTTTGTGTTTCTTCTCTGTTTTCTTCCCTTATTTTCCTTCTCCCTCATTCCTTTTCCATTTATTTTTCCTCTTGGTGGGGTAACAGGGAGGGCTCTCTTCGGGAGGGGGGCTTAGCTACTACCAACAGCTGAGGGATTTTAGGGCGGCAAATGTTTTGGTGAAAATGAACATTTCCCCTAAAGGTAGGTATATGGATGGAAAGGGGGAGAAAAGAGCTAGAGAGAGGGCAAGTGCAAAGAGGCCTACTGGATGATAAGCTCCTGGGCACGATGAATTCGCCTTGCTCCTCTCTTCGACAAACAAACACTGCAGCGGTGATGTCACCCTCTGCCGGCCGCAGTGATGAGGCCGTAGTCGCGGGCGATGGCTCCGCCCAGAACTGAAGCCTCGGTCCTCAGCCACCAGCCCTCATCACTGGAAGCTGTGGCTTAGCAGCAGGTGGAAAGACCAAGGGTTTGTCTTGGGCTTACCACCCTTAATAGCAGTGGATGGAGGAAGCAGATAGAGAGAAGGGGGAAGATAGAAATTGAGCGGCAAGATGGAGAAAGGGTTGGAAGTGGGGGGGGGGGGACCGGGTGTGTTTGGGCAAGGCAGCCTTAGGGGCACTGACAGACTGGATGACGCAAAATGTCCAGAATGCACTTCACGAAGAGGGGATGCGGGCGTCGACAACTAGCCGCCGCATCCGCGCACGGCAGCAAGTCACGATTACTATACATCCCTCGCCGCGTCGGATCAGCTCTTTTTTACAGACACTATGAGTGGGACTAAGAGGACACGTGGGAGAAAAAAAGGTGGAAGAAATAAATGGACAAAAAAAAATCTCAGTGACAGATGTCAATGGCAGGATGAGGGAAGGAGAAAGAAGATTCATCCCATGTCTATCCTCTTCTACAGTGGAGTCAATGCAAGTGATAGGGTGATGCTTTACTAGATGATGAGAGATGCGTTGATGGTGCCAGATATGCCTTGTCAGAGAGCGTGGTTCCAAGGCAGGCTAACTGCTAACTCTGCCGCCCATTGAAACCGCCCATTGAAACCACCCGAGGATGGACAACATGTCCTTGATTTGGGCTGGAAAAAAAATGATGACAACATTTACACCAACAGGGAAACCTTGCAGCTTGCATATATCCAGATTGTTGGTTTGAGATTCGTCTAACTTTTGGAAACATTGTTACAGTCCCTTTTTCCTCTCTCTCCCTCTCACTTCATGTGCTTTAATGTGACTGCAAGACCGGTAAAGCCAACATTGTGATCGAGAAGTGCATTTTACAAGGCTGGATTCAAATTGCAAGAGACAAACGGAAGCACTCGATGACGTGTTGCACTAACCTCACTACGGCTTCCAAATCTTGAAAAGTTTATCCCAAACTGGGTCCCGAAATAAATTCATGAGGGAAACGAACAAACAACATCAATGCCAATGTGGGGAGAGAAGCTGAAATCAAATAATGCAATGCATTTCTCACTGCTATCTAGCAAGACCAACACCAAAGCACTAAAAATTGATCAAATATCGGGACAATTTCGGGCCCTTACTGCCGCAATTGCGTTCCCTTCGACAGACCGCTGCTGGCATTTACTGCTCATTTGTTCCCATTGCTCATACCATTCAATATCATGAATGAAATTTGCCGTCCCAAAGACGTTGCACGAGGAAAGACAAAAACAATCACTAATCACGCGGAGACAGAATAATCCAGTCCAACAGGCGGACATGGGGGCAGATCTCATCTTTCCTTGAGAAAAATCCCTCGATGGCCACTAATTTGATTTGTTCCCGAAGAATTTTTATCGTTCTGCTCCTTACTACGTATTCATTTGGCGGTCCAGCAGAGATTCTTGGGGATGATAGGGGGCTTGGGTTAGCTTCTTTTTTTTTTTTTGAGGCTGTTCATAGGTGGTGATATACACACTTCAGCCCAAGCGAGACGATAAAAGGCCAGTAATAAAGCTTTCTTCGTCTCCTTATCTCTCCATTTCTTTTTTTGAAATTCATTTTCCCTTACCACAAACACAAGTCAGACATTTTATCAGATGTGACAAATCATGGTAAATAACGATTCATCCACGGTATCTAAAACGCAGTCTGTTATTTTTTTCCCCACTTCCCTCACTCTCTCTTATATATATATATATATATATATATATATATATATTTTTTTTTTTTTTTTGTTTTTTTTTTTTTTTGGGGGGGGGAGTGTTTGTTTTGCCGAACTATATGTCGATACGGCTCTTCACATAATCTATGGCATTGTCATCAGCGTCTCTCAGACAAGGTACAAACTAGAGATGACTTACTATCGTGACTGAACGCGGATTAACATCTTAAAATGCAGATTTCCTGTATGGCAGTCCATCCCCGAAAGGCAGAGATTAGTCGACCTAACCCAGCGGGGAGAAGCAGTTGCCTCGGATCATCTCGCTGACGGGGTTGGCGTGTCATCGTCCCCAACATTTTGGCGTCGAGCACGAACATTTGCGACAACAGGTGAGCAACTCCGATAACATGGAAATTCCCCCCTCATCATGATTTGACTTTGGAAGCGAGCATTCTCGGCATTGGCTTAGCATCTTCTTTCTTACATGATGCAAAGAAGTTATACACTGATGACCTCTACAAACAACAACAAATTCTACTTATCCCCTCCATTTCAAAACCCAGAAGACTTTCACAAAATGCCTTCTAATGCAATCATTCTGATGGAATGTTTGCTTCTTAATTGCACAGAACTTTTGAGGTCTTCCTACACTTTCCAACATTAGTGACATTCAGTCCTGGATCACAAAATGAACTGATGCATTGGTTTGCTTTACTACACTGACTGGCTCAACAACAACAACAACAACAACAACAACAACAAAGACAACCTATCTTGAAAATACTGGTAATGAAGAAAAAACACATCCTTGAGGAGGACCACTGACACAGCAAATCAGAGAATATTCGAGACATATCAAAGAAATACTGAACAAGTTAAGACCATAAGAATGTCAGTCTTAACCCGTTGTCTGCAGGAACCGGGTGCACCCTGTTTTGAAGCAATGGGAAATCAAGTAATCTTGGAAGCAATGGGTTAAAACACGGCAGTCCCTTCTTATCTTGAAATTGATCTCTTGATACGTGCATGTGTCTACCTTGGGTATATTGAACATCTGAGGCAAAGGAGGATAAGTCCTGCATTCCTATCACATATATACACACTTTGTTGTTTGAGTGAATCAAGGAGGTTGATATCTCCTTGAGTGAACAAAGCAAAAGACGGCATCAATGCGAGCAAAGTCAAGGTCACATGAACATGGTGGCTATTTCCCGGCTCCCCATTGGCCACTTAGTAATATTGCTTGCCACCTCCGCGCGCTGTCAAGACTTTCATTGATACTTTTCCAATTTTGCATCTGGACATTCCGAGAGCTTCGCGCTCTGATCTCTGATCAATTTCATTTGATGCAACTTTCACCTTTTCGAGGTAAACTTTCCCCTAGGCCTCCTAGTCTTCTTTCCATACACACTCTCCGACTGCTTCAAGATGTTCTAGCTTCTTCATAATCACCTCCCCTCTCCCCCCCCCCCCAAACACATACACATAAACACACATACACACACACACATCCCTCACTCCATGCCGCTATAGAATGAGGAGACATGTGCACAAAACATCAGTCTGATGTACCAATTAAGCTCGCAAGCGCTCATCAATAAGTCACCTTTAATTAATCTGTCCCTAAGTTCAAGCGCCACAGCAGGCAGGCAGGCACTCTTACAGCCTTGACAGATATTAGCGCAGCGCCTCTGATACACCACACAGGTGTCTCTCTGTGGGCAACCCAGCATCAAAATCCTCGTCTTCCCCGGCGAATTTCCAACATTTTTTTGCTCCTTGCTGACGACAAAAAAAGAAAGAAAAATGTGGAGAAACCTGATAGAGCATGATTCAACTCAAAAACACTTTCACACACACACACACACACACACACACACACAAAAACACGCACAAACACACATAAGGGAAAAAAAATGAAGAGAAAACCTCACTTTTCAGTACGTGCCAAGTTTGTTCAACTTTCTTTAACTCCTCGTGCGTGGCGGTGGAAGATGTGTCTCTTGCCTCTAATCATAATCATCATCATCATTTTCTAATCCCCGGCTTCCCTTGCTGTTCCTTGGGCTTCCTTGGCTCCCGGCAAATTAGATTTAAGAACACCTTCTTCCTGCCCCAGTCCTTACATGTTATCTGCACTTTTGCTAATTAGTTTTTCATAACTCAATTTGTGAGTGGTTTTCTGGCTTTCTGCGCCGAGTAATGACAATTTTTTTCTCTCTCCCTTCCCCAGATGAGAGCCCCCCTCCCCCCTCCCCCCATCCCTTCTTGAGTTTGGCAGACTTCAGAGATCTTCCGGCACCTGGCAGAATATTTAAGAGGTTAGAGAGGACATGAATGTCAACTCCAGCTATCACAACTACTGATGAAGCCATCTCGAGGCAGTGTTACACAGGGTGCACCACTTTCCTGGCTCTCTCTTCTCCGTTCCCCTCCATCTCTCCTTCTCTTTATCTTTCTCTCTCTCCATCATTCTGTCTATATCTCTCCCATCCCTATCCCTCAATCTCTCCCTTCTTTCTCTATACACATGCAAAATATAATACATAAATGTATATGACATGTATGCACACATAATATATAGACAGAGCTTGACATCAGCGGTGGCCCAGGTGGCCCGGGGCTACTACAAAGTGGTGTTGGGCCACCAAATTTATCTTTTGGTGGCCTGATTGGGCAACAAAAATTCAAAATGGATTGCTCCTTTTACTTTTATTTTAAGACCACTATACCTATCTCTTTTGAGCCGTGACAATGTCACATTTATAGACTTTAGTGGCCCAAGCGGGCCCAAACGGACCACCAGACAAAAAGACAGTGTTGAGCCCAGATACATATAATACACAGGCATATCTCTTTCTTTTCCTCCCCCTCTCTTATCTGTCTCTGTCTCTACAAATATATACATATTATATCTATATATTTATATATTTATATATGCACATAGGTATAATATGTATCTCTCTATATATAATATAGGCCTATCTCTCTCTTCCTTAGCATTGGGATACAGGGAGATGAAATTAAATATTTGGGGGACATACAAGTTATGATAGAGAAAGGTAATTGTGTTGAAGAACAGATGACAAGACAAACATTCTCATAAAAGGCTGTACATGGGGCAACAGATTTAAGAAGGCTGAACAAGTACACAACAGTCTGAGCAATACAGCAAAGAAAGTTTTTAAAGATTATGACAAAGTGTGACAAATTATCTATAAAAAGCTGCTCAAAGGTAATGGGGTTGTAATAAATGGCCTCACTAAAGCAAATTTTCTTTTCCAAAGTTTAATAGCCAACAGTCATATATCATTCAAAGAGTCTGAGCAGGAGAGACAGACAAGTTTCAAAAGACTGAAGAAGATGAGTTTTGAAAAGGCCATATAGGGTTAATAATTGGTTTAAAGAAAGAGAAATAATAAGCAATATAACAGACAGGTTTTTTTTTTTATTAAGCCACATGAGAGTAAGCATCTTGATCATTGGGCTGAACAGTGGCAAGTCTTTTTTTTTTCTAGTTTTGTTTTTCATCACAGTGATCTTGTGGTAAGAGTATTTGAAGGGCTGAATGAGTGTCAAGCAAGCTACAGTTTCAGAATGCTGGACGAGGTTAGCTGATCCGAGTGGTTGAATAAGGTTAATAGTCTTTAAAATGCTGAGCATGGGTCTGATGACAAAAGTTCTGAAAAGGTTGACAGAGGGCAACATACAAGTGTATAGAGGCTAAGCAAGGACGACAGACAAATTTAAATGGTTATAGAAGGTTACAAAGTTTTCAAATTGCTTAAAGCTTGCCAGTTCTCAAGAGGCCAAAGGAAAAAAAAAAACAACAAAATGTTTCAAGAAAACAGTTTTTGAAAGCATGTATACAAAGAGAATAAACATTACTTACTGGGCTGCCAAAGGGTAATAATGTTTACAAGCCTAAATGTGAAGGGAAGATGATCTTTAACAGGCTGAATGAAGATGGGTGACAATGTTTAAAGGGCAATTCCAGTTTATGTTCAAACTGAAGTTGTTGTTTGTTTTTGAAATGACATGTTATAGTGATTGTAGAACTTTCTGTCAGCATATATTTGACCTGCAAATGGGATTCCTCCCCCTCCCCCTAAAAAGAAAGGGAAAAAAAGAAAAAAAAAAATATATATATATCTATTACTACCAATAAGCAAATTCCTTCTGTTTCATGATGCTCATAGGTTCTGAGGTCTTTGCTACAAGACTTCTATGGCAAACTTTGAGCAGACAAAGTCGCTCCATGGATTCAAGGCTTCCTCACAAAATTTTACCGGATGGATACCTGACTGCCGAGGGCGAGGCTTTCGCTAGTACTTTCTCGAAGTGAGGATGCTAAGTCCACCTCCATTCTAGAACACAGATAGAAGACAGTTAATGAGCTGTCACATCAGTGGGATGTGTCAATCCAAGACTCTTTCGTTTCTGTGTTGCATATTTTGCCTCCCCCCCCCCCATTCTGGGTGTGTGTGTGGGGGGGGGAGGTGGGGTGAGGAGGCAGGGATGCAGGGAGGCTCACAAAAGGAACATCTTTTGCGAAATGGCGAAGATGAGGGATGTCATCAAATTTGACTTCAAGATTGGATTCTTTTGGGCTACTTCATCAACACTGGCCCTCAAGATCTCCATGGCAACAAAGGACAGGCTCCCTCATCACTTTTCCTATCATCCATTCCGCTCACACCACATTTTATCACTATATATATACATCATAGAAGAAGATGATGGACCTTTCCGCATTCTTGAGCTCCCCGTTGGGGATGGTACGACAGAGAGGAGATTGAGTGCTATATATCTGAAGAGTTGGATAGTCATTTTCGTCTTAAAAGTATACGCATTGTGATAATGTAAAGTAAGAGATGCGTGAATACCACACGGCTGCCACATTTCTAAAAGTGGGGGGGGGGGGCAGATGATATTTCTGGTGCCATTTTCAGGTTTCATCAGCTTACAAGCAAAAAGAAAAAAAGAAAAAGAAAAGAAAAGAAAGGCCATCACGCAGCTTTTTGGTGCCACTTCTGGGTTAAAAATAGTAGGGGGCCAAGTGGTCACACCCTATGTATTCCTATGTATTATGCAAAAAAGTGCTCCGGCCTTGAATACATGAATGCATAAAAATGCACATTTAGAACTTTGAGACACTTGCCTACACATCCACACATACATGCCTGTACAGAATTATATACACAATTGTATATACTGAGTATTTGTATGTACATCTATATATACATACTTAAAATGTACCTTTGCACGATTAGTATAAATTTACATATATGAAGACAATGGGTGATAAAGGAAATGACAGATCAACAGAGAGACACTCTGCTTCAAGAGTGACCTGATGAAGCACACAAAAACTGGTGTTTTGCGGTCAGATCTTAGAAGTTTTTCAGCTTTTTCAGGCTGCTGTCACTCCTTGCACACTACACTACTAGTTTACCCCTGTGCGTGAAGACACGAAAGCAGTGAGCAACATGCATACTCCTGAAACTTCGAGCCAATCGTTCAAATTCATAAATCATTGATTGGGGGGCATTTTTTTGGAACTCCCATCCGAACGGTCTCAGTGGTCCAATGCAGGCGGAAACTATTGATTTAGGGGGAAGGGTTAGGGCCCGATTCTTTGGGGCTTCTGGAAATTTGGCCTGGGGAAAAAAAAAAAGTATGGAAGCTTGGGGGTGGGGTCACAATGTCTGAAAAATCTCAGATGAAACTTATGTGTGTGTCACTCGCATACACTCACAGGAGAAAACAAAACAAAACCAAACAAAAACTTGCACCCTGCAGTTTTGTCCCTGTTCTTAATGAGCGCCCCTTCATTCATGGAACAGGGGGAAATGTCTATAATATCATCCATGTGTAATATTTTTATCTGCTTTTTTCCCCTTTATTCTCTCCTTCTCCCCCCCCCCCCTAATTTTCTGGACAGATTTCGGGGTTTTGATTGGTTCTGCATGGGCAGACACCCCTCTGACTTACAATTTGAGTGAGCGGCATGCTCTCCGTGGAAGAGGGGAAAGCGGAAAGTATGTTTCATATTTCTAAATTTGGGAAGGTGCCTTACTCATTTTCAACTGCTGGAGTATAGACACTGGGGAGGGGGGGGGGGCAATGAGAATGACACTACTAAATGGGAGCTGTGGGGGAAAAAAATACTCCTGTGAACTTTGACAAAAACTAACAGGAAAGTGTCTTCTTGTATAGTTGAATTTTCCTGCACCAAAATCTCAAGGTATTTGTGTGATGCTAGAGTTGGAAAGGCCTATATAACCTATACATCACAGTGCACCAAGCTGATGAAGTTTGAAGATATGAAATAAATGAACTCATACATAACCAAGAAAATATTATAGGCCCATATGTCCCCCATGAGAGAAAAAACTGAACATCTTAAGCCATCAGCAATGCTGGTTATTTCACAAATTATGCATAAGTGAAGCATAAGCCATTATACATCTTAGCGATGTCCACACATATTCCCTTTATTTATCAGCAGCTATTAATGATAGGCCTATAGATTACTGTGTACACTTTGTATCCTATCAGTGACAAAAGCCAACTTTTGAGTAGGAACCATTCACGGTATATTGACTCTCCTGAATTAGTTCACTATCTCCTGGATAGGAGTCGGACTGAGTGCTGAGAAGAAGGGAAGATCGATGCATGAAAAGAAACTATGTTCGATTTCATGAGCCCCTTTTGCAACCATGAAAATCAAATTCCCTTCAGAAGCAGGTAAAGTTGTTGAGGTAGGTAAAGCTCACTATGATTAAACTGGAAACTTCCTCATGATGGAGGGGGAAACAATCCTATAAATTTCCTGTAAATTTACTCAGACCCTTGAAAAATTCCAACCTCGGTGCAAAAGGGGAGCGTGTTCTCCAATGACATGGGGTAAGTTTTCCTTTCTGTTTTTTGTTTAAACTCTGTGGTGTATTACCATGAGATTTCATACACGATGTTGGGAGACCTTACTCTTCAACCATGCAAGATTTTGCGAAGCATGCAAAAAGGTTATACAACCTTTAATAGTGTAATCAAACCAACATCAAGAGAGTGATGCGCTCTTTGATGAGCAAGGATGCGAGTGAATTCTCTTTCCCAATGGCATGATGTTGTCAGGAGCAACACTACCTACGACACGTTAATGGATTGTTAAAGATACTTCTGAGTTTAAAAATAAATGAATAAATAAAAAGGCTGTAAAAGGCAAGACATATTTTCTCTTTTGAATGCAGAAAAAAAAAACAGAATTTCTTGAGAAACCATCTAAAGTTCTAAGATGCTGGCATGTATTTTACAATCATAATAAATTTCACAAGATCACTGAAAATTCCACTATTTACACTTCCCCTTCTTTGAATAAAAAGTTGTATGCACAATTTCAATTTCAAAATAGGAAAATGAAGGATTAGAGTTTCCAGCATCTTTTAATTAATGTACAATTTTCTGAAATGTGAAAAAACCCATTTTCCTTAACTCTGAGTAGAAGAAATAAAGATTTGCCTGTATGCATTCACAATCAAACACATCAGTTCCTTTTATAAAATGTGATACTTTCATAATTGTAAATTACTTTGGTATTGAGAAATCATTTGGTATAATATCTTTACAAATATGAGCCAAAATCATAATACATTGACTGCCACTGTTTAAAAAATGACTTTCAGCATTTTGCACATCTATTTCAAGTTTCACATACATTCAACATTGTTTCTGCTGATGATAACGGTGGCACACATTCATTTCTGTGTGTGTGTGCATGTGTGTGTGACTGTTTTCATATTGGAAGGATTGTTTTACTTACGAGTGTTGTTTATGTTTGTGAACTTGTGTACAATTTGCATTTATGCCCATGTTATATATGCATGTTTCAAGGGAGGGATTGTTGTTTTTATATATTTACGTCTCTTGTGCATTTAGTATGAACATAAAATGTATACGTGACCACGTGCGTGTGCGTGTGTATGTTTGTCTGGGGGAAGGAAGAGGTTACGCTAGAAAGGAAGATGAAATGTGCAGGGGGAATGGTGTGAGTGATGTACACAGTACTTCCTGAAGATTTTGAGTAAGTAATTATGACTCACAGAGGCACTAATGTTACATTGCTCTTGCTCTTTAAAAACACTACAGGTTCAGCCACTGCCTTGAAGAAACACAAACTGTTATTTCTCCGACCACAAATCAACTACATTCACTCTGGGTCCATGGCACAGAAAAACTCAACAGGCTTCAACATCGAGTATGAGGAGAGAGGGTGATACAGAGAGTGCCGGATACTGTACAAGCCGTTATTTTAGTGAGGGTTTAATTTTCGCGAATTTCGCGAATCACAGTTGGATCGTGAATTCAACAACACGCGAAAATGTCTCCATGTGTCTTGTTAATAGCGCATTAACATAAGCATCGGCGTCAATTCGCGAAAACAACATCTCCCAAAAACGTCTATGGCCTCGTCATTCACGAAAATATCTGTACGTGAAAATAACAGCATATACAGTATATTTACTAATACTGTGATGTGCAACTTGGTCCGCAGACTGCCAAAGTGGAAATTTATCTGCCTACTTTCTTTCCTTTTCTGTCTTTCTATCTTTTTTCCTTTTCTCAGTGCTAGGCCAATTCAAACTGTGAACAAGCACAGTTCAGTTGGAACTGTGCTTGTTTATACTGATTTTGAGAAATACAGTATTTTTGTACGTTTTTCTCATATTTGTTCCCAAATATTTGTGTTCTTATTTTTGCTCCAGTTCAAGAAATGGTGATATTTGTGATTTTTTTTTACACCACAAAATATTCAAACATTTTCCCAAACTAAGACAAGGCAATTATAAAATGCTGCACAGTAGCTGGAGAAGAGGTTTGGCTAACATTATGTTTTTTTTGTGTGTCTTTTTTTCACTGATAAAATTCAGACCCTATACTCATAGAAAAGGACTTGTTAATGTTTGAAACCAAAACCTCGAAAAACAAATTGCTATGTCCTGATTGGTCAATGGCCACCTCACCTTTGATGGTACCATCAAAAAGTGTGAGGCTGCCTGACCATCTGGTGCAGAGTACTATTTTCTGGCATGGTTGGTATCTACACAGATATCCTGGAACCTTACTCACAATGTGAAGAGTTTTATTGCAAAATGAGCTACCGCCATTCTTGTTAAAGGGATGGTACAGTATTGGTGGAGATGAGAATTGGGCTTTTAACTGTTTGCGAGATACCAAGAAAACATGTATGATATAGTACAGAGCATACCATTTTAAGAGGAATTCAAAGTTTATTTGATGAAAATCGGGTTTGGAATGACTGAAACATCCAAAAACAAAGTAAAACAAAGCGATCGTAATAAGGTGTGGGTCCCACACTTTATTAGAATCGCTCTTTTTTGCATATCTCAGCCATTTCAAAACCAATTTTCATCAAATAAACGTTGAATTCCTCATAGAATTACATGCTCTTTCATGTTTCATGAGAGGTTTCTCATTATCTCACCAAAAATGTTAGAAACCTGAAATTAGGTCTCAACCAATACTATACGATCCCTTTAAGTTGAAATATTTGTGATTAAAGATGCTAAAAATCAAAGAAAATTATAAGAAAATATAAGATATTTTCTAATCATACCTTCTAAAATATTCCTTGTTCTGTCACGAGAGAGGTATTACTGGAAAGGTTTAATTTTGCTCTATCTGATGATGGACTTACTTTGAAATGATTAAAAATGGCACTTAGCTCATTTTGCATTAAAACTCTTACGTTTTAATGTCCACAACTATCTGACAAACAGACAAGGATGCTTTAATTCTTTTCCTATTCAATATGTATACACTGATATGACAACATAAACCACCATATACTTCACTATTAATGACAAAATGATAATGACACTTTTTGGTAAAGAATTGCTAATAGAATGTCAAGGTCAAGGAAAGTTACTTTTGAAATGAAAAAATAATCAGTCATATATACAGGATACAGATAGGTTGAATATGACAATGAATTTTATTATTTTATGTTTGCTTGCAAATGTGACTTAAACAGAGCAGTATCTTGTACATGTTTATTCAAATATAATCTTTATGTAATTTTTCAAGTCAGGAAGTTTTTTTTTTCCCCTATCAAAGTCAAACTGCAAACCAGAAGATCTACAGAGCAGAATCAACAACCACCTGAGCTGGCAACAGAGACACATGCACTAACAGTTGTCCTGTAACCACTAGCAACAACACAAGAAGGCTTTTTACCACACTGCAACATTGCTACACTGTATCAAGTGTTATCATCAATACTGCCCTCTTTGCCCGGATGTCATGCAGTGTTGGCTTGAGGAGTGAGGTTTTATGTAGTACAACCTTTATACTTCACATTTTAGAAAATGCTCCTAGAAGAATGCAAGGGTTTGATCACCAATCAGCCTATCAAAACGACCTAAAAACAAACAAACAAACAAACAAACCACACACAGAGAGAACCCAGAGTACTGTTATTCCTTGACTGTTGAAGAACAATTACCGGTAACTCTCAAATTTCACTCCAAAAAGACTTGTGTTTCACAAAACCTTACAAACATTAGTATCTATAATAGCCTTGCCCTTCACTGTGAGTTTTTTTCCCTCTCTCAAACTGGTAAACATTTTTTTGAAGGGATTTCCCCAGATATACATGTTTTCACTTCATTACTATATATAGTACATGGCTATTGCACTTTTGAAAGACCAATCTAACAAAGTTCTGTCTCTGATTAATACATCAGAAGCCCTATTGAAGCTTGATCAGAAGGTGTATCAAAGCTTCAACATGCATTTCTCTACTTTTTCTTTTAATTAGAATAAGAAGCCATACTCAAATCATAGTCTCTTTTACTCTTCCATGAAAAAAGACATACTTCAATCTCTTTATATTTTGTGAAACTCATATCAACAAGAATACAAGGAATGGCTTATCTTGCTAAAATCCTTTGCACTGATCATCAGAAAGTATAAAAATACAAAGCATATTAATCTATTTTGGGGGGTGGGGAATTTGCACCTCTTCACAACAAAATGAATTCACTGAGCATTAGTTTTTAGTATGATGAAATCTTGCAAAATTATAATTTGTCACAATTCTGCAAACCTATCGAGGAAGCAGCAGAAAAAAAAATGGCTGTGGGATAAACACAGTTTCAAGAATGGTGCCTCAGATGTTTAGATGCAATCAAGTCACTAAAAAAATGGAGGTTATTTCAGAACACCTAATTCAATAGGCTTTTTGAAAACTTACAATAATTAAAATACCAAGGCATTTCTACACTTTTTGAAAAGGACAGAAGGCAGTTGATGACTCACACCTTTTTTTGAAAATGAACATCAATTTTTAGCCAAATCACCTCATTTTGCCATTTTCAGCTTCATGTGTCTGAAGCTTTACCTGGGTAGAGCATTAACACATTACAACACCGATGCAGGTAAACAAGTCATTTTTTTTTTCTCAGAAAAAAATGCATTCTTTGCGAATTGGCACATATGGCAGCCAAGAAGTACTGTCGACACCGCCTACTGATATTTGTACATGGCACATGCGTTACCACTATTCTATGAGTTGTATTTTTTTTTTTTTTTTTTTGGGGGGGGGGGAACCTCATAGACAGTAGCTTGTTTCTGCTCTCACAATATCACATTTTGAATGTCTGAGATCCATTGGTGTTTTGTAACAAGCACCCACCGTCTGCAATGCAGGAGTATGCATGGGTGATTAATTGCACTTATTAGTTATTTTTGCTGTTAATATTCCTCCCATGGCATGCTATTTAAATATTTAGCATGGACAAAAGATGTGATTCCAAAAACCAAGTGCTATGATTATATCTAGAAGTACAGAGCACTTGTGAGTCTGTGTGCATGTATGTGTGTGTGTGTGTGTGTGTGTGTGTGTGTGTGACTGTCTATCTGTCTGTCTGCCCATCTGTGTATGGTCATACATACGTTCATGACCACATTTCTCAGTTACAAGTGCCTATCAAATTACCAATTAGCAGAGAATTTAATACCCCTACTTCTGATACAGTGTGCCGTCCAACACGTACACATATATCTATTTTGTTGTGGTCTGGTAGGAGAAGGTAACAGGCCCTATCAACAAGAAATTTTCTCTAACTATAAAGACAATTCTTCCTATTACATATAACTATAAAGAAAATTGTGGTGCTATTCAATTTTCCGTTACAATGTAGTGACGACGCTGTGCTGGTGCACAGCGCGAGCTCTATTTGATCGTACACAAAAAGCATGGAATACTTTCCCTAACTCCAAACTACCATAGCTTTGTAGATTTCTTAAGCAATTGTTTCATGTTAGCAAATATCAATTTATACGCTCTGAAAATGCATTCATATTAAGAAGTGACTATGCTTTAGTCATGATAAAAAAAGGAAACAAAATAGATGTGATTACTGCATGTATGTTCTACCGGTGCCTGCTGCACAGTAACTCCCAACTGCTGGAAGTGAACACCAAAAGTGTGACCCTGCTTGACCTTTGAAGCATTTTGCGCATGGGTGCGTTTGATCATCTCTTTCATTTGCACATGGCATACTGCTAGCATGGAAAGCAACAAAGAGTTTACATTTATATGCAGTAGGGTGAATTAGCACAAGCTACAAATGCCCAAAAGGAGTGAAAAGTGTACCAGGGTGCAAATCAGTCCAGAGAGCGGACGATATTCATTCAGGCTCCTAGGTATGAAGAGGTTGATCTTTGCTGACCTTACCAGAGGTTGCACGAAACTCAACTGGTCACCAGAGCAGCAATGTTGACAAAACCAGTTCCTATCTACAGTAGATCGAGTCTTACATGGCTGTATGACTACTTACACGATTGGGTGTGATTCGAAGGGGAATGGAATCGTGACTAGATTCAAATTGTGGTCAGACGGTCATTCATCTCCTCTGACCACTATTGCTTGGTCACAAAATGATAAGATAGTGCCAATAAATCCAAAGCAGCAAATCTGCATCTTCCATATCCAAGTCTCCTATCTTGACACCATTACAAAACTTGTACACATGGGCACGAATTTAACACCAGACACACACACTCACATTCACACACACATACACACAAACACACACACACACACACGCGCGCGCAGACAGACGTGTAAAGCTGAGGGCACACAAATGCTCCATTATGAAACACTACTTACGGTTATTAAAAGCTCTTGTAAGCAGGAGGCCGATTCACACATCTTCCATCTCCCCGGGCAGAGGTTTAATCGCATGGCCCCCAATTCTCACAGGCGCCCAACGTTGAGAACCAATCAAGGAAGTGATTAAAAAGCACTTGACGTTTGAAACCATAAGCCAGCCAGATATGCATTCATCTCAAACCTTTCTTAACCCTTTTGGTGCCAGGGACTTTGGATGATGCGTACAATGCTATGAGGTTTTCTGTGCCAGCTGTCACCCAGAGCATACAAAGAGTTAACATATTGATGCACACCAACATATTGTGGTTGTTTTAGGTACTGAAAAGCTAGTTGTGCAAGTGTGGGTACAAACCTTGAGCAAAGTATTCTCTTTTTGCCTGCTGCATAATTAGGCCAACCCTGTATGAAATTGCCATTACCATCTTTCTATGAGGAGAATACACAAACACTATCAACATTCTGACCAAATTGCAAGATGAACTGAAAAGCTCCTACCAAGAATTGAACAGACCGCTGCAGGCTTACTTCAGATATGAAACATCTTGATATTGTCTACGTAAAACAGGAAGAATATCTCACATTCAACTATCAAAGACATCGCCAAGCACATTCATTCTCATGATACACACACCTGCATCAGTGTTTACAACATGGTGGAATCACTGGAAATCCTGCTCCACAAGCATTACACAAAATAAAAAAGCTGAATATGGTATTGAGGACAGGTGTTCTATGTCATCATTACTGTTCTAAGCACATTGAAATGCTGCATGATCACATGGAATTCCATCCTATCTTTGGTCCACACTAGAAAATGTCTACAAGTGCTTTTGGCCACTATCACTCAAATTCTTTTCTATAGGTGTTCTGTCTGTCAAACCATTTGTATGATATGTACCTGATATCTCTAACATCTACCGTGGACATTAGCTATCAAGCATGGCCTGGGTTCTTTTTGCCAGATTTGTGCATGATTACTGTCTGCACAAAGTAAACATTTTGATGGATGTGTAGAAGACATTAATCGCAAAACTCATATTGTGGGCATTCAGTGGTCTCTCAGCTAGATTACATCCATAATAACTCTTTTGCTGGCCATGAGAATTACAGAAATTATGATTGATGATTCAACACTGATCACAATAACAATGTGATATAATATAATATCAGTTATAACTCCAACCCCCCCCAAAAAAAAAAAAAAAAAAACAACCACACACACACACACTAAAAAAACCAACTAACCAGTGGTGAGAATACATGCCTTCCACAAATGGAGTATTATTATTTGAATCATAATATATAGTAATCCTATCTCTGTTTAATACATGTTTCATCTCGCAGCAGCTCTCCGCTTCCCCATCTCCTTCTCGTGCCAGCTCTCCGGCCCGCATCATCGCCGTGGAAACCACCATTCTGCACGACATGTGGTGGCCGGACACAAAATGCCCTGGAATCCTAAATGCTCCAGTAAAAACTGGCTCAGTTGATTCTATTACTGCTCCTTTCCAGACATTAAAATCAAATTTGAATATGAAGGGTCGTGGTGGTGGTGGGAGGGGGGGGGGATGCATGGGAAGTCTCTTAAATTGCAATTAATCCTGAAGGGACTTTTAATCCTGTTACCAGCCATCTGCAATCTGAATTTCTTGTCTCTCTGACCGACTTGCTTTCCCCCATTCATTCAATTTTTGTGATTTATTCCTTTGTCTCAACTTCTCTTTCATGTCTCTTTCTGTCTGTCTGTCTGTCTGTCTGTCTGCTTTGTAGCAAACTTCTGGCTAGAAAGCTAAATGGATATAGGGTGCACAGAGGCAGTGACTTGCAGACTAATGATATTTGCTAGGGACACCATTTTGTATTGACTTTTAGTTTCTTAGTTTAGAGCAGATCGGATCTAAGCAGATCTGGATAACAAAGCACGTGATTAATCTTCACAAACGTTACTTACACAGAAACACACATACAATATTTGTATACAGGGCAAGTCCAAGATAAGGTCCCCTCAGAAGGCAAAATTTCATCTTTGCTCAATATTGACATGTTTGGTATCATTTTGAAGCTTATGAGTTGAAGTTTTGATTTCCGTGAAGGAAAAAATGATATTATTTAAATTTATGCAAATTTCAAGGGCTTCATTTGCATAAATGTGAAACACAGCGTTACGTATGGGACATTTATAAAAATTCATATTAATTCAAAGGAAAGCAAATAATATTTGATTAATATGTGGACATAAGAAGTTCATCACATAGTTTAACTTGGTATGAAAATTTAGGGATTATGCAAATGATTATGCAAATTAGCTCGTGTCCTATCATGAGATGTCCCATACGTAACAAAATGAGGTCATTTTTTTAGGTTTTTTCTTAAATTGCTAAGGTTATTTTAATGCCCTTTTGGAAAGTTCTAATTTATTGTTTAGAGAAATTAAATACCAGAGAAAAAAGAAAAAAAAGTAAAAGAAACATTTTTTATTAGGCATTGAAATAATGTTGCGTATGGGACAAATGCGTTACGTATGGGACATCCTCATACATATTGCATGTGAATGCATGTAGCTAGCTGGGAAGGTCTCTCTGTACACAAATGGTCAATCATCCTAAAGAAAGCATCCCAACATTGTAGCTAATTTTGAGTTACAGACACTTTAAACAATACATGAACTTGACTAAACAATTTTCAGAAAGGGGGAGGGGAAAATGGCAAAATACACAATGAAAAATCAGCATTAAAGGGATGGTTTAGTTCTTTTTTGTAGAAATGGGGATTCAGTTTTCAACATTTAAAGAGATGATTGGAAACCAATTATATGAATTACTTAAGAGCATAAAATCCTAAGACTAGAGGAATTCAAAGTTTATGTGATAGAGATCCAATTTGAAATGGTTGTGACATATATAGAAGAAAAAAAAGTAAAATGATTTATTTTTTTTATTGCAAGTGATACACAAATTGTCCTTATTCAGTTTTCAGTAGTAGCCACAACAAAATTCATGGGTATACAGTGTACATACATACTGAGTTGTGACTCGAATCAATGACCTGACTGCTAGACAGACATCATATATCTACTCGATCACTGGGGTTCCACGCAGCAGGTATTGCTTATTTATTAAACTTAATATTTCTTGTGTCAAGTTGTTTTTTATCGAAACTAAATGGCAAACTGCCCTTCATTAATGCAAATAAACACTATAAACTATTCAATTTTTCAGTAGTAACTATCCTGATAAAAATAGGGCATACATACTCAGGTTGGTCATAAAAAATATAGAATATGATTGAATGTGATTATGATGGTAAATATCTGGGGAATATTGTTCCCTTGTCAATCTGGATCAGTATTTGAGTAATTTCAACTGATTCCACCTCAATAATTATGCAAAAAATTTGTTTAAATGGGTATTTTGCAAAATTATTTTTCAAAATACCCATAAACATGGTTCGGGGGACAAGGGGCATGCATACCCAGGTTGGTCATAAAAATATAAAAATATGATTGAATATGATTATAATGATGAATATTTGGGGAATATTGTTTCCTTGACAATCTGGATCAGTATTTGAGTAGTTTCAACTGATTTTACTTCAATAATTATGCAAAATACCCATAAACATGGTTCTTCACACACTAAATGAATGGGGGACAAACTGTCCCATACGTAACTGTCCCATACGTAACACGTCATGTCTGTCTTTAATTAGAACCTCTAATTAGAGCTTTTTGCCTAATGACATGAAACTTACCTGTTATAATCTTGAGTGTTGTGACTTTCATCACAGTGAGTTACAAGTTGTAGAATGATATACTTTCAGAGAGTTTTGAGGTTGAAAAAAATGTTCAAAAAAACAAAATTTTTCTGGTCCCATACGTAACGGCACATATTTTCTCTTCTAGAATATAATTGTCAAGGTCATTTTTCTCAATTTTTTACATTATTATACTTCTTCTAGATATCAATCACCATGATGAAGTTCAATATGATCAAAGGCCATTAACACTACTTTTTAGGTCATTAAAGTCTCTGAATGTCCCATACGTAACGTGCGCGTTATCTTGGACTTGCCCTACACCAATTCAGACAAACTACATTAAAACCTTTTTTTTCCTCTTCTATCTACCATTCAACAAATATACATATATAAACCATATATTCAGGATTTTTTTTTGTTTCTCAAGCAAGCATTCAAGTGACCGAGTCAACACTGAATATATCCTGCATTTTCCAAATTTATTTTACCCATTTTTTTTTCCATCTCTCTTCTCCCAAAGAACATACAAACACTCTCCTACCATGTGGTAATATTCTTGACACATAATACAAAATACACACACACATGTCAATCTACAAATGTTTGTAACACATGACAGCTATTTCACAACACTATTTCATACCCATATTTCTATTTTTCCAAGCCCTAACATGGTTTGTCTGTTTTTCACTGTTCCTCATTCTACACATAAATTAACAACATATATCAAGAATTGGATGTGTAAATTGTTGAGAACAACAAATGAGAGAATGAATTATGGGGAATATAACTTGATGCTAATATAAGACTAATTCTTGTATAATTCATGATGCATTTGTAAAGAATGACAAATTATGAAGTTGGGATATACATACAGTGCGGAATATAACAAAGAGAATGTACATTGCATTCTCTGGTTGTACAATGACATTTTATCGATTATTT
Source organism: Diadema antillarum (assembly GCF_040938485.1). Lineage (NCBI taxonomy): Eukaryota > Metazoa > Echinodermata > Echinoidea > Diadematoida > Diadematidae > Diadema > Diadema antillarum. Next base: position 187,860 of record NW_027272507.1, read on the forward strand.
ATCATAGATCCAAGAACAAAGTAAAACAAAGTGGCCCTCATGACATCCTGTTTTTTTTTTGAAATTTCAGCCATTTAAAATCCAATTTTCATCAAATAAACTTTTTTTTTTAAAGAATTGTATGCCCTTTAATATTTCATATAATAGGTTTCTAGTTATCCAGCAAAAAGCTAAAATCTGAATCCCCATCTCACCCAAAACTACACTATCCCTTTAAAAATTATGATAAACAGATACAACAGCAAAGCAGATAAATTTGGCTTCTGGGACTCAACAGGATTGAAAAAAAAAACAGTGAAGAGTTCGGTAATGCACACAGCTACATGGGCTTACATCATCAGATGCTAAGGTCGGATATTGTCATCAATAATTGCCATTCATTTTCACACAATGGGCCTTTAAATTAACTGCTATCAACTCCCTGCCTTGCAATTTCCATTTGCCCATAAAAAAAAGAGATAGAGAGAAAGAACAAAAAGAGGTCCACCATATTGTCATTACAATTGTATAACCTGCACTCTCTACACCTCTTCTCTCTCATCCCCCATCTCTTTTTTTCTTATATATGCTTGTTTCTTCTCTATACTGTCCTGTTCTTCATGTCCATTTAGTCATTCACTCCAGTTTCCTTAACTCCTGAGGAATTTCAAGTCCATGTCATGTTTCTAATATATAGCTCTCCTAGTTACTCTCTCTCTCTTTCTCTCTCTCTGTCTGTCTCTGCATGAGTAGGCATTATGCACATTGGACATGATGGATAGACTCATTGAAAGTGAGTTGAATAAATTACCATTTTGTGTGGAGACAGAGCAGAATTATTGAGGTGCTGTTAAAAACGAAGCGGGGGGGGGGGGGGGGGGGGGCAGCCGGGAAAAAAGGAGCTACTAAGGTTGATTTCTTTTTTCACACATTGCACACAGGCAACTGGAACATACACGGAAGCTTTCATGTCTCATACAGCCAGGCAAAACAGAAGTTGTGACTTCCACTGACATACACCTGAAATATATCACTTCATATAATACAATATAATATGATATACTATACTATACTATAATATAATATAACATAATATAACATAATATAATATAATATAATATAATATAATATAATATAATATAATATAATATAACATAATATAACATAATATAATATAACATAACATAACATAACATAACATAACATAACATAATATAATATAATATAATATAATATAATATAATATAATATAATATAATATAATATAATATAATATAATATAATATAATATAATAAAATATAATATAATATAATACAATATAATACAATATAACATAACATAGCATAATATGATATATCATATATGGGTTAAGGACTGCAAAACTGGAGCTAATGACAACCGTAAGCATGATTTAATCTCTTCAAAGTCTACTGTTGATATGTGCTCTTTGAAACTATGCCATTAAAAGCAAGTTAACCATCAATATTTTCAGAATGTTTATAATTTCACCACACTCTCAAATGGCTATGTGGCAAACTGCACGTGCTGTCTTGATGATTGAATATTGTTCCCTTAAAGGGAAAATTTTGGACCAGTTAAAAGTTCATTTGGAACTTAGAAAGAGTAAAATATGACAAGCATAACACTTCAAATTTGGTCAAAATGGGCTTGAAAGTAAGGAAGTTATGAAATTTCAAAGACTGGCTAATTTTTGCAAAACAGTTCCTGAACTGTTGATATGAATATGTAAATGGGTAAGCTGATAATGTCATCACCTCACAATTTTCGATTGATCATTTTTTTTTTAAAGGATGAAAATTTGACTCTTTTGCTATAAAGGTGTCAAACATACTGTTATTCCTGGTTGAATATCTTCCAAATAATGATCAGTCAGATAAATCATGATATGAAACTGGGGTATGATTTCATTTGAATGAAAAACTGGAAAATTCACAATTTTATGTAGACACTGTTTTGCAAGTTATGAGAGAATGACATCATCATTTGCGTAGTCATATTGACTGTCAAAGGTCCTGTTTACCATTGGGAGCAGTGACATAAAAAAATTCAAGATATCACATTTGATGAATATGTGTAGGTCTGCTGTATCACAAAATGTGCTACCATATAAAATATTTGTAATTAAGCCTAAAATATACGGAGATATCAGTATTTTTCTTAACAAACCATAACTGTAGACGGTTTAGTCTGGAAACATTTTTATCATAACCGTTGTTCACATTTTGTGTATTTAATAATACTTAACATCAATTATACAGATTCAAATTTTTACAGTGGTTGTTTCTATTCCTAACTCACATTTCAGAACTATTTTAAAGCACTAATGTTAGGTTTTTGTTTCATCTGCAAATGGTAAATTATGCCTTTAAAGAACAGTGTAGTGAGAGTTAGCAAAATTTCATGATTTCACAACTTCCTAAATCTTCATCTGATTTTGATCAAATATTCATTGCCGTGCTTTTTAGAACATGTGATTCTTTCTTTTAAGGGCAACTTTTAACTGGTCCAGAATTCCCCTTTAAGTTTGTCCGCGGCAGATTCTGCAAACAATCTCCTGTCTGTCTAGCCTACTTGCTCATCTAGGAAAGTTGAGTTTTCCTCTCCCTGATTTGTTTTTCCTCCTGATGAACACAAAGAGATATCCACAGGTCTCCCTATGACCATCCCCTGTTATGGCAGTAACTATTGAGTCTTCTGTACAGTGTTTCCAATTAACCCACTGAGGGCTATAAGTCTTGAAATGGCAGTGACATTGTACGGCAAATGAAATTGGTTGCCAGGACGGCGGTGGAAGAGTTAAAACCAAATTCAATTCATATGACATCACATTGCCCTCAGAGATTTACATCAAGCTATGCTACGAGCAAATTTCCCATCAGATATTTTCGCATCAGCATCAAAGCACACAACACTGCAATACATATCAAAAGAGGCACTTGTATCATAACCAAAGGTGTTTTTATTTCGTAAGCCCCATCAACGAGAATATGCAGTCGCTGAAAATGTAATCAGAAATTGCAATCTTTTGACCCTTGTGACAATGTTCCGAGATTGTTATATCTTGACCATAGAGACACACTTATCGCTTTTCCACATGTGGTCATCATACACCCCATGATATTTCATGTAACATAAGAGTCTGACCTCGTAGAAGGATTACGCAATAGTTGTCGCTGACAGTGAATCAACTTTTGCCTACTGACACCTCCCACAGTGCTTCAAATTGTGACTGCAAGCTACTGACTTAAACAAGATGAGCACAGAATAGCTGGAAGCAGCTTAAGTCATAACAAATCGGTACGGAGCAGACAGTCGGGATGGGTACTATGCACGATAAACGCATTCCACAACAATGCATGGTGACCGACAGCAGCTAAAAACCTCTGACCACTACGTGAAGGAAAGCGACACTGAGAAGGGATATCCAACAAAGGGGATGAGACAGGGACCGAAGATTTAATAATTCATTTCTTCCTTCTTCGTCTTTTTTTTTTCCTGGCAGTGGCACACACTAAGAAACCTCCGCTCCTCCGTCCCACACGTCTGTGTGCGCGTGTGTATGTGTGTGATTACCTCTATGTCTGCCTGTGTGTCGAAGACTGGGGGAGAAATCGCGTAGCCTGCCTGCCTGCCCGCCACGGCCACGCATTAACATCTGTCATTGTTTTTAGCCAGCGCAGTAAATACGTGGTCTTGTCACCCGCCCGATGTAATATCTGCACTGCTCCACTTACAAACATCACAAACAAGGATGCAAAAAATGTTGGGCAGATGTTTTGGGCATCATGGATGAAAATTGGGTCGCCGAAAGGTCACACTAGAGGTGGCGCTTGTTCGGGTTCGGGACTAGGCTCAGTTTCCTTCCATACATGCAATAAAGTGGCAGGAGGTTAAGAAGGGAAGGATGAGGTATGCAGGCGAAAGAAGTTGTAAAGAATGAATCATTACATACAGCAAATTACAGAAAAGGGGGAGTACAGAATGCAGATACTTTTAGGTCAGTTTGGGGAGTGGAAATTTAATTCCAGGTATCTTAACTGACATTAAAATTCCCTTCTGGGGGTCTGTCTATGTCCATACCAAAAAACGAAGGCGGAAGTATCATTTACAGCATTCGTCCATCGAAAGGATAAATACAAGAAAAAATGTTTACAGAAATGCTCCCCGCTCCCCAAGAAAAAACATAAAACAAAAACAAAAACGTCCCTACATGGAAGGAGAGAGAAAACACACACAAATAGATACAGCAAAACAGGAAGAGCAATTCCTGAAATTTTCGGCTCAAACACTTTATGTGATTCCTGCCTTCCCCCTGTATGCTAATGAAGGCTCTTGTGGTTAAGTGATTACATGCGTGTGCGATCATAGATACGTGACGCGGGATTCCACGCTCTCCTGCGATAGATACGATCATAAGTCAAGGAACCTTGTGCGAGTATGGCTCGTCTTTTTTACACATGCTCACCCTCTCACTCTCCGTCTCTCTCTCTGTCTGTCTCTGCCTGTGTCTCATGCTGTAGTATCTCTCTGTTTTTCCATCTCCCCTCCCCCCCCCCCTTGGCTGATGGAAGCGGCTGTGAAATCTATTATCTATCTGTCCTATCATCATCATCACATGCTTTTCAGGGCTAAGTGTGTTATGTCTTGTCATACTGTCTCAAGAGGGTACTAGATTTTGCCACTGGGTTTTAAAAACAAATGCACAAAAAAAAAAATGGAAGAAATATTTCATCGCCTTTTCTGTGAAGGTGATAGCTCTCATTTGTGAAGCATCTTAGGTAAGTCCAGATCAAGAATGATCCTGATTAACAAAAACCTGTTTTGGTGAATAAAGGTGATTACTCTTCTTTTTTTTTGTGAGGGTCACAACTAAGCATTTATACAAGATTATTTTACAGTTTTGCACCAGCACACAGCTAGAAAATGCCTAACAGTACATACTAATGCTGATGATGTAATAAAAACATCAAAAAGACCAATTTTGTCAGGGACAACTCGGAAGAAATATAGTGGTCATATATGCATTGACTGTAACTTTGAATAGGAGATTTGATACAGCTTGGGATAGGGGGGGGGGGGGGCTGCACCCTTTCTCATTAACTGGACAGTGTCTGGAAGGGCTGGACAATGTAATGTGACGAATACGCTAGACTTTGAGTGTGTTTATGAACTCATTTCTGGCACAGAATTACGGTTTCCCTATGACTTTCAGGGAGATTCGACAGTTGATAGATGCAAAGCTGTTTTGATTGTGGGGTTAGAAATGGCTTTCTAAAATGCAAAAAAAAGTGTGATCTCCGACTTATTTGAGCCAGAAACACATTTCTGTAGAGATGATAAATGCAAAGTAGTTTGGAACATGTTTATATCTTGGACCTACCCACGCCAACTACATGATAATCTGCTCCTCCCGTCAAACTGTACAATGGAAATGCGCAGTGTCAAAGCCCTCCTCCTCTTGACTCATGAAAAGAGATGATAAGTGCAACAACTCAAGAAATGCGATCCGAAAGATCTTTGCAAACGCGTTTTGACAGTGGGGTATTGAAACATGTTTCAAACATTGGAAAGATGATAAATGCAGCCTATGTTTCAATCTAGGCCTATATCCTTCCAACATAGAATCTAGCTGTACAAAATGCACATGAAAAATGGCTCAAACTTTTGCTGCTCTCAAAAACTTCCTTGTCTTGACTGCCAATTTTTGGATAATGTTTTTTGGGAATCCTGTTTCACAATGAGTCCTGACAAAGAACTAAAAACTCTGTCATGATGAGCAACGGTGGGGGGGGGGGGGGGGGGAGGGAAGAAAATCAAGAAGACTGCCTAGCAGAAAGATAGCAGCTGCATCACTGAATGGCTACAAGAGAAAAAGAGTAGTGCTCTAGTGGTGTATATCATCCCGCAACGCTGGGCTGCTGGTTCACAGGGTATAGATCTTCGAGATGAAGCTAGTGGCAAGGACTTTAATCAGACGTAATCAGCTATGGGAGACAACATTTGATTAGCGGTCTGTCCCTTCCCTCGCATCATGCGGCTAATCATACATGGACATTGCACAGAGCAGAGGTTATAAGCCTGTGAATGATGCAAGAATTAGGCATTTTGTCCTCTTGAGATTAGACAACCGATTGTGCTTTCCTGCTGAACGACAACGGTTGTTTTTTCTTTTAGCTTTAATAATATGCAATTTCACTGCAGACACGGACAGATTCTTCTACGTTACATTCATATGACCAAGACAAACACTCACAGAGACACCATATTCGTGATTTTAAAACTCGCAAATTCCTTCATAAACGGCATTGAATTCCAGCTCAGGGAAGACATGGAGATGCCAAGTAAGGGAAAGTTAGGAAGTATTTTGCCATTCACCACAGATTTCTTGTCAGGTTGGATATGCAGATAAGTGCACACTTTCTTTGTCTACTGCCCAATACTGGGCAGTCCAATTCCCTGCTTGCAACACGTAAATATTGTGTTTCACTTGCTGCATCTATCTGCATATGAAGACACACATGACGTAGGTACCTACGTCCCAATGTTTAAAAATTGATCAAACTCACATTTCGTGATCATCTAAATAAATAATTATGAAAGCATTGGCACGTTGCCAGACGCCTCACAATCAAATTGCGGTCAGAAGAGATAACAGCGAAGATTGCGTATACTACTTCTGCCATCATTAACTACTAAATGCATGGTGCAAAATACGATGTTCAGGGCATTACGAAAGAAAAACAGGGCCTTGGCGACGTTTCTTAACAACGGTCTATCGATACCATTCATCTTGCTCCATTTACGCGGCAATGTGCAGATAGAAATGTGAGAATAATGATTATGAGCGCCCGAGAATATTGAGTGGGAGAGATTGCTCGCTCTCTAATTATGCTGGAGATTTTCCTTGTGACACAAGAAGCAGGCAATCTTCTTGTAAGTGCCAGCGTTATCAATAATGAACAAGCCAGTCCGGAGGACACAGTCAAGCATCACCATCACGCTCCACTGGAGTGTGGCCGGAGTGAGGGGAGGAACGAGATGGTGGGGTGGGGGAGGAAGGGATGGGAAACAAGGTGAGATGAGGGATGATAGAAGGAATCAAGGATGGAGGGAGGAGGAGGAGGGGGTTATGCGAATATATATGTGGTGGAAGAAGATCTATCTCAGGTGGTAGGGAAGAAAATCACAACATACATAGAAGAATGGGGAGAGGGTCAAGCAAGGACGCCCCAATGAAGTGCATATAGTATACTTCACATCTCCTGAAGACATGACTAGTAGAAGGGTCATTTATGATACAAATGTAAATGCTTCCAGTTGGAACAGATTTCTTGATCAAGCTACAAAACAAGCCAGTAAGCTAAGGCAAAAGAGGAGCAATATAAGAGAGAATAAATTCTCCTGTGCCTTTTAAGGAGACTTAAAGCTTCATAAGGAGAGTAGCATGGTGGGTGGAAATGTAGTAAAGATTTTGGGGTTTGGGTCAATGGGAAACTTGTGTAGTGTTGACATCATTACCTTTTGCCAATTTGAGTATGTGTTTTTTTTCCTCACTGATTTGCAAAAACAAAATGTCACCAAAATTAACTGTCAGCACTTTCTTATGTCAGGCCTGGTATCTATGATACCTCTACTATTCTGTTTGCCTGATTTTCCACATATTTATTGATTTATTACCAATTCTTTCAAGCACGATAATGGTCCACACTTTCAGACAGATACACACACTTCTTTTTTTTTTTATTTCAGCACCTCTGATCAATGTTTCTAGCTTGCAGATATAAAACAATCAAGTTCACTAATCACAGATTTTGTCCAGTGTGTGCTTAAAAGTAAACATTTGTGTTCTAGGAGGCTCATGATAAACCCGCACCGAGAAAAGGTAGATGGAAACGACAACAACAGAGGGAGAGAGATGAGAAAAAAAATGAAGACAATGCTGAAGTAAGGATGATACGGTATGCTAACATTTCATATGTTTCATCTTAAGTTCATTTCATGGGTACATTTATATAAACCATCATTTACATCAATCAAATATAAGGTGAATATCAGCGAATGCTATTACAATTTGTTCCATTGCTACATCAGGCAGACTGTACACACACAAAAATATGCATACTTATATAATGAAGACAACAATGAGGACTTGGAGGGCGGGAGGGTTGTGGATGGTTAGGGATAGACAGCCCAACATATGATATATGGGGGGGGGGAGGGGTGAGAAGCAATGATGGGGGGGGGGTAAGGTTCACTGGTCTATGTCGGTAAGCGAAGTCACAGTCAACAACTCCACCACTATAGCTCTCTGGTGGGGCATTCACAGCGGGTTATTTGCGGTCACGGCGAGGGGAACCAGGCGGATCCCTCTTGTTGGGAGAATGGGTGCACGACCACTCCGGGTCGGGGCACCCCCTCTCTCTCATGCTTTTGTCATTACGGCCGTGGCTCACACGTTCGGCCCGTGAAACATGTGCGATGCATATACACGCAACATCCGCCAAATGGCATTTCCACGCATGTTAGGCAGGAGATTACAGAAAGAGAGAGAGAGAGAGTGAGTGAGGCAAGTGTCCTCCAAGTATGTTGGGGGGGGGGGGGGGCAGGTTAATGGTATGACAATTAGAAGACATTTCCTGATACCCACACTTTTGATGCATGTGTCTCTACGGGATTACGATTTCCAGTCTGCTCTCACAGCAGCAGTTTTCCTCGCACAGCACATTTGAATTGTTGTTTGCTTATCATTTCTGACCATTCAGATTCAAGCCAATATGATTTCAAAATGATATGGCATACATAATCCCCCTCCCCCTAAAAATAATGAAATAAAAGAAGGAAACATCAATGTGCAAATGTAATTCCACAACCTGCTTCATGGACTATTTTCACCAACAACAACTTACACCATGGGAGTAGACAACAGCAGTAATGATACGGCCCAGTTGTGGGAGTAGTAATAATAACAGGTGTTTCATCAGGCTGATTAACGACTCGCTATCAAAAGGTCATGCTGGGGCCACTTCCACGAACACAAATTAGGCAGACTTTGTAGATTCAAGTCACCTGTCTTGTTACTTCTGCTGGGACCGATTACTTTCCCCTGTAGGCTCTTGTTGCTTTAATGTCAACTGAAGTTAGTTACCACTTATTCCCGAGGACTGATGTAAACAGTCATGAATGTTCATTTCCTAGCACCCTGCTTCATTCACAGCATCTTGAAACACAGACCAAATTCATCAAAGACTCTATCAGAGTCTTTAATTCAAATTGACAGATATCTGTGTTTCACATTTTCTTGCTTTTTTCAACAAAAAAAAATCCCTTTATTCATGGCGGCCGTGGCGACAAGTGACAATTACGTACTACAATCACACTACGTTTCACGACCAGCCGCAAATGAGCATGCTCAGATGGGGGGGAAAATGTCATCGTAAATATAGGTCCCGCCGGGAGATATGACTTTGCGTTGCCAGTGAAAGTAATACACTTGACCTACCCCGCAATTCATCCCTTCGGTTCTTGTTAGAATCCTCTTCAAACCACACGATGACTCGGGATAAAGAAATTGCCCAAATTGGTCACGTCAGTCCTTGCGACCACCGTCACACGTCACACGCGAGCCACATGCGGCTGATGGCGAGTAATCATTCCTGACCACGCTGGCTGGCTCAGCTCGGGATATCAACAAAGACGGGTATCCCCCATGAAAAAAAAAAATATGCGACCATAACAGAGTAGCAAGAAGTACATTTGTAAACAGAATGTGCTGGATTACATTAGAAAAGAAATGTAGATAATTGATTGGTGGCAATTTGGGAATGGATTAGATAAGTCACTCTGTTCAGTGACAAAGAGTTGCAGGTTAAAATTTCCAATTACATACATTTTCATAGAGCTACACGATTGCCAAATTGACCTCATCCTATTATGTTACGTGTCGTGTCACGAATGAACGTTTTCCGACTGCAGGCTAAGCAGTGACAAGATTGCAGCAGCAACATTTTTGGAAGTTACATCATTTGGCGTTCCAAATAATGACATAAACATGCAGCTGTCTTGCAAATTTGCTTCAAATAATACCTTTCCAGTACATTCATTGTGTTATGTGGCCTCTGTTGAAAGGCTGCATAAAAAAAGAGAGTGAGTAATAATGCGTGATCAGTCTCTCAAAAATGCTCTTTGCATGCATCAATGTGACTAATAAATATCTCCACAAAGTACAGGTTAACAGACTAAGATAGGGCCCGACATTCCTTTAATGACCTGCCGAACCGTTCTCATTAACTGGCCCCTCGTAATGCTTTGCCGCTCATTTGCATAACAGGCCTCTTAAATGTCGCTCATTAAATGCTTAATTCCATGCAGCTTGGTGCCCAGGGTCACATATTGCAATTAAATTCAGTTGCACAAGGTCTATAGTTTGAGAGCCTCTTTATCGCTCTGGTTAACCATCCATCAAAACTATTTTTTAAGTTTCCCATAAAATTTTGCAATGACGTACAAGAAGAAGGACCTCACAGACAGATCAACAGAAGTGAAGGTAGGGTTTCACGTACAATGCACACACACACATACATACACACATAAAAACAGACACACATACAGACACACACAGAGACACATACCGGTACATACACGAAGATGCCTGAAGACCAGCATATAAGCATCTACCTCCATGATATTAGCAATCAAACAGCTGAAACACTGTCTTCTTGAATCAACTATGTCGGTTAAACCTTGGTACCTCGCAAAATAGGATAGTTTGGCAAATGTTGCAGTGTTTTTCCAGAAGGATGATTAAGTCTCACACATGCCTTCAATAAATTTGGAGTAATATTACAAATTGTAAACTTGACAGATCTGAACAAATTCAAGCTTTGTTTATCTGTTTTTCGTATGCTTCAATTTTGTGTATCTTCTTTATAAACATTAAAACTTTATGAGTAAAGATCTAGGGCATAGTAATAAATGAAATGGCAACATAAATAGGGAGCAATTTGAGTAAGAAGCTGAAAATTATGAATGTGCATTCCTTAAGTTGTTTTGCTTGTGATTTTCTTTTCGCATGTGTGTGTGTGAGTGTGTAGTACTGTGAGTGGGGGTTCTCCAAAGGAAATATGCAAAAGGGGGCTGTCTTGTACATTCCTGGACCGAACAAACTAACCGGTCAAAACACAAAACAAAACCCACAAACACATATATTGTTTAGGCAGAACAGCCCAGACCATTTCAGATCTGCCACATTAGCTTGATGCTTAAAACAAAATCTTGATTAAAAAGATAAATTACAAAATAGAAAGAAAAAAAAAAATATTCCAGACATCTATGTTATAGCTCAGAGTCTCTTTGACGTATGCCATGCCATTTTTGCTTGCTTCCACCATCCATGGCAATAATGTATTTGTGCAGGTAACCATGACTGCACTTAAAATGCCTCCTAAATGCATTGCAACATTGTTGTGTATCTGCCCTCCTTTTGTGCATGTGTTAGCCTGCGTGTGTTGCATTTTAGTCACGGGGGGGGGGGGGGGGGGGGGGGGGGGGTGGTTGGGGGTGGGGCAAAGTCATTCTGACACTTAAGTCTACAGCATTTTTGTGCAGTTGCCAGATAAGGCTAGTGTCGACGTTGACACGGGCAACATAGCAACCCAAACTTTTCCCGCCCGGCTGGGGGGAAACTGGACATGGCACGTCCGATGGTTAGGAACCAAGCTTACACATACTTTGCCAGCAAGTGCCATGGCAACAGTGAAAACAATAGTTCATTAAAAAATAAAAGAATTAAACATCTACATTCATCCACCTTTCTCTCCGCCACCGAGTCTCACAATCCAATCAACTCAAAACTTGTGATAAGTTCGTAATACTACACTCCCTCTACCATCTTCATTTTGCAGGAATTAGTTAAGAAATGAATAACATGACGACCATCCAAAATTAGGTGGAGAATTAAGGATGACAGAATCCCGCTAAGACAAATCTAACCCCCCCCCCCCCCCGAACACACACATACATATTCAAGTAGAGTAAGAAATTCAGGTTGATGAATTAGCTAGTGCAAATGTAGGATGTGTACATGTATACACTGCCCTAGAACAAGTCAATAGTTTGTTTTGTCCACAGTGCCGCTAAGCCAGGTGAAACTATTTGGAGTAGTTGATGGATGCGTCCCTTCATCCCGAACAAGTTGTGCTTGCTGTAGCCTACATAGGTGGACACAAAAAAAAAACCCTGGAACACCGTGCCTCCACACGTACTACTAAATCGGCAACAACAACGCAACAAGAGCGGGAACGCTATGCAAAGTGGGACGAGCTGTGGACGGATGGATGGATACACAATCGCCTGAGTCGGGGCTTCCCGCTCACGCACTGACTGTGTTACCTTGCGACGAACTGGATGAGCCTCTCACCACTAGCTCGCAAGTCTCCCAATACGAGTCGCCTCAAACTCGATGCTATGCGGAATCTTGAGATGCACACTCACATTTTTTTCATTCCCTGTCCCTGCCCCCCCCACCCCACGTCAAGTTTTATTGAATTTGTCACAAATGAATAACATCGAGAATGTGCTTTGTTTTAAACAAGAAAAAAAAAAAGGGAAGAAGAATGCTGATGAAAATAATAACATTGCTATAGAAGGGTGAAATTGCTGGCTGAAACTCAAAGTAAAGCAGTGATGAACACATTGTTGTGATTAAACCGGCCATCAAATTTAGTGGAAGCTACTCAGATTCATATCTACTGCTGATGAGAATCAAACAAGGGGGAAGTGGTCTAGGGAGGCATAATTGGTCGGTCAGTGACCCCTGGTCACATTCATGGCATGTGGGAGCTGTGATTGGCTACTGTACAGCCTCTTACTATCCAGCACTTGTAGACATTGCACAGAATCTGACAACACACAGCCTTAACTACCACTAGTAGGAGTGTAAGGATTAATCATGCTACCAAAGTCACTATACGTGAAAAGCAATATATGCAAACTATTTACACTTGCCTACTTAAAACAATTTTTTTTCCATTTTTATTTACCTCTCTATATTTTACCAAACAATCATAAAAATATTTGTCGCTGAATATAAAACCTTATTTTGTAGATATGTCCTTCATAATTATGTAAGTCAAATCTTAATTTTGAGTTTTACTGCAAGGTCTAGACCCATGTCAAGCAGCTGCTTATCAAAGCACTCTCCTGCTTTTCTTTTCACACAATTATTGCAAATATATAATTTCCAAACTGACTAATTCAAATCCCTTTTTTCTTTATATTTTTCTTCTAAATTTTGGTAATTGAAATGGCATAACATATTTTGAATGATTATTCAATCATTATTCAGCTAATTTGCAACTGTCATATAGTGTGCTAAGTCTTATGCATTGATTAATGTTATACTCATGATGTATGTATGTATTCTGATATTATGCTACGCCTTATGCATTGTGCATTGTTATGCTCAAAATATTTGTATGTATTCTTTTGTCATGTGTAATTTGAAAAAGCAGAAATAAATCCTTGAAACAAATAAATAACGAAAGACGAGCTGTCTAAAGGAAGGCAAATTCAGACAAGGACTAAACACAGTCATTGCTTATTGCATTTTCAACATCAAACGTGTAATCTTTTGGCGACTTTAATCAAGCTATAGTGGTTGTGTCAATGAATGAGAAGTGGCCCATGTATTTTTCATTTGTGTGTGCCTAATATCACTCTTACTTACCTGTAGGTGCCTGTCCTATGCCATGGTTTGTTAAAACTACAGATGCTAATGTTTAATATTTTGACCTTCTTGGTTCCAAAAAATTATACGAGGGCTATTTTAGCTAAATAGATACGTAATAGCTACGGAGCGGGTTTTCCAACACAGACCGCGTTATGCATGTTGGAAAAAAAATACCCCACATCAATTCAAAACCTCGCGATGCATGACAGAGTCGAAGAATACAAAACGCCACACGCGGTCATGCTTTTCCACTCTTTTTCGCGCACACTGGTGGCCAACTGCCATGTATTATGTATCTTAATGACATAAGGCTATGCAAGAGCGTAATACGAAAAGAGACCTGCTTCATACGAAGTATAAGACAAAGGAAACAAAAGCCGAGATGGATAGAACAGCGTGAGAGACAAAGAGGGTGACATACAGACACACGGACAGACAGATGCATAGAGGTGGAAAAACAGAGAGAAAGAAAGAGAGAGAGATATGGAGGATAGAAGAATACTGAAGAAGAAGAAGATGATGAGAAGAAGAAAGAATAGAAAGGAGGGAGAGATGGAGAGATTGTGAGAGAGGGAGAGCATGGAGGGAGCTCCAGCGAGCTCATTAGCTGGGCCTACACTCAGGGGAGTAATGAGACGGGATGATTGATGGATGGACTGCTCGGCCGTCCAGGCCGGAGTGACTCAAGACAACTGCATCATCTTCCTCCTCGAGATGGTCAGAACACGGGAGGATGGAGGATGGAGGAAGAGAGAAAACAAGATGGAGAGGGAGATGGGAGAGAAAAACAGAAGAGAGAGAGATCGGGAGAGATGAAAAAAAAAAGAAGAAAAGAGCTGCAGTTCACTAAAACATAGGCCAGGCTATATGTGCCTCAGTATAGGAGGGAAACAGAAAAGAGAAGTATAAACATATCTAAATATATATATAGAGAGAGAGAAAAAAAAAAGATAAGACAAATAACGAAAAAGAGAAATATATAAACATAGAGAGAGAGAGAGAATGAGACAAGGGGAAAAATATATTTGAACATACTGATAGTGAAAGACAGAAGAAATTTAGGAAGAGAAATGGGACAACTATCAAAGATACCCTAAATTCATTTTAAAAAAATTATTGCACCAGAGCTAACTGTCAAGTAGAAGAAAAAAAAATCAGAGGAAAACTAAGCACAGAAATCAAATGCTGGACATTGATATCATAATATAACTCTTGATTCTGCCTTTACAAGAAATATCTACAATATCCACATGGATAGGATTTGACTACTATGGCATTGCTTCATACCAGCAAGGGGTCTACCACTAGGAAAGGTCAATGACAAAAAGTATAAAACCAAGGGTTTAAATCACATATAATCCCATATGTTAGCTGTAAATAGCAAGTGCTTACTCCTTCCCCGGGACAATCAGGACTGGGCAATGGCTTCAGTGGCATCAATTCCATGCATTGTGTCACATATATCCTATGAGACAAGCTCTTACTACACAAACACACAACATTTCATGTTCCTGCTGATGGTCAGGCTGTGGTTATTAGCCAGTGTCCATTTTTTCATACACCGTACAGCTTTCTCCCTCTCTGTTATTTACTTCATTCATTTACTTCTTCAGAATATGTGGGCCACAACACAGGTGCAGACTGACACCAAAACCATACACCGCAAAGTCTGCTCACCACAATAACTCCTTAATTCATTCACACAAGTTGCTTTTACCTACTTCCTTTAGTACAATGACTATGATGTTGCACTTTTCTTCGCAGAGTTGCACAGAACATGCATGATCCATTTGCTAATATTTAACTCCAGTCGCAATCCTAAGCAGGATTCATTTCTCCACATCAAGTTTCCATGGCAACCATTCAACACTAGCATCATTACTGGACCTAACAAGCATCCTTTTTCTAGTTTTGCATCACAACTTAAAAAATATGTGTGAAGAAAAACAAACATAGAATATAGTCTACTAGATGTAGGAGTTTTGCTTTCTGTACAGACAATTTGTCATGTTTTTAAACTTTCAAAATTGTATTCCTCCCTTTAAAAAAGTTTTCCACATTGTATTTTTTTTTAATTTTGCTCTCTATGAATACTCTCTATGAACAATAATAATAATCATCATCATCATCACCCTTATCCTTATCATTATTATTTTTATTATCATTATCATTATTATTATTACTATTACTATCATTGTACATTCTGTGCAGTGTCTAATAGACATAAACTCAACTGAGCATAACAATATAGTCAACAAACAACAAACAAACACACAAACAAACAATCAACAAACTGTGGAGTCACACTTAATGCTTGTAATCACACAAACTCACCTGTTTCGCTGCCATTGTCCCCGCCGTGGATGGAAGAGATGACATTGGTGAGGGGCGGAGGGTCCGAGCCGGGGTTTGACTGCAGGTCGTCCGGTGGACCATACCCCACCGAATTCGGTCCGCCCCCTCCCCCTCCTACTGACGGGTTTTGACTCGGGTTCTGGCTGCCGGATTGTGACGACTGCAATCAAGAAACAAAGGAGACAGAAAAAATACACTTATTGAGACAAAAGGTATGAGAATGAAAGTATAGTTCTCATGCAGGATGGCAAAAATATGCAAGAGTAGGTCAAAACATCAGAAAAAAAAAGATTACCCTTGTGGCACTACCAGGGTTACAAATGAGAACTGTGTTATGAACAATCAGCATTGCTAAAAGTGTGGTACAATTATGCAATAATTTTGATTGCAACCAAAGAGTTCTTATTGCTAATAGGCAAGACTTCGCATGGCGTGGCGCTTTGTGTGGAGAACGTGGGTATGCAATCAGTCGTGCAAGGTCACATAAAATGTATGGTGTATGTAAAATTTATCACTATAAACACTATCGTGTCGCTGATGTGACAATCCCTATCCCCCTCTACTTAATTGTTGCAAATGTGAGAATACTCTGTGTATGGCAATGTACAGCGAATGGAACTAGACACTCAGGTTAACAAGTCATCACTGTAATGACTTGTTTGAGCCACATTTCTGTACTCTTTTATGGGTGAAAAAACAGAAGATGCACTAACAATACAAATGCCACTCAAATTATAAAGAATTTGTTATGAACTAATATCATGGGGAACAGGATGAGTTCTTGACCAACTGTTAATTCTTGAAGCCCTACATGATAGCTCATGGGGTCATCACACTTGAATCATCCACATCATTTTCATGACATATCACGAGGCTTCAAACTCTAAACACATTTCATCTAGAAATGTTTATAAGTTTGCTTGTTTAGCTCAACAAAACAATAAAAACAAGAGATTCTCAAAATTGCTATAATTTCCTTTTGCCCATCCAGTCTTCATGCTTAAAGTTTATCACACGGTATCCTGGTACATTGTATGCAGTGCCCCCTATATACACATGACATTCGGTAGACAAGCTGGCATAAGATGGAAATTTTCTGGTGAGCAATTGTAAGAGGTTCTGGAGTTGAGATTAGGCATCAGGTATTGTTGCTATGACAATCTGATCCTATAATGGTGAGGGCGCTGTCACCAAGAAAATGGAAAGAACGTCCCCCCCCCCCAACCCTCCTCCTCTACCTGTTCTTAACAACAAGAGAAATTCACGTCACCGACACCCGTGCTCTGAAATTGCAGCCCGCACGCATGCTAGCTGCACCGGACGGGTTCGGAATAAATGCACTTTCATTTCTCGTCTCCATTCAAATCTGCATGCGCATTGTTCTGGCCGATTCAATGAAAAATGTACGATCTGCAATCATTTATTCCTGAATGAATACATCAGCATGTACCAGTCGAGAAGGGGAGAACTCGCATTAAAATGTGTGCCATGAGAGGGAGAGGGAGGTGAGAGAGAAAAAATATATATAGATATCCAGGGCAGAATGTAGTGTGAATCGGTCACTGAATAATTCACTCACTTTATGCGGAAATGACGTGATACGAGTGGTAAACAGAAGGAGACTCATCAAAAATTGAAGTAAATTAGGTAGTAAAATGTGTAGATTTACTGGTAACGACTACCAGAATGGCTGATTTATGCATAGTAAATAAGACGGGGAGGAAAAGGAAAGGATGCCCTCGTCTGGTCTGACGAGGAAGGGGGGATGCCTATCTTAAAAAGTGGCTGCAGTAATACTCCATTAGATGCCACGGAGTCATTAGCAGAAGACAAGGAGCTATCAATCATGAGCGGAACCAAGGCAAGCAGAAAGGGTGAGATAACATGGGGAAAGGAGAGAAAGAGAGGGAGAGACAGACAGATAGAGATATAGACCAGCTAACAGGAAGAGAGATAGAAATAGAGAGAGATGGACAGAGGGAGAGATATAGAGAGACAGAGATATAGGGAAGAGATAGAAAGAGATGGAGGAAGAGAGAGAAAACATGAACAGACAGAGATATAGACCAGTTAACAGGAAGACAGATAGAAATAGAGAGAGATGGACAGAGGGAGAGATACATAGACAGACAGAGATATAGGGAAGAGATAGAAAGAGATGGAGGAAGAGAGAGAAAACATGAACGGACAGAGATATAGACCAGCTAACAGGAAAAGAGATAGAAATAGAGAGAGATGGACAGAGGGAGATATATATATATATATATAGACAGACAGACATATAGGGAAGAGATAGAAAAAGATGGAGGAAGAGAGAGAAAACAAGAACAGACAGAGATATTACAGGAAGAGAGAGATGGAAATAGAGATGGAGAAAGAGAGAGAAAGATGAACAGACAGAGATATACACCAGTCAACAAGGAAGAGAGAGATAGAAATAGAGAGAGAGAAAGATATACAGAGATATAGTTCAGCTAACAGAGAAGAGATAAAGAGAGATAGAGGAAGAGAGAGAGAGATGAACAGACAGAGATATACACCAATCAACAGGGAAGAGAAAGAGAGAGAGAGGGAGAGGGAAGGGCAGAGGGGAAGCAGAAAAAAAGGACAGTAAGACAAAAATGTACGAGAAAAAGAAAGAATTATCGGTCTTAGAGGGGATTAACATGGGATGGGATTTATTACCCGAGAATCAATCTTGATCCAAAGGAGAGGAGCAGTATGACAAATTGGAAGAAATATGGTAACCTCATGGTTGAAGAGAAGGGAGGTAAGAATGGATACTTTAACAGAAAGAAAATGATAATGCACTTAATCAATTCTTGAAAAGAGTAGTGCTTTTTTTGTGGTACATTCAAAAGTGGATGCTAAACAAGACAGCAATCATACCACAAACTTGGCATGACAGTGATGACAAAATATTGTGAGGAGATATCATGACTTCATAGCACATTCGGGCACTCTGGATCTTGTCAGGTAAGAAAAGGGTCATTAATCCTCCTACAACTACTAATGAAATGTTCAACCGAAATTCAGTTTTGGAAAGCTGACTTATGCTTAATTCGAAAAAGAGAACAATGCCCAAACTAATATTTTCTCTTCTGGTTCTTACCCAATGATAAATGTGGAAATGATTATACAGACATATAGGACCTGTTTGTGTGGTGGAGGTTGAGGTCTTTAACAGTTTCTATCAAGGAGGCATCCAGGATTGTCTAAATGCATAGGTTACTACAGGTGAGTGAATGTTGAGACAGATACTGAAACTTTGAAAGGATGGGAGGGGGAGGGGGAGGGGGAGTTGGAGTCAGAAGAAGAAGAAAAAAGGTCACCCCAACATATATCTTGGAGAGAGTAGATCAATGTAATTGATGTAGTACTTATGTTTGGTGATTTATTGTGAGAAGAGTGAAAAAGGCATTCGAAGAAGAGTAGAGTGGGATAGTTCACGGAGATTCAAAACATGATCTGCTATGCTCAGGCTTGAGGAGGAGGGGAAAGTATACACTCAGACTGGCTCATGTCGAAGATATAAACAGAGTGTGTGTGTGGTGATGTGGAGTTAAGTCATATGGCATTAAAACGGCAGTATACCCCTGTTTGTATTTGTGTATGTGAATGTGTGTGTGTGTGTGTGGTGTACTCTAAACATTGTCTATTTGTATAGTACCCATCAATACATCGTGAACAGGAACTAAAGTGAAAAGACATTAATCACTGGAGCAGACCTCTCTCTCTCTCTCTCTCTCTTCTCTCATTGTTTTAATATCTTTTAATGCTTTGTTTGGCGCAGAACTAGGCCGCTGCTGCCGCCTGTAGAAATTTCATCACGAGCCCCAGACAAGACTAATCGATGAGACTAATGAGCGATACTCTTTACTGTACACGGCCATTTGTTCATCTGACAAGGTTGCAAGCGTCTCGTGAGGGTGCATGGGTAATAAGCCAGGAGTGTGCGTTAAAATGTTGTAAAAAGGGGGTGACTGACTGATGGACAGGATGATACGGGCACAACATGCCTGTTCTGAGTGTCCACGCAGCGTCTTAAGACTCCATGCGTGGAAAGTAGGATGTACGTTACATTCACCTACTCCTTCTACATCCATTTGTCCTAGTGTAAAAAAAAAAAAACACGCATACAAGCATCATTAACTTCACCTTTGATGTCACCTTCTACTTCTTCATTTTTTTATCTCCTTTTTATCACTATGATTGCTATTGTTATCCTTTCATCATTATTATTCTAATAATCATATCTACAATTATCTTTATCATCATTTTGTTTTTGTTGTTGACATTGCTGTTACTTAATTGCAGCACTGCCATAATTTTCTCATCGCTGTCATTGATCAAAATATTCTACAAAAAGGAACCAGTTCAGACAGTAGGGTCTTTTGTTGATGCTGGGTTTTTTTCTTCCGCTTATTTATCTAGGCGGAGACCCATAAAAAATCATGGTTATTGAGATGGTAGATTATGTAATCATCTTTGATACACTCAGAAACTGGCTTATTAATACGTGAAAGCCCTAACTCCAACATGTATACACAGACCCGTTTCAATTAATCTGTGGAACATATTTCGCGTGTTAGGAAGGTCATAGGTGGTGTTTGTAGCTGCGTAGTTAACTGCATGTATTTCCGCTGCTGGCCACATTTGAAGGCCTTCTCAAATGCAAACGAACACACTCACAACACACACACACATACACACCAATTTGTACCCAGGTGCAGTCTACTACCCATTATCGAGTACATGATTATCTCATCTATAGCTATATTGCCAGGTATTCTTTCAATAATTACGCTCAATCGATGAAAAAACAATTGGGATGGAGCTGGGGTGGTGGGGGGGGGGGGGAGGAGGTGGTGAGCGAGGATGAGAGTAACAGAAATAGATGAATAGCTAGAGAGGGGGGGAGAGCCAGAGAGACAATGGAATTATGGGTCATTTCAAGGAGATACACACCCCACCCCCTCCCTCCAACCTGGATCAGCTACTGGAACTAAAAAGAGGAGCTATAGGAACATGACTGTGATCACCTTGGTCCCTGGGCCAATTTGGTCAAGGCCAACAGATTAGATGACACACGCTCTCCTATTTGACATTTCCTCTGCACTGCTCTGGGAAAATAGTGATGACTGCGGGCAACAGGAATACGCATAAAACTATTATGTACGTGCGGTGTCATCACCATCAGGAGCATTAACCAGGATGGTGGGGGGGGGGGGAGCAAGAAGGATAGCCAATGGCATAGGATGGACATTCTATTGAGAGGGCACAGGGACCAGGACCAGGAGGGGCACTGGGCAAACGTAGATTTACCCCCCAGCAGGAGATGGGAGGGGGTACTGATGTATATCTGGCAGAAACATTTTTGTTTTCATACTACAGTAGAAATATAGATCACAATGGTGACACAAATCAAATATTTGTATTTTTTCGCACTTTTTTTTTTTCAGTCATTATTCTTTTCTTAGCAAAATACTGAGGGAGTTTCATGCTCATTAAAAAAAGCAATATCTGAAATTGATTGATCTATACACCTGGTGTGCACTTGTACTAATAAAACAAATAAGATGCAGTTCCATCTGTTGCTCCAAGCACCATTTTGAGCACAGAAATGAACTTTCACAAAACAAAAGGCATGAAATGAACACAAATTTTAGCCTTCAAGTATTAATTGCTCATAATTCTCTGCATTCATAAAGACACTCAAGCTAATCTTTCTTTTTGTCACAAGTCATAGATCTAACATTATTTTATCCTTTGTTTGTGACACATGCTTCTGGAGTAATGCTTTCCGATCTAAACTCCGTCCTAACATGTAACATCCACCCGCCCAGCCCGGAATGCCAATTTCAGAAAAAAAAAGAAAAACTAAATTAAAGTGAAAGTAACTTCACATCTCTTGACTTGACCACACAACCCCCACTCATGGGGCTCTCGAGGATTATCTAATTACTGGTCATTCCCAGAATGAGAGCAACAGGAAAGGAGTGTAGGGGAAAATCAGTGACGATTCAATTACCGCCATCCCCCTCCAATCCAGTGAACATTCGCCTCACGCTACTCCAGGGGCAAAGCGTTGCCCCAAATACAAATAAAAAAAAAAGATATATGATTATGTAACAAAGTATTAGTCAGAAAGTCATCCAAACAAATTATTCAGCTCAATTGGCTCAAATTAAACCACTCAAGTGACTTAGTGGATTGCCACGCTGACTTTTACACTCGTGTGACCCCTGTATTTTTTTTTCTTTACCAGTACTTCTTGTATCATCATTAAAATACAACAATCACATCAAACATGAACCTCAAAAAGAAGGAAGAAACAACAACACCAAAAAAAAAAGAAGATTGGAACATCACTTTTTACACAGACAAGTCTAATGACTATACATAAAAGAAACTAAGCCCCTTTTCACAATGCAATTATTCCTGTCTATATCCTTTGTATATTCTTGAAGATAAGGATGAGCATCAAAACACATCATGTGAAATCTACGATGAAACCGTAACCAACTATGAAGGACAGGTATGTTCAGTGAATATTTACCTCTGTCATTTCATTTTCATATATCATCCAGGTTGGACACTCAAAAGTTCTGATTGACCAGTGGCAGGACACTTATGAAGTCTCAAGTTAGCTGACAGGCAATGAATTTACTTCTGTAAACTGTCAAGGAACACTTATTGAGGGATTACAGATTGTGGACACTTCTCTCCTCATCTGGACAAGAACATTCTGCCAACTGCTAGTCATGAGAAATTGGTACCATTCTGTGACTCTCTGTACTATTAAAGGTCTTGTTTACCTTTGGGAGCAGTGATTTTAAAAATATTCAAGATATCTCATTTGATGCTTATGTGTAGGTCTGTTGTATCGCAAAACATCCTACCACACAAAATTTTTGCAATAAAGCCTAAAATATATGGAGATATCACTATTTTCCTCACTAAACCATAACTGTAGACGGTTGTCTGGAAACATTTCTATTGTAACTACTGTTCACATTTTGTGTATTTAACAATACTTAACATTGATTATGCTGATTCAAAATTTTACATTCATTGTTTCTATCCCTATTTCACTTTTTAGAACTATTCTAAAGCACTAATGTGTGGTTTTTGTTTCATCTGCAAATGGTAAATTATGCCTTTAAAGTCATACCACCACGCCAAGGGGGCTTAGGCCATGGTAGCCCTGTGGAAAAAAAAATATGAAAACAAAATATACATGTTCACAGTGAGATACATTTTAGTACAGGGCAGGGGCTAGTAAAGACCTGCCTTCAGGAACGAGAAACTGTTTTGAGAGCCTGGTGCAGGAAGGAGGCATTTTGAAGGGGAAGTTGCTCGCAGGACAATCAGGAAGAAATAAAGAGCGCAAAAGAAGCAATCGAGAGTTAACCGGGCATCGGAAGTTTCTATTTCAAAGCGACGATGAACTCATTTAATGGGTCTGTATCATACACCCGTTTTGTGCTCTCTTTTTTGTTTTCATGGCTACCTGGGCAGCATTGCAGGGGGAGGAAGATATTTTTACCATGACCTTCGGTGAGTAGGCTCCAGTCACGCAATGTGTGGCTCATATTTCTTTCACTTTTTTTTTTTTTTTTGGGGGGGGGGGGGGTGAGGGGGTTAGAAGCTGACCTCATTGCCACAAGCACGCATTATATTTTTTTTAAAGAAAAGAGAAAAGGGGTGGGGGTGGGGGAGGGAAGACAAAAATCCCCTAATCAAGAATACAATAAAAAATATCTAAACTGTGCCCATATAGACGGAGCAGATGGCATAATGATCATACATACAACAGAATGCAACATTTTGTTGTCGCTTGACTAATGCAGCAATATCAAATGAAAACTGAACATCATCCATCTTGTCTAGACTGCCATAGAAATTGTGCCACACATTTCTGCCAAAAGTGCCATCTTTGAAAAAAAAAATCCCTTTGAACATATTTGTCTACTTTTAATAGAAGAAGATTGACAAGGAACTGAAAATGAAGAAATCACATGTCACATTTATACACTTTTCCTCCATCATTTTAATTTGTCTTACGGGCATAATTTACCATTTGCAGATGAAACAAAAACCCAGCATTAGTGCTTTAAAATACTTCTAAAATGTGAGTTAGGGATAGAAACAACCACTGTAACAATTTGAATCGGTATAATCAATGTTAAGTATTAGTAAATACACAAAATGTGAACAATGGTTATAATAAAAATGTTTCCAGACTAAATCGTTTACAGTTATGGTTTATTGAGAAAAAATACTGATATCTCCTTATATTTTATGCTTTATTAGGAAAATATGGTAGGATGTTTTGTGATACAACAGACCTACACATATGCATCAAATGTGATATCTTGAACATTTTTTTAAAATCACTGCTCCCAAAGGTAAACAGACCTTTAAACTGCTTGCTGTTGTGTTGTTGTGTTTTTCAACTAAAGAGATAAAAATTGATAAGTGAACGTTTTTCTCATATTCCCGACTGCATTATGCAGTTTGATACTGTAACATGGTTTCATCACATTCTGACTGAGGAGGAGAAAAAAAAAATCTATGGCAATATTGCTACTCAGAGTCAAAAGTATTTTGGCACATGTCAAACTTGCTCCTACTTCTTCTCTCTCTCCCTCTCCCTCCAACAGTCTGTATCTATCTATCTCTCGCTCTCTCGTTCTCTCTCTCTCCCCTCCTCCGTTGCACTACAGAATTCAGGTCAAAACGAATTCTGGCTTTCCAGGTTTAAACTTGTGATTTCCTCGCTGCATTTCCTGAATATGACAGCTCATTCGAGCGTGTGATTTTGTCAGCTTGGGTGGCTGGAAGCTTCTTTGTTTTCGCTTTTCTCACGCATCAATCTACTTTTTGGCGCTGCCGCACACCCCATCAGCTTTCTTGATTTGATTTCATCGGTTTTTTTTTGTCTCCCTCCATCTCTTTATGGAATGGTTACAGTGAAATTCTACCTGAAATGGTTAAAGTGACATTTTTCATTCAATCAAGGACAGTGTCCCATTCTCACCCATTAAGATATATGTTTTTTTCTTTAATGTCATTTTGATATCTTTCCTCAAAGCATGGAGAAAATGTGCTGTTGCAGACAAACTTAGCCCCTCGTACATACAGAACTTATCCTTCCTATTCACGTCAGAATGCAACGCCACTGAATGCAATAATGATTCCACATTTACAGCAAACGTCACAGAGTTGCCTCACAGGCACTTATTACTAAACAAACCTTTGTACGAAAAAGGCTAAATGTGTTCATAGAACATTTTTCTTTCGACCAAATTGTTACTAAGCTTTGTTAACTTAGGTTTAACCGAGGACATTTTTTTTTGCATTACATAACTCTATTACATTATCAACATTCTGTTTTTTGTGCACTCCATCATCAATCAATTGTAGTAAACTCTTTATCATTACTTGGAGCCAATGATTCATACAAGCTTCTGCTTTTTAGTAGGCCTACTTTTCTCATATTACACATTATAAAATTTGCTTACCGGTATATACTGTATTTTTTGTTACCATCTGGAATTGACTATTTTGTGTTGTATTTCTCTCTTGACATCAAATGAACTGTAAATTTCATGAAATGTGGAATATGGAACAATAAATGTAAAACAAAAATCAAAGAAAGGTAAAAACATTTTTGTGAACATCTGGATGGTTTTGAAAAAAGGATGTGTATTCTAAATGAATTAGGCATTGAATGTTCCTTCCTCCTGTGTGCTCCATCTTTGAAAGTAACTCAGCTTCCTTTTCCAAAACATGCCCTCTTTATTCTTTTGACACAAGATTTGCCTTCTTGGAAGGGACGCTGTGAATGTTTCTTCTTGCGGGCGTGAACCTACGGCCGAAATCATCTGCTTCATCTTGATACATCTTTCCTCTTTTTCTTTTCTCTTTTTATGTTGCTGTTGTTGGGTTTTTTTTCTGTTTGATAGATGAAAACCTTCTCCCATCTTCTTATCAACCCGGATCCTCTTCATGATGGGTTCCCTCGTAATTAGCCACCCGTGGTTTGAATCACAAATTCTCTCGGACACGGTACTCTCGAGACGCATCGACGAAAAAAGCTCGCTAAGAGAGCAGTTTTGATCTCGCTTCACAGGAAGATGGACAGACCAGATAAGGTTTCTTCTTCACTATCCGTTCATCTTTCCAAGATTTTGAGCATCCCTCTCTCTCTCTCTCGTCAATTGGGTACATCTTCATCATGATCATAATTTTTGTCTTTCGATCTCTTTTCTTTTTAAAGGTGAAAACTCACATTTGTGACAATTTCTGTTGGAATTCTACATTGAAGGAGAATCCACATAAATTCATATTCTACAATTCTAGATTGGAATATTTAAATATCTACAAGTTTTGCATAAATCAGTAATGTTAGTTGCATCCACACACTAAAATTGGCAAGGGATATATTGTTATCTCCTTAGAAAATCTCCCATTGAAAAGTACACAATTCTTCTATAGATTTTCTTTTTCATTTGACATGAAATAAATACAAGAATAAAGACATAGTCTATGCGTCAAGGCATCAAATCATTGCAGTCTTGTAATAACCCTGCAAAAATAGACTTTAGGGGAAAGAGATTGCAGTTGCTTAACAAATGACATTAAAAAAAGCACATGATAATCTCTGTGTACAAACCAAAGGGAGGGCGGTAAGATGATAACATCATCGCTTCTTGCAATCCCCATGCATTCAGCAAAACAATGCACAATGACAAATTTCATTTGCATCGTTTTCAGCTCAACAGATTTTGATTACTTTAGAGGAGAATAAAACCAAAATACACAAGTGGAGTGAGGGAATGCAGCAATATCAGAAGAACACATCGGTGAAATTTGAGGAAAATCAGGCAATCCATTCATAAGTTATAGGCCTAAATTTTTATAGTTTCCCTGATCCCTGATCTCATCTTTGGCACTACAGTAACAGACCATCATCCCTCCATCCATGATAACTGAATTTCATCTCTTTGCCTTCTTTCCCCTTGCCTCTGAGCTCCTCTATCTCACCAGATAAGTCTTTAGGGACCACCACCATCTCAAAATGCTACATGTACTTATCCCTTTCTGTACCAGGGACTCTTGACAGTGTGTACAACACTATGACATTTCCTGTGCCAATCGCCACTCAAAGCACACCAGGGGTTAACGTCATGTAGTCTTAAAGTGAGGCAGTCCTCACAAATTTCAAAAAAATATGTTGTTGTTGGTACCTCCAATGAACTACTTTCACCAAAAACAAACTTTCAAATCATCAAATAAGCTCGTAAATTTTGATTGAAAAAGTGTGAATCTGCATGGTGAATATGCTAATGAGCAAGTCGTAGCGGAGAATCAGACGTCACCGAGGCACAACTCTTCCTAGCCGTGTTCTGCTCGTCGTGCGTATGCTCCCTAGTTATTTATAAATTCATGTTTACTATTTATTTTTATATCAATTATATATATATAAATAAGCTTGAAATATTTTGTTTGAAATAATAAAACCACATATTGTCACATTTTATGACAAAATCAGATATGATCATTTTGAACACTTAAATTGGTTTTCTGAGGCACGGCTGTCAACTTAGTGAGTTGGGCATCAATGACGTTGCATCTTTTTGCAGGCTCTTACACGATCGCTTGCAGGAATTATTTTTTAAAAATCGCGTACAGAGACAGTGTTTGCTTTCCACGTGTATAAATTGGTGAAAGGTTATATTTTTTACTCTTCTTAATTATCATACAGTGAAAATTCTCAGGACTGCCTCCCTTTAAATGGGTTGCCAAAGCTGATGACAAAAGTTGGTAACACTTGTTCTCCTCTCTCCCTCTCATCGTCAAGATGTGCCACCTGCAAACCGGTGATGCATCTTTTCGTACTACGCAGTAGTTTTGAGGAATGGGGCATCTTTCTTCTCTCAACCTCGGAAGTACATCTCCGTAATCATATCTTGTCTATCCTTGTGATTCCCGTCAGCATCTTACAAAGGATGGACACTAGTGATTCACTCTCCATGGACCTTCAAACTACTGTAAAACCAGAAACATTCGTGGCCTGAAACTTCGCGAATTGGAGCCGACGGACTTTTCATGGCATGAAACTTTCGCAAATTACCATTGCAGATAAAAACTATCCCATGCATTTTACGTGTGTGAATCTTCACTCCCCACAAAATTCACAAAATTTTTCATGCATGTTAACATTTCAGGTAATACATTATATGAAAAAAGAGCATGGAAAGTAAATATACCTGTATTTGTGATATAAACCATACATGGAATACATAAGGTCAAAGTTTATCAACCTGTTGAGGACGGACAACACGCATTTCCCATAGACACTTGCGCGAGTATACCCGGGACTCGTCCTCAACGGGTTAAAGTTAAGCGAGTTTGTGCTAAGAGAAGAAGAAGAGAGAGGGGAAGAGAAGGAGAGAATACAAGCACCATGGAGAAGGAGCCGTCATCATTTAACTCCACCACAAGTATGTTGAAGAAAACCAATTGCTTCGCATGCTTGAGGGGGTTTTAAGCGGATACGGCCATCATCAATCTATCTCCCAACAGGTTGCCAACACACCACATGGTTGCAATATTCGACGGAGAAACGGAGAGTTGGGACTTTTTCCCCCCTTCTCCCTCGCAAAAAGTTACGAATCTCTCTCGAGTGTCGTCGTATAGGTAAACTGCCGGCACTACACACATATGGATCGTGTTGCAAAGATGAGCTTTATTGAGGATACCCAGCATCCATCCAACATCTTATCTTTTCAGCATCTAACAGACGAACCTTTCTTCACTCACACAAGAACATATCCAAAACCCGTGGCAGCGAGTCTGATGCTGCGATATAATAACAACAACCACAAATCCTCCGGTTTGCTGATGATCAAAGAGATGCAGATATGTATATCCCCAACAAAACAAACTGTTCTGCATGAAAAGATCTTCAATACCGAATGTAAAAAGCTCGGACCCATTATTGTCAGCAATATTATGACCATCGTATCATCACTACAATCACTACTCACATGGTAATGATGATAATATTGATGATGATAATGACGATATTGATGATGATGATAATATTGATGATGATAATGACGACATTGATGATGATGATAATATTGACGATGATGATGACACAAATGATTATGAAAATGATAGTATCTTTATTTCCTTGAATCATACATTATTAATGGGAAAAGCAACAGCTGTCTAATGACTGGGGCAATTATATAATTCTACTGACTGCAGAAATAAAGTCTACCAGATTATCACTGTGTATGATGCTGTTGCAGATTACTGTCTTGACACACATTGCCATGATTGAGGTGTTCTGAAATGTTTGCCGAACAAGCATTTATTTTGTATGTATGGTCACAACACAGCATTTCCATCCTATATTATTAACTCAATCACTTACTATGGTAATAAACCAGAAAACAGACATATCGATGTATAAAAGAGAACCAAATATCATTAAAAAATTGCACTTTCAAGACACATTATCATTACAATTTATCATTACCATAAATACGGATTCTATGTCTTATAAATCAGATCTACGGTGTCATAGTAATAGTATATTATCCACAATTCTGCCTTCTTTTGACTTCCGACTATGACCAAGCTAAAATGAAAATAACTTTAAAAAAATGACTGCATTCAGATATTGTTTACCATCGGCTGTTATGATCATGCATTGCAAAACTGATTCCATGAATGGCAGTACTGATTCAGTGTATTCGTCTTTACGAACAATAAATGAAGCGATGCAACGTTTCCTCTGTATCATTTGCGCAAATATGCAAAGAGAACAACTCTGTGAATGTCCCACCATATCACTTTCTATGCACATAGGCAAACGTAAACTGAATACCCCTCTCGCCGACCGCCACGAATCGTATCATCTTTACGGGGGCCACGCAATCTAATTTTGTTGATACGTGGGCATTTAAAGAGCTTCAGGGGTGCTTATGAGATTTTAATAACCCACGAATCATTTTGACTTCTCGACGCCAGCTCGTGGAATTCTCGTCTGAAATCAATGCATCTTTTCTTCTTTTCTTCTCCCCCCCCCCCCCCTTGCAACATCTCAGATTACGGAACAAAAGGAGAACAACTTGTATGTGTCTATATGCATATGCTGGCATATTATTGGTCAGCGTACACAGTGTGTCAAGACCAGTAAGTTGACAAAGAGAAGAGTGGCCGTCACAATGGTGTGCCGTAATCGGACTTGCCCGCCTTTTTTTTTTTCTTCTCTCCTCCCCTGCGCCCCCTCCGTCCCTCGATGAACGAAAAACTGCCCATCTCTCTCCCCCTCCCCCATTCACGCGAGCTGCAGCATTGTAAATTTTCGTCTCCATAGAAGTGGCAGAGTGAATTTGGTGGAATAAGGGAGAGAAAATTGCTCATTGATCACGCCTGAATAAGCCCTGGCTTGCATCGCGAACAAGGGCCACAACTCTCTCTCTCTCCAAAAAAAAGATGATAAAATGCAATGATGGACAGACGGATGAAGGGGAGAAACATGAATGATGAATAAAAAAGCGAGAGTAATAGACAGTGAAAGAGAATTGAGGAGTGCGAGGAAAAGGGAGGAGGTGATATGGAGGATGGGGGGAATATAACAAGGGGAAAAAGCTCCCACCCTTTTTACGCGGGCAATCAATCAAAAATCCCTGCCATTAGTACACTGACTGAGTCCACACAATTCAAGCTAAGTGAATTTTAATGCAATTTGCAGCCGGCTGATGTGGTTGCAGCAGTGAGCGCGCCCACTCTCTATGAAATTACGGGGTTCCCTTTCCCTCCAAATTTGTCAGGAAATATGGCAGAGGAAGAGAACAAGCGCCAGAAAGCGCGCAAAGATCCGCGCAAGAAGTCCGAAGACAGCCCCCGTGATGTTGCTACTGCACGGCATAAGTCTTCTTACTTCTTCCTCTTCCTTTTTCCCCCCATCATCCAATCTCCTCCTCCTCTGTCTCTCCTTCGTACATTCTCCTCTCTTTCCCCTCTCGTTCAGCCATCTCTTTCTTCCACGTGTTAACAATCCGTTCTTACTCCGCCAGTCATCACTTGATGCTAACTTAATTGTGAGCAAGTCAATGCATGGAAAAGACAAGGAGAGAGAGAGCAAGAAGGTAACAAATGTTTTTACAGCCAAGTGTGGCCAGCAATGTGCTGTGGCAGGGGCGAGGTAAGGAAAAAGAACGGCGCAAAAGAGGGGGTGGGAGGGGGGAGGTATAGCATAAGGTAGAGGAGAAGCATTTTCCCTTAAATGTACTGTTTACCATTGGGATCAGTGATTTTAAAAATTTTCTAGTTATCACATTTGATGCATATGTGTAGGTCAGTTATATCACAAAACATCATACCATATAACAATTTTGCAATAAAATCTCAAATGTAAGGAGATATCACCATTTTTCTCAGTAAAACCATAACTGTAGAGGTTTTATTATAGAAACAATTTTATTATAACTACTGTTTACATTTTGTATATTATACAATACTTAACATTGATTATACTGATTAACATTTGTCACATTGGTTGTTTCTATCCCTAACTCACATTTTAGATCTATTTTGAAGCACTAAAGCTGAGTTTTTGTTTCATCTGCAATTTAATGGTAAATAATGCCTTTTATAAACACAGCTAGCATACAGAACATCACACCCACGTGTGGGTGTTTGAGGGCAGGGAGAATGAAAGCGGGGCAGCACAGTGTGTGTGTGTTTGTTGTGTGTTTGCATGTGGATGTATGAGCGCACGAGTCACTGGTCGTGTCCAGTGAGACGTGGGTAACAAGCAAAACGTTCCACAAAATTACTCCCGGTGCTGCCTCCACCTTTGGTGAAGGGACTTTCAGTTCATTCATTTCTTGGGGTGGGGGGGGGGGGTGATTTTTTTCCCCCTTGAGGCTTTACAGCCAGCTTTGCATGCCTTCATAGGATGACATACCATACTTCAGAATCATGTAGGTAATCATGTACATTCATGCCTCCATATGAAAAACCTTTCCAACTGGAAGCAGGGGATACCTGGGGTATGTATGCATACAACCTTGCCATAGTCTGGTGCTTTGCAAACAGGTGAATGTGTACTAGGTCAAGGACTACAATGCACCCCAAGGGGGGCATTCATGATGCATTTCAGCTATGGCCATGGATCAGAGGAAAATTTGAGTAAACTCAAAACAAACGTTTACGTAAAAAATCTGATACAGTTTTCAATGAGGACCCTGAAAAGAGTTTCTTGTTGATTTGATACATTGTGCACAATATTGTATCATCCCATATTTTGGGCTTGGGTTGTGTTTTTGTTACTGGCATAAAGACGAGTGGAATAAGAGCACAAGCTATTTAGTAGCTAGGAACACTGAACAGGCCAATGCATTAATCAAAGTTTGGGTACAGTGGAACCTCATCATAAAAGGGTTAATATAACAAACCCTTCCAAGAACAAGGAGATTTTGCAGCCTCTAACGCTTTGTATTTTTTTGTTTTGGTATCCTGACAGAGTGAAAAACCTGATGAAACAAGGTAATTGTCATGGTTTTTTGGTCTTTGTTATAGTGAGGTTTGATGCTCTGCGGTGGTAATAATGGCACCATAACTGGCAGTGGTAGAAGTGGTAGTAGTAGTGGTGGTGGTGGTGGTAAAAGCTGCTCTAAGTATCACTGGCATTAAATCAGAGTTGCTATTTACATTTGTCATCACATTCACAACGTTCTGCAGAAAAGCAACGCGGCTGCTGTTACCTGGCTGAATACAATTGAATGCCCATACTCTGCCTGGCACTATACCAAAACAAGGTAATTTCTCAGAATATTGAAAAGTATGAACATACACACATAACAGCCAAGGCAAATAAGCCTGTTTTTTTTTCTCTCTTTTTCCTTTTACATCTGTAAACCTTTGAACTATATATAACATTCCACAGGAGCAGAATGTTTCGGTTCTTGGAATGATACACAGGTAATATGGCAGCAGCGATGATAACATTAATTCTGCTGACTGAATTTTCTCCACACAAAAAAAATAAGAGAGAGAAAAAAATCATGATCTCCTGGAAGAAAAGGGATTTATTTTCTTGGCCTAGTTTTCATCTTCCGCTGCAGATGAGGGTGATGACTCAGGCCGCGCCTTACCACAATAAAATGCACTTTCCCTCCAAGCCACAGGTTCGTTCCCTCCAATCGAGATTAAGAGACAATCGGACAGTCTTATTTTGGTTACCTCCCCGCATATATATGACCACCCGATGATTAAGTACATCCTCTAAAGAATTGTCTTTCTGCTCTATACTGCACTCTCATTCATTTCATTTATTAATCTTTTTTTTTCTCTCGTATAGAGAAGAGTAGGTTATACATCTGAGGAAGTAATATGCAGTGGGAGACCCTCCAACTGCAGTTACTTGAGCTCCATGAATTTGCCCATGTGAACTTGCCTGAAAAACAGACAAATCTGAAGGAAAACTAAAAGAGCTGGGAGGAATTTCATTACTGAAATTGATAATTCCCGTCCGATTGCGACGTGATTTGAAAAGCATTTAGCACAATGATTTAGCAAATTACTCGCAACGCCGACCACGAATGAATAACGCCAGCCAGTTGTGGCCACCCCCACTACTTAAGCCCTGCCGCTATTGTCGTGGCATGGAGCGAGACTTCACACGCACTCGGCGCCTGCCAACAATGGCGCACATAGAATATGGGCCACACGTTCCCGCACGAACGGCTCAGGCTCGTGAGCGGCCCAGCAGTTTAACTATCCTTGAGCGTTAATCAGTTGCCAGCCAGTGACTCCCTGAGCATGTTCATTACTGGCAGTGAACAGCAGGAGAGTGGTATGACGGGAGGGGACTTCTGTAATTGTTGTCACAAGTTTTGATTTCTGATATATTTGCACACTGGCATGGGCTGGGTTGGGGGGGGGGAGGAGTCATTGCATAAGGAAAAATAGATAATATCAACAGCATCAAAACCATCAGAGGAAAAAAAAATCCAACAACAACTCATTAGGAGTATGTCTGAATTGTGCAATGTCTCTTTAATTAGCTATTGTTTCACTGATTGTATATTCAATAATCCCATAATTACCTTTGCTGCAACCCAATGTTCTCCTTTGACACCTGTTTCTAATCTAGACTGTTTTATGAGTATATTCAACTCTTCAAACAAATGCATGGATTGGTATGCAATACTTAACTGCCATCTCAAAATAAGGAAAATGAGTATCCTTTACTTTAAGCTTTGGTCTTTTCCAATCAGGACATTCTATGATCATCATTATGTAGAATTCAACTCAATCTTCTTAAACCCCAGTTATCTTCCCTCCAACCTACACAATTTCCTGAAATGAGATCAACCGCTATTATCTACATCACATACAGCTCATGACAGTAATCTTCAAAATTAACGTTATTGTTGGGTTACATGCAGAGATAATCCATCCCCAATCCCCTACAACAATAACAACAACAAAATCCCTACACACATAGAAAAAAAAATCTCAAACACTGAAAAAAAAAGTGTGCACAGCCTCAATGTCCAATTAATCAAGGAAAAACCCCAACTGCTAAATACACACTGATCACTTAGGATGGCTAATGCGCCCAGAACCCGCTTAATTTCCACTTCACTATAATGAGCACTTATATTCCATAATTCCATGAAATTGAAAGGAATAGAGAGAAAGGGGAGGGGAGGGGAAGATGGGAGGGGGGGGGGGGGTGAAGAAGAGCAGTTCAACCTGCAACAAATGAGCAATCAAGTCCAGTCCATAAACTGCCCTTCTGACAGCCTGTATTCGGGAGTCACATTCACACAGAAAAAATAGCGGGATAACGATTGCAATATAAATAACTAAATTTTTGCAACTGTATAGATGGTCAGAAATATTCTGCTAAATGCTGATCATGATAACTTGTTGACCAAACTGTGCATGCCCAAAATCTACCAAAATGGTGACCCTGTCCTTGCATTTGTGTGTTGTTCAATCATAAGCATTATGAATGACGGGATAAAAATTTTCGAGATTTTTTTGTCTGCGGTTCACACACTCATCACAGTGCAAATTATATCACTATTTATCAAATAATCACCATACAGTACTTTCCACACTAATCTAATGATATGACATGGCAAAATGTATCACGCACAGTGCTGACCATTTGAGGGCAGGCGTAGGCCTAGTTTCACAACCTAAGGCAAAATGCAAGTCATACATGCTTGTGTATTGTGTATCATAGTATTATTGGCAGCGTCCTTGCAAACTAATGTGAACCAATGACATGTGTATGCTACTTTCCGTCACAATCTCAATGTCCATTCCAGCATTATATGAACAATACATAAACTTAGCTTGATTTACTTCTTACAATTCTGATTGTTGGCACTATATTCTTTGAGGTTTTTCCCCACTGTAAAAAAAAGGAAAAATTGGTTAAAAAAAATAAAATGAAGAATTTGAAACTCATCTTGCACCAACATTTTTAAGTCGTTCACTTCAGTCACGGTTGGTATCTGAAGAATAAAATCAGAGTTAATACCTGTCAGGGAATCTCAAACACAACTCCTACCACCACCACTTTTAATTTTCTTTATTTTTTAGGTCTTCTTCCCTTTCCTTCTCCTTTTCTCCTGTTTCTTCTCCTTTTCCTACTTATGTTTCATCACATCCCTCTATCCTCTAATGAAAATTCACAGAAAAAAGAAAAAAAAACAAAACAAAAACAAAAAATACCTACATTTGCAGTGGCAGACAGAACAGCTAAACAAGAGGAGTATTCTTCAAAAGTAAATGAAAGAGATCAGTAGATCATCTAATCAAACATAACAATATTATAATTTTTTTTTTCCTGTTGCTCATTGCAATGTCTAGAAGTGTTATAAAAACTACATCAATATGATATCTAAAGTACAAATAACCCTTTATAACAAGAGGGGCAATGCATGGGGCAATCAATCAAATATCAAATTCACAGTGTAGGGAAGGGTGAAAACTCATTTCTCTGCACATTATGTCAAAATGTATTAACACAAATATTTGACAATGCGGAAACATTCTTCAAAGACAAAATTAAATTCATATATCTTTTATTCTTGCTGTTCTTGTCATTATGGGGCTTCAATTTTCACCTGCATCAGTTTCCCTAACGCGATGAAAGGGGGGCTTTTCCATTTCACCCAGTCAGTGAAAATGTAATGGCCATTCATCACCTCTACAATGGACCGTGTCCTTGGCATACAACAGGCCCTGACCTTTCTATCATTCACAGGGGGGAAACAAGTTACCAATGTAAACGGTCGATGCAATTGGTCAGTGACCAGGGTAGGCACAGTGCAGCCAACTCTGAACCATAATGAATCATATATCTCTGTGTGACAAACTGGAGTTTGTAGAGATCATCAGTCGGATATCTGTGCCATGAGTTATGATTTGCAGAAAGTTGGATAAGATTCACCCCCTTACATCATGAATACGCTCTTGCAAGGATATTTGCTTGCAAACATAACATGAACTTGTGTCGGCACACACAGAAACTAAGGACATGGGCCTAGACTTGCTGCTGCTTTACGAGTAAAAAGTTGTCAATCCACTTCACTTCCAAGGTGGTCCCTTAATGAAGAAAAACAAAAGCAACAACAACAACAACAACAACAACAACAACAACAACAACAACAACAACAACAACAACAACAACAACAACAACAACAACAACAAAAAGACAGAAAGAGAGGAAAGTTTGGCTCTACAAAATGACCAAATAAATGTTTTTAATGTTCTGGAAAGATGATGATCACAGATCAATTACGAATCTTTAAGTCATTTGTCATTAGTCATTAGTCATTAGTCGTTAGTCACTAGTCACATTACACATTAGTCACAAGATATTATGCCTTGTGTATGTCTGCTGCCTCGATGATCATATTATCATCTCAGAGAGTCACATGAGTTGTCTTTCACCACACACGTAACTCACAAGGCATGCCGGATAGCCAAGAAGAAGAAGAGTGTCTGATGGCTCGTTATTCAGATATCACCTTGTCACAGCTATAGCCTGTCTGTCACCCTACCATACCATACCATCATCCTTCCAGCCCAAACAGACATGTGTATTCCTACTGCCTTGAATCAAACAACCCCATCCAACAAAACACAAACTGAGAGACAGCTACACAAATACAAGCATACGCACGCATAATAAACATGTTGGCTCCAGTTAGTGTATATACTAGTACTGTCTGTATATATATACCAGCACTGAGCTGGTTCCAATCTCTTCTCAGGCAGGCCTAGTCAGTCGGCAGGTAAGGTAGCACCAGGGGGAGGTGTTGGTGACGTGGAATCTTAAACCCTGAGAAAAAGAGCAGCCACAGTCTGTCCTACCTCTCCTAACTCACCAGGGCCTAGTGCTATAAACAATGCTGGGTAAGGTCAAGCTACTATCCTGGGCAGTGACCTTGCAGGGTCAACGAACCCAGACAGTAGAGGGCTGAGCAAATGAAACCCCAGCCCCTTGTGCCTTGGTCCCCTGCAGCACAGGGGCGTATACTGGCCTGCGAAAAAAAAAAACACCCAACCCCAAGGCTCTTGCCAGGGCTGGGCGATAATCCAGAGGGGGGCCCCCAGACCTCAGTGGCGGTGATGCAAAAAACCAACAAATCCACATGTTTCGCGTTATGTACGGGATTTGTCAGTAATATCAACTCCAAATGCTAGTTTCCTGGCCGAGTAATATCAGATTTGGGCGCCCGTTTAATTCCAGGGGTCACCAGATACGCATCTCGCAGAGCTCGCCTATGCCCACTGTGGGGGCATACCCACTTTTCGAGATGCGTTAATGTTTTAAGAACGAGATGGAGAACAAATCAAGTGAGGGGGAGACTCAGAGAGGGAGAGAGAGAGAGAAGCCATGGTCCCCAAAGAATAGTAATGTTACTGGAGGCGACACAAGTTTGTCTTCTGTTTAAATTGATTCAAGAACGAGGGAGGCCTGGAGAGAGAGGGAGGGAACGCTGCACTCTGGAGACAGCTGACTGTTACTGTAAAGTCATCGCCGCTGCGGCAATGTGAATCAAATACGGGCCAACAGGTTAGTGGCAATGAAGCAACCTCGTTGGAACAAAGACTTTAGCGCAGTCGGCTTTGACTTCGGGTGTGCTCCCCTCAAAGAGTGAGGTCACGGGAGGACAAGCGGAGTTAGTCCAAACGGTAGAGGCGACAATTATTTTCCCATCTTTGACTTCTGATTTTCTCTACATTTTCAGGAAGGAATTTAGTTTCCGCATGTTCCCCTTCTTCGCTATCAAGATGCAATAGCTCTTTGCTCTGCCGGTGGCATATAAACAAAAGTGATGGGAGAAATGCATTTTCCCCTACAGCAAGGTGAGTTTTCCCCTTCAAGAACTCATGTTTTTCATGCTGTTGTATCATTCAAAATCAGTTTGTTGTAGTCGAGAGAATGTGTGTTTACATGTTGGAAAACCATCTACCTCCACACAGGAGCAGCAGCAGTATTAGAAACAAACAGAGTGACACGACAACAAAAGCAAGCAAAGAAACATGAGATTGTGAAGTTATGCCTTGTCTTGCAAATGAATGATAATCACATCTAAATCCTGTTCTAGATGGATCAACAGAACAGAAGATTTGCTCTAGTATCTGTGGACTTGGGATTCAAACCTCCTCTGGGTGGACTTCCGAAAAGTCAATAGAACCATGTCCTGAAAGGATCTATGTCACACAGAGTTCCTGTGAACACTTCAAGCTCTTCTTTCATCATTCTTCTCTTTCTCCATCTATCTTCCTATCTATCCAACTATCTATCTCTCTATATATCTCCAATTCTTCTTTTAATTCCTTTTCCTCCCTCCATCTCCTCTTACTTGTTCAGTGCACCATCCTCATCACCATCTATCTATCTATC
Source organism: Diadema antillarum (assembly GCF_040938485.1). Classification (NCBI taxonomy): domain Eukaryota; kingdom Metazoa; phylum Echinodermata; class Echinoidea; order Diadematoida; family Diadematidae; genus Diadema; species Diadema antillarum. The sequence goes on from NW_027272507.1 coordinate 226,914, forward strand.
TATCTATCTATCTATCTATCTATCTATCTATCTATCTACCAGCCTATCCATCCATCTAAAAGGCTATACCTATCTATCTATCTAGTTACCTATCTACCTACCTTTCTCCCTATCTACAAATCTTTCTATCTATATATCTATCTGTATACCTACCTATCTATTTATATATCTCTTATCCATCTATCTATCTATCTATCTATCTATCTATCTATCTCCCATACTCAATCATATATTCATTCTTCTCCCTTCCTCCATCTCCATCTACTCTGACCTGTTTTAGTGCACCAACACCATCACCTCTAAGCCTCCCCCCTCCCCCCCCCCCCCCAACTCCCTAATTGCCAGCCCCGAGGGTCTAGCCAAGGTTTGTCCTCAGAATAAGGCCAAGGCTCCTGTTCTTGCCCTGGAATTTAGGGTGATAATAATCTAACAAAATGAGTTCACCCAGAGAATCCCTTTCCCCATCATCCATTTTATATCTGCTTATCCTGTTTGAAGGTTGGATACACTTTGAACAAAACGGAGCACTTCATTCTTGGGGCTTACCCTGAGGACGCAGTCAACTTTACCAACTTTCAGAGCTCTTGACCAACTAAAAGTTTTACAGCATGATGGATCACTACAGTTCGCTTTCGATGTTCAAGATGAATACTACTACTACTACTACTACTACTACTACTACTACTACTACTACTACTACTACTACTACTACTATTACTACTACTACTACTTCTACTACTACTACTACTTCCACTTATGCCATATGCCTTATGCCATTTCCTCTTTCACTGTTCTATACAAATCATTGCTGAGGATCGTGGTTACCATTACTAATACAATTTTATCCTCACTAAACAACTATTCCCTGACTTCAGTGAAAAGATTGATTTTTTTGTGAAATAAAAGACCGGCATTAGATTTTAAACCAGATAATGTTACACAAAAGAACCCAGACAACAGTGGGGATTTACAATTTTGTATGCATCTCTGGCAATTGGTTGACCCATTAAATGGTCCAGTCCAGCCGAGCAAACTCATAGGAGGGTAGGGGGTGTGATTGGGGGTGGGGGGAATGGAGGGGGTATTGGGTGTTGGGACTAGGACCACACTGGCTTGGTAAGGGGAACACACAGCAGCGTGCAAAAGACAGATCTGATGGGAGTCATTGCTGTACAAAGGGTAAGTGGCCAAGTTAAGTGCCTGCTGTCTACTATTGAATCACACTCTTCACAGGGGCAGTTTAACTTTTTAGGGGGGTAGTAGTTTTGCCAAGAACAAGTTTGCATGCAAAGCCACTTCAGCAGATGACGGTTTGCACTTGACATTCTCTTTCCCTCGCAAGTTTTTTCAAACCCTGTGGTTTTTTTCTTCTCTCCCTCTGTCTGCTCTCTCTCCCTCTCTCTCTATCTCTATCTCACATTCTCATCCAATCTCTTTGTCTTTCTCTCCACTCGATGAGAAAGGAAAACAAGGCGCAGCTCCCGAGAAACACAACAGGTGTGGATGTGTCCTCAAACGAACTTTGGGCTGACAGTGCCCGGCCTGCTCATCCTGGGAACCAAGTGCAGTGAGCCAACCATGGGTGAACAACAAAGCTGCCAAAACCAGGAGTCACTCTTGTTCTTCATGTTCTTTCCTCTTTTAGAAGAGGGTAAGAGGGTGGGGTGGGGTGGGGTAGGGGTGGGGGGTGAGAGATAGAAGCCTCCTGTAATCGGCAAGGCAGGCTGTAAATAGCTGGCAAACACAAATACTTATGATCCAGCCCCTGCCATTCTGGGCAATGATACAGTCAATATTGGTATTGGGAGTTGCATGTAAACACAGAGTCCCATATTATCTTACAACAGTATAACTCTTGAACAATTGCCACTTGAGCTTATTCCTACCCCCCCCCCCCCCACCACCACCACCACCACTACTACCACCATCAGCATTACCAACACCACCAAAACTCATTAAAAAAAACTGAGCTAGAGGCTGGAATCATATCCAACTGGGGGTAGACCCACTGTGGAATAGTATGCATTGTCCTTTGTTTTACATAGGGGCTTTTTTCTCCAACCATGAACATGAATGCACCTTTTTTTTTTCTTTTAACAATAAACTGAAAATTGGTAATCCTTGCACCTGCATGATAGAAGTTCAGATAGTGTGTCAGCTTCCGGGCCAAAAAAAAAAAAAGAGGAAAGAAAAAAAAATCTTCAAGAAGATCACTACTGTGACTGCTCGAAGGAAATCATTCTTCCAAATTCCTGTGAATAACCAAAGGGAGGGACAATTCTGACGGAGGAGAATTTCATTCTAGCTATGCAGATGTGTTGCAAATATTTCCTGGTTTTTGTTGTAGGCCGACTTCTCAGCTTCCCGCTGACTTCTTTTGCTTATCAGAGTTGCAGGGTACCATGAAAGGTGTTGCATTCCTTTTTCTTTTTTTTATCCTGAACAAATTTTTGCTCGGAAGTGAAATAATACTGGCTGGTAAACAAGCTTTGTAGCTATTTAGTTGCTCCTTTTATGTTTTTCAGGATTTGTAAACAATTTTTTTAGACCTACCTATAGATTTCAGGTGTTCTCTGGGAATACCGTTATGAAAGCTGTACTTGCTCACAAGCACAATGCACAAAAATTGTTTTTCCCTCTCTCCAGTATGCAGCTCAATTTCAAAACATGCTTTGGCTGGGATTCAAGGCCTTAAAAAATGACTCAGTGTCATGAATGACAACATACAGATCAATCGTTTAAAGGGAAGTTTTGCTTAGAGGGAAAGTTTGCAACTTTGTAGTTTTGTAATGCCAGATGATGTACATAAACTTACATGGTCATAACTTTTTCTTTTGCCAAGTCGCTTTATTCTTGCCAAAAGCTGAACCATTCTGCTAATGCGCGTCTTGTCACAGTGTATATCGTGCACAACTCTCCCCTTTGCAATAGCATAAATTCTCACTTAAAAAAGACAACAATTTTTGTATTTAACCATTCCCGTGTATCCTTAAACATCTATAGAATAAAAACATTGTGTACTCAAAGACTGCTTGCATCATGGGCCTCTGATTCTGAAGTTCACGTGCAGATTTAAATGCTTCAGGGTTTGCCGCCCTCGCTCTCCTAGGCGATACGCTGTACAGCCTAGATAGGGGCAGGAGTGTCAAAACCCAAAATGAAATATTTATGTCAGATGACTAAACACAGCAGTAAACTAATATGACAATATCTGGCTTGCACACACACACACACATACACAGACACACACACACACAAAACACAGACACACACACAAAAAAACTCTTTCTCTCTCACATACACACACACACAAACACACGCACACACACTGTGTCACTCTCTCCAAATAAACATATGATATATAAATATACATATATCTCCTCTCCCTCACTGCTTCTCCCCTTCTTCCCTATACACTTCCACATGCCGTATTATTTATGTTTCCTCTTCCGTTACTGTTCTCTCACGCCAGACACTAACTTAGCATCCATTTGGGGGAAGACGATGGAATAATGCATGATTTTCCTTTTAAACAGCTCGCGCTTGTACGAGGGGGGGGGGGGGGGAGAGGGGAAAAAAACAACAACAGCGACAGAAAGGAGTAGTAGAAGTATTAGTGTGCATGTGTGAAAAAAGACAGGGAGAGAGGAGGAGTGAGTATACATAGGTTTGAGAATGGAAAAGCACTACTCTGGCATGAGTGGAGATGCCATGCAGTACAAGATGTGAGTACACACACTTTGCTTATGGATGCAGTGGCTGTATCTCTTTAGCATGCTGAACAGACAAGGTAGTCGAGACAGAGTGTGAGGGGGTGGCAATTAAGTAGTGACTCTGCAAATGTCTTTCACATCCAGATAACCTGACAAGGTTTTTTTTTTTTCTGGTTTTTTTTTCCCCTTTGCCTCTCAGGGAACGTATAGCAGATGATGAACAAACACTACACATCTTCTTTTCTCGATCATCTCCCTCTTTCCCCTGAACAAGCCCGGTTGCTCGCAAACACATCCCAGAATCGTTGGGTAAACTTTCTTCACCTTGAAGTCTCTTGACACTAACCTTAACATGGCAGTCAATGCCCCTGGACAACCCCAAACTTAATTCTGTTTCTTGTTCTTGTTCTTTTTTTGGGGGGGGGGGGAGGAGGTGTGTTCGAGGGATGAAGACTATCTCAAGAGAGGGATTATTTAGGCAAGCATGCTGATAGACCACAAAGACGACTCATCTCCTAGCTCCTGAACTTTTTAACATTTTTCACATTTGAACAATTCATATTAATGACATTTAATTTGTGGATGAAAGCCACAGAAACATGAGATATTTAATTAAAATACACAGAGCAGTGACAATTTCATAATGTCACTCCTAATTCAGTTTCAGAAAACTGCCTAAATTTCCAGGTTTTACAAATAGATATTATCTCCCCTTCATATTGGTGTTACGGAAGAGTCATATTCCCCTGCATTAAGATAACTGCAGGGCATTATTCAACCTAATAGCAGTTGCACCACTTAAACACGTATACACACAATATGAAATGATATCAGATATCTTGATCTCAATGCAAATACCTGTTATCAAAAGCTGCCTCTTCCATGTTGTACACATCAGATAAGCAGCATTTGTTTTCCGAGTTAGATGTACTAATAATTACCCCAAGGCCAGTAGGTAGGTAAACACCATCAGAAATACAGAATCTACAATGGCGAAGTGAGCTAATATCATATCTGCTGTACATTTATCCTCATTTGTACATTCCGTGGAAATACAAATTTGGATGTGTATTCCTTCTTTTTTTTTCCGCTCATACATCAATCCAACATGTGTTAAGCTAAGTCACACAGGATTTTTTTTCCCCCCTAAATAATCCTCTGTAAGGAATCTAGACATATTATTAGACACGGAAAATTTTACTTGGTATATATGGCAAATGAACAAGGAATCAATTCAGCCATTATAGAAATGGTAGTTAGATCACAATCATGCATTAAGAAAAAAAACTGAAAGTTTATTTTGAATAATTGATTAAATGTAACTGAACCAACTCTGCACACAGTAAGGCACAGGATTGAGTAATCCTGCCATAACTAATAAGTACAATGAATTTTTAACAGTACTATGACAAATGTGCAAATAGGCCATTCATATGCACCATCCACATCCTCAAATACTACTTGCTCGTGTGTTCCCCAAGAATGTTACCATTCACTGAAAGAAGTCCCGACTTTTATAAACAAATTTTTTACCATGATAGAGAATCTTTGCATAGTCATTTAGTAGTACATATATTTTTTTTTTACCATTAATTTGACTCTCACTGTCATTAAACCCATTGAGGACGGACAGATTTTGCTTCAACACGCATTTCCCATAGACCCCTGCCTGAGTATACTCGGGACTCATCCTCAACGGGTTAAACATTACAGAGTCTCCTTTGGCAATGATGAGATTTAGGGTACTTTTTTCCCCCAATAATATTTATTTACTTCTACTCACATAATACCCAAATTAGCAATTAAATTTGGTGTTATTGTACAATGTTACCAAAAAAAAAAGAGTTCCTTTAGTACATAAACATTTCCAAACCTGGAAATAGACAATAACAAAGGTAATGATTGAAACGCACAATATATTTGTCACAGTAACAAATGATATGCAAATAAAAAATGTAAAGGACACGCACAACACACACACACTCAACACACACAGATATAAAATTATATACGTGTATAACAAAGTGTACCCTATACAATCAAGAATAGGCCTATATAGGGACTGTAATGCATTTGATTGGTCATACATCAGGAATGTACAAAACCTCACCTTGCCCTTCACAATCACCTTAGCCTATCCCCTTCTCCCCTACCCCTCTCCCACCTGACCCCCATCCCACAAACGTTTCTACCCCTCCCCCCTTCTGCCCCTCCCCGCCTCCCTCCCCCCTGGGGTGCTGATATGAATCGCACTCCTCTTCTTCCTCTCCGCCCTGGCTATACTCCTCCTCAGGTCGGAGGACGCACTCCATTCAGGAAATGTTGAGTTAAGAGCGAGTGCCGGATTACAACAACCTCCCGGAGAAAAGCCACTGCCTGCTGGGCAGTCAATGATAATGCCCGGGCCGTTTTTTAATCACGATTTATGTAGTACCCCCCGCTCCTCTCTTTCACACTCCGTTTATAGGGGTTTGAATATCTCTCTGCACGCCCCAGATTGGCCGAGTATAGAAGCCGAGAGAGAAATAAAGCACATTGTTCATGCAGGAGGACATATAACATACACATTGCAACTTCAAGCATGTTTGTTACAATTTTCAGCCATTAACAACACTATATGAGAACAGAATGCATGCTGACATATGAACATACTTTTGTATGAAATCACACAGAAATTTCAGCAGGTAAGATTCAACAAAACCGAAGTTCATGATATTAATAATTCTGTTACACAGCTATATACTACCATTCAATTATCATGGATTCGTTTCTGGCTTACAGACATGCCTCCTGTTTTGTGTGGGCATGACTTGATGAATATTATTCATATATATATATATATATATATATATATATATATATATATATATATATAGGCATGTAAAGAAGGCAGAAGTCTTTCAGTTTAATTTGAAATTAAAACTGCTAAAGTTGTGTGTGACTGTCAATTCTATATTGTCCCAAGCTACGGGGCTAAAACTTATCTTAAACCTAATTGAATTATAAACCACCAAGTCCCATGAATGAGAAATGCTTTATCCATCAATGACTTCTTTATTGTGGAGTATATAATATGTTCTCATTTCAGAAGTTAGTAATGCTTTTTCTAAAATAACGTGCGAAAGTATTTCAATGAGCATCTTTCAATCCATTTTCAGTCATGTTTTAAAACAAAATTCTCTTAACATCGTTCGCATTCACATCGGCATTCCTAAAATCTATTGCACTATGGGTCCTCGAATGACCTCTCATAGACATAAAGTTTTACTGTCTTTGTTTCCGTTACTGTCTCCGACCTTCCTGTGAACAAGATGCAGGGAGCCCTGCTTATACCGCTGCTGCTGCTGCTACGCACAAGACACACACAGACCCTGGCCGTAACGTTTACAGCAGGCTAGGTTTTCAAGTATCACTTACAATCCCCCTATACCATCTTCATCTACCTGTACTTTGCAAGACAAATGTTGGGCTGCACAGGGGTAATAAAAAAAATCTGATTCTGGCTTGTGTTACTATCGCCATATGGCTCTGACGTATAAAGTATCAAGGTTGCTTTACCAAACAGTGCAGCCCTGGTCTTCAAATACAAGTGCAATTCTGGGGGTGGGGGAAAAAACATAAATTAAAAATGTGGGTATGTGGGTATGGTGATGCTTGTACATAAGAAGACTTGGATTTTCTGTCAGCAGGCATGGAGTATAAAGCATTTTACACAATGACAGTGTTATTGTTACGATGTGAATGATCTGTCCTGTGGTAATAATGGTATATGACCAACACTTTAGCAACTTTGCGTGCACCACGCACTGTTGATATCATTATGGAAACACATATCGGGATTGAACGTAGTGACAAATTTCATTCAGAAGGAAAATATACAAAACTTTAAAACACGAAATTGCTTACTCGGCTTTTGCATGAATGAATAATGAATGAGATGATGTATGTGTTTCTAGCTTGGCCTTCATCAGTTGCTTGTCATGAGCTACCCTCAGCCATACCATAAGATATGGGGAGTTATGTTTGCTGCCCGAACCATAATCCAAATCAGATTGTAGAAAATTTCTGGTGAAAAATGTGTGTTATTTTGTTTTTTGATACACAGGAGTCTAACTATAGCAAAACTGGATACAAAAGTCTGCTTTTTAACACATCAGGTCCAAACTATTCATTACACATTAATGTATCGGATTCAAAGTCTTTTATTGCAGGATGAATTTCAAGAAAAAAAATGTAATTTTGTGGACAGAAAGAAAGATTTTTTTTCTGTAATTGCAAACCAAACAACAGGCTAAATCATACACTGTATCAAAACAAGCAAGTGCTGTTAAGTAACAACTTTACAATGTTTGCAGTAAAGTATCTACCGCCAGGGACAAGCACTATATAGGCCTACATGTGTGCTCCGCATTTTCTGAGCTCCATTCGCCTTTGTGGCAAAAAACGTAATGAAAGGCAGGTCCCATCTGCAACATAGTTATCATCAAATCGAAGACATTATAGAGCAAGTGTCTAGAACACTAGATATTTCCTCCTTTTTTTAAAATCATGTAAGAATACTACTGTACTCCTACTATGTATATCATGTATCACTATCACAGCAGAACACAATAATTCACACAGTGTACATTTGTGGGTGTGTTCCAAGTGTATGGCCTCAACGAGGATCAGGATTTAACACATTCCCCTGTATGTACTACATACATTGGCACTGCAACCATTTGCCAGCATTGGTACTGGGAATCAATACAGACAGACATATCTGAGAGTAAATGCAAAGTGGGTTGCACACGCTACACAGGTAGTGCTACATTATAAGGAGAACAAAAGTTAGTACACTACAAGTTCATGAACACTTCCTGGTCGGCCTTCCACAATGAAACTTTTTGCTCTTTCTTTTGAGGAATGGAGAAAATCACACACCAAAAAAAAAAAAAGTGCGATGAGGTTTTTTAATCAGGTTGTAATAGCATGAAAGAGAAATTTGATCACAAGATGTGAGCAGGCTTGTTTTGTTACATGAAAGCAACCAGCTTCTTCAAAAGACTTAAATTCCAACGTCGTGTTAAATCCTGATTAAAGCGGGAATTTACAAACTGATACGGGTCCTGGAAAACTTTGAACTTGTATCGGGTTTCAGAGTAAACAGCTAAATACCGCTTTTTTAATTTAGCAAGGGGGGACTTGGCTTCCTGCTCGCAAACTTGATTCCGGCGCCCAGTACAAACACCCCAGAGTTAGTTCTTGTGATTTCTTCGGCTTTCATGCCGCGCCTAATCCGCATTCTGTCTGCCATGCCGGACTTGAACACATACATCCAGGGCATTGTGTGATGCCATGTTCTACAAGCTTTGCTTAATATTTTCCCCCTTTCATTTTTTTTTTCTCTTCATCCCCCTCTATTTCTTTTTTTTTTCACTTCTTCATTTTCTCTTTGTACCCTCTTTTCTCTTCATATATTTCCCCCCTTTTTTTTTCTTCTTCAAACTTCGCTTTGAGGAGGAGCGATATGGTCGGCGACTTCTCTTCTTCGGCGGGGCTTATTTTGGCTGGGTCGCCCTGTGGAGGGCAAACTCCCTTCCCCCAGTGTTTGTTCTGTCAACCTTGGACGGGCAGCTGCGTACTCTCCTGGAGTCTCCCTACGCACCCCTCTCGTCCCCGCTCCCTCTGTTGTTTGCCCTCTCCGACCGACCGTCTCTCCCTCTCTCGCCCTCTCTTCCAACTTTCTTTGCACCCCCTTTCTTTTTTTTTTCTCTCTCTCTCTCCTCTTCACACACTCAATATTTGATATTGACCCATGAGCAACAGTGATTCAATTTTTTTTTTCTGTACAAATATATAAAATCATTTCCTGGCGTGGCTAATTCTTTCCTTCTGATTTCACCCCCTTTTCCCCTTGCTCTGGTTCTTATAAGATCCTTGGCTCTGTTATTTTCTTTTGTAAGGCAAATTTAGTCTTCCCTTCCATCCCCTCCCCTCTCTCTGGTTCTTAACAGATTTTCGTCTGGTTGGTTGCGGTACCTACTGAGCAAAGTGACTTCCAAGTTTGACGGTACGCTTGACTTTCTGACTGCAGCTGACCCCAGTGGCCGGTCGTTATGTACTCCGCACACAGTTGTCTAACAATGCCTGCCTAATTCTAACCAGGGCAGGGGATGGGGGGTGGGGTGCCACTATTCATACATTTATACCCTCTGATCCTGTACATATCACACCTGCTTTGGGGAAGGGGGGGGGGAGGGGGTAAAAGATGGGAGAAGAGGAGGGAGGAAGTGAGTTGAGGCTTGGGGGGGGGGGGTAGACCTAGAATGCTACCTGCTTATCACCCCCCTCAATATGGTCATACAGAACCAATCAAGCGGCAGGTGTGAGAATTACCTCATAGTAATGGGTCATTGCATTCCCTGACACTATTTACAGGGCAGTGTTGTCTGCCAACCACAGCACATTCATATCCCTGAAAATCTACAAGTCATGTCATCACAACGTCTTCAGTTACATAATTCTTCTGGTCCTTCTGAAACTGGTGGACACTATATCATTCCATTTTACACTCTGTTGCATATCCTGCACAAAATATCTAAATAGAAAATGTTGCCACATCTGGTATATATCGTGCATAGCTTTGTTCCATGGCTTCAAGTTAGTTGATTCCACATTCATATGAATTCTTGATTCCTTGATTCGAGGCTACCAGCAACAAATACAACACAGCAGCACGAGACAGAGAAAATACTGACACAACCCATGAATCAACATGACATGATAATCTATCTTCCATCTAAATGCACTGAGCCCTCCAAATCTATAGGCCTACAAAGCCACAACATCTGAACATGACAGGGAAATGTATCTACAGTTTACAACTTCCATATCGGTAGCTTTACAAGGCAAGGACCTCCTTGATAGCTGTAAGGGAGTTGGACGATTATAATCTAGCACCACAGAAACAACAAAAAAGAAGTCATCTTTTCATCATTAGTCCAAAAAGATGTAACAATGGGACAGTATGCAGCAGCACTTCCATGTTTAATCTCACAAATCACATCTTCTCCTTCCCTTCTCAAACATACCCCCACCTTGCCCCCAGAAAACAAAATGGAGAAAAAAAAAGAGTGTTCCAATATATCTGATGGATCAAAGTCAATCGAACAATTCAATTATAATTCCATTTATGCCCCGATCCATCCATGATAGTCCCTAAACAAGATTAAGTTTTCTCCTTAATTTTCCCAGCTAAACGCAGATGATAAACCAATCGGCCGTGCAATCGAGCCTATTCGTTTCTCCTTGGAGTCGCGCCCTGACCGAGGTGTTAGGCCGTTCCTCACACATATCATGTTTTCAATACAAGGGATTGGGCAGAGCTCATCAGTAATACATGTTTGATTTACTTCTTTGCCTGCCATTTTCCCCCTCATTTTTCTCCCATTTACCCCGCCCGGCCTAAGAATCGGCCCTCAAATACTGCTCAGCAAATATGTACACCAGCCATGCCCCCCTCAACACCTTCCCCTCCCTCCCCCCCCCCCCCTTTCCAAATAAGATAAAAAAGGTGGAAGTGATATTAAGTCACAACTCCAGTTTCTAGTGTCATCCGTTTTCCCCTCGATTTTTAATTTCTCAAATGGGATGGTCTGATAATCCCATAGGCAGGCAATTTAGAAAATTGCTTACATGATTTGCCCCCAACAACTCTTTTTCCCCCTTCTCCTGCTTGTTCGGTTGAGTGGTCTGATGCCCGATTAAATCCTTCGGAACGACAGCTAATAATCCTGTTAGTTCGCTGAAATATACACAGTCAGCAGACTTTTCTAATGCCTGCGTGCAAATAGACGGACAAATTCACGGCAACGTGGGGCAAGATTTTTCTAAAATCCCAGAAAAAAACAAACCAACAACAACACACAGCCAGGATGAGACTTTCCATTAGGTAGCATTGGCAGTATTTTAAAATGGCATTCTGAAAATCATCAGAATTGGAGAACATTTTTACGACTGATGTCCGGCATCAGGGGAGAATAATGATAGAGTGATTTTGGTCTCTCATAATTTGCCAGAGAGCATCACTAAGATCTATTGGTACATCCATCAAAAAGAAGAAGAAGAAGAAAGAAAGATATTATTTGACAATCCAAGCCCCTTTTTTCCTTCTTCCATTACACTGACCAACATTTAGCCGAGTGTAAATCTTCAAAAGCAAAGGCAAAGCAGTACGGAAAGTTGCAAATACATCCTTTATTTTACTGCTTCAAACTTCACCCGTTAAAGAAAATTGCATGCTATCTCAAGCTCTTTCAGTATGATTCTTTGTCATCTTTGTCCAATTCCTATTGCCTACAGTTTCGACGACAGATATATATCTTCATGTGAAGGTACCAACTTACATGAAAGTCACAAGACCTCACATACGGTTTTGCCCTATTTGACATAAAATAAATTGTCCTGAAATGTGGTCTTCCAAAACGCTACATTTCTATTTAAATGTAAGCCTATGGGGTTTTTTCCCTTGTTCCATCTGTAATGAGTGTGAAGGTACCAACTTACATGAAAGTCACAAGACCTCACATACAGTTTTGCCCTGTTTGACATAAAATAAATTGTCCTGAAATGTGGTCTTCCAAAACGCTACATTTCTATTTAAATGTAAGCCTATGGGTTTTTTTCCCTTGTTCCATCTGTAATGAGTAAAATGGATTATAAATGCAAAGATGTGCACTTTAAACTTATCTTGAGTGGGCCCGTTTCTTCTCTTACTCAATATAAGCTCTCATATTTTAATGAAATTTTCGCAAATTGCCACTGGCTTTCGGTGCATGTGTAGCGTAAACAAGAACTTTTGTGTGCATTTAAATTTCGCGAATCTTGGCTCTCACAAAATTCACAAAATTAAAATGCACTCAAACATTTTATGGTTTTGGAGTATCTTATCAAACACGCCCAGAAACAAGAAAAGGGGAAAATTTAGGCTGCATGGATAAAATGTGGGTGCAGGGCTTTACATGGCTTGGCTTTGTTCAACTACAGATGCCGGGAACAAACACTGGGAACAACACTATTACTGGGGTGAGGAACATGGAAACACACTTTTATTGCCTTTTTTTATTTCCCTATCAATGGGAAAAGTCTTTACAATTGTGTGTGTGTGTGTGTGTGTGTTTTAATAACATCATTTGGCCTGGCTTCAATACAGACAGAAAATAATAAAACACACACACACACACACACACACACACACACACACACACACACACATTTTTATATACACACATACGTAGCCCACCTCGCAGCGTGCAGATAAACAGGAGAGTATGCATTAAAAAAAAAAGCCTGGTTAATGTTGGTAATGATTCATGAATATATTAATTCATACGTGTATATTCTACCAGTCTATTTCATGAAGTGACACGCACAGACCTGCAAACTTCAGACAGAGCAAATGATGGCCTCAACCCGCTCTTCCTTTCTTACAATAATGATCCCATATAGTCATTGCTATATCTATTTTGTGTGGGCTATACTGTACATGATATGGTACAATATATTCAAATTGGGCAGTTCAAACTTCTGAAAGGAAAGGAGATCACTTCAATTCTATTTAGTTGAAGACAACAGAATGGAGTTGTATCACAGCAATAAATTAAAGTCAGAAATTTCATGTAATTAGGCAGAGAGCAAGAATGAGAAAACTAAACTCTTTGTAAAAAAAAAAATTGCTTGAATTTAGTTGAAATTAATCAAAAAGATGCCCCTCTCATATCGCCGCGCCTACTCAAACAGTATTCTCACTCAGGTCGTTTTAGTAAAACTTAACACATAAGAAAAGAGATACACAGGGACACTCTTCAACCCAGTTCTATTCATTAATGCAATGAGATCATGTTAATTCATCTATGGCACACATATGGATATATACTATTCCTTCTACATTGAAAGATCCCTTTAAAATTCATGTAAAATTGTGATTATAATACCGAAAGTGCTCATATGAAATAATACCAAAGAAAATAAGAAAAAAACAGGGAGACTTCCTTTTTTTTCATCCAAGTGTTATACGAATATCTACTCAAAGCTAAACTCAATGCACATATTGATTACAATATTACCCCAGTAAATTTCACTGCATTTATATTTTTACGATTCTGATCTAGATGGCCAGTCCCTCTGCTTGAGCCATGCAAGTTATTACCCCGAGTTGAAAGTGAAGAACAGGCGTTTGCTGAAAATTGCCAATTTCTTTCAAAGATGCATCCTAAGTCTGGAATTGCAATGTCAACCTCTTTTCTTTTCTTTTCTTTTTTTTGTCTCTTTTTTTTTTTTTTGGTGGTAACCTCAAACTGGACAAATCCTCTTCAAAACCTGTCACCAAATTCTAATTTGATACGAGTGATGAAATTGGATGTTGGTTCAGAGAGCATGACGCGGGGCTCATATCTTTTTTCTTCTTCTTTTTTTTTAAATATAAAATTCACAAGATTCCACTGGAAGCCCTGTAGGGCCTATAGATAGTTTAGATATATCATCAAAGCAATATTGAGAGTATCTCTCTGATGCCCAGGTATTGGTTTTTGCAAAACCGCAAGCAAATAATAACTGTACAAAATATACACTACAAGAATAGAAACCGCCATGTGAACAACGTCTTGCTTATCATTCTAACATTTAGAGACAAATCATAAACATCAGCATTCTGGTGCCAAATAAAACAACTGTGATTGCAGACATAAGTGGATAAACTCTCCAACATTTTCTTTCAATAAGCCAGCTGGTATGGCCATGATGAATTTGCATTGAATTCCAATCATATTCAGCATTTTTTTTTAAAGAAATTGTAATTTCAATCAAAAGAAATCTCCATCATGGAATAGTAAATCAAAAGAAAAGTCACAAAAAATGCTAGACATTATTTACTACTAAAGAATTAATCTCGCAATTATTATCATATTATCGAATATCAATTTCACTTTTGATGAGCGAGAGAAGGGTTGCTACATGTAGATGAATATATTAGAGATGTAAAATTTTACATGTAAATAAATACATGTATATTAACTTATCTAGTGAAAGCTGTTTATTACATGCATTCTCTTTTCTCTTCACCTTTTTATGTTGCAAATGCTATAAAATCCCGTAAAATATTTTCAATTTGTCAGTTTCAGAAAAAACAAAAACAAAAACTGATACTTCTTTGCAACAGTGCACAGAAATCAGGGGCAGCTTCAACAAATACACTGTTTGCACACAAAGTATCATATCTGTGGGCGCAAATATGAAGATTTGATACCCAATAATTTGCCGACTATTTTCAGAGCCAAAACCCATCTGAGCAATCAAGTTATAGACACAAATCAGGGATATCTTGCCTTACACAAGCATTTGACATACTTTATTTACTCCATGTTTGTCTTTCTGGAAGTCTTTCTGTTTCTTTGTCTGTCTTTTCTTATTAACAACACTTATGATTAATTCAGATCAGACAGCACCTGTCCATTAGACAATACTTGCATAACTACACTTGTTAATTGCCTTCATCTAGGCCAGAATTTCATCTCTGTTGAAGTCTAGTTATTCTTAATCGAGAAAATATGAAATGAAGGCACAATATGTTGATATATTGGCTGAAAAACAAGTTGTGCTGATTATTGGGTATGAAAAACGGGGTTACACAGTCATTATACCTCCTTATGTGATAAGATTATTTTACAACTGCATGCATATCTGTCACAACAGTTCGCAGGTTGACTTAATAATGTTAATCAATTCTGACTGTAAAATCTGACCGAATAATGTGAGCATATCATCTGTAACATCCTGGATGAAACATGACTTTTGACCTCTCGACTTGTACATTGCAGTAGATACTATTGTGTGAATAGGAGAGAAACATTTGTTGATTTCAATTGTGAACTGTGAGCTACATCACTGTGATGACCCCTACCCTGGGGATGGAAAACAATGCTGTATCTTTGAAATAGAAGGCGGAGGTCATCTTTGACAATCTCTGACAAATATCAGAACATGATTCGTGATTTGATATGCTTATATGCATACCAGGTATGTCATCCAACATTTGATTATCTTAGACAATGTTCAAAATGAGAAACTGAATAATTTTTAGAATAAGCCATCTGTGTGATGCCACATGCATTTCAAAGGCAAAGAGAGAAGATCAACTAAATAACTCTAATTCTCCCTAGAAAATGGGGGGGGGGATGTGTTTGACCCAAATCTTAATATGTTCCAACCTGATACTAATTACTGTTAAAGGAAATGATGAGAAGGAGGCCACAGTAAATTAGATGAGGGGTGGGGTGAGGCTGGTTGGGGGAGGGGTGGGAGGATTGGGGAGAGAGCGGCTGATATGATCTCATCCTGTAGCGGGATAGATTTGACAATTTTGAATGGTGCATGTCTCATTTGCCGGTTAAATCAATACAAGGGGATATCTAAATCGTGTCAACCCATCTAATTCAAACATGACCGCAACAGTCTCACGTTCTCTCTCCCCTCCTCCTCATAATGGCTGCATTTTGCGTGCTGGGCAAGCAGGTGAAATTGATACAGGCGCTTGCTTTACACCCAGAACCCACTCTCTCTCCTATTAATAATAGAGTACAACTCTCTGCAAAGATTCTCTCCCCAACTGCCACCATGCACACACACACATACAGAGAGGAGGACAGGCAAAAAAAAAAAAAAAAAAAAAAAAAAACAGAACAAGGCAAACAAGACCCGACCCATGTATATGACCCGCTAAAAATTACTAGCGCTAGCTGGTGATGAGCTGTTTGGTAGCACAGCCACGAAAAATGGGTAGCATCAATTATGAATTGCGTCATAATGAGATTTCTTAGACACCTGAGGTTCCATGAATTTTCCTCCCTCACCCCCCCCCCCCCCTTCCCCTAATAAGTGCCTTCAAATTCTAGGGTTGATATCAAATTATTTTTGCATGCTCTTGTCAGGACGGCATGGAGGACACTTCTCCTTCACAAATCATGTCTACTGCTCTCCTTCTCTCTCTCTTATGATGATGATGATTATGATGAGCGCATATCCTCTGCTTCAGTCTTCAAAGCGGCTTTAATGGAATGACCGCTAATATCTCAATTTTGTCCAGGACGGGTTGTGACTAGAATTGCCGTCCATTTTGCATCAGCTGGCCAGCTAGTGTATTTTGGCGGCACCGTTAGTATACAACCCCCATGTATACCCCCCGAGGAGGAATGGAACCGGTGTGAATGTGGCAGAATGTGATGTATCATGCCAGCTCAGCTTTCTCGAAAATTAAATTGCGAGCTATTTTGCAACTCAGTCAAATCCACAAACTGTACATTCAGCCGGTTCAAACATTTGAAATGCGTACTCGACTGTGTCTTTACGTGCTTTATGTCCACGCACATTGACAATGACATGGAAGTATCTTAAAACCTTCCCAAAGTTGCTACAATCGCATCTTCCCAATCAGAAAAACTGACTCATGCAATCAGTTTCTGCTACAGATGACATCCATTGGAGTAAATATTTTTCTCAATGGTATATATACAAAAGCAAACTAGGATGCGCTGGACGTCTCGTGATGCTGATGTCTCCCTTTAAAAGCGCCATGATGCCCAGCGCCTTCTACCCGGCATCAATCTTGACGACACAGTAGAAGGAGTCCTACATCATTTCGCCAAGATTAGGGTTCCACTCTTCTGTTCTCATTGTATTGCCAATAAGAGAATATGGGTGATTGACAGCCGGCCATTCAGACGAGAAGGAAAGAATCTGTGCACGGGACTAGAGAGAAGACCGGCACGAGAAAAAAAAAAACACTCACACAAAAAAAAAGACACAAGAAAAGAAGACAGAGCGAGTGCTGGGGAGAAAAAAGATGAAGAGGAATGAATTAAATTCCGCATCCAAGGGAGATCTGATCAGAAGATGATTACGCTTTCTACCTGGCAATAATTACATGTTGACCCGCTCACCAGTAACAGATCTCTCAAATAGAATCTTTCCATTCAACATCTCAGGGCATGGGGGAGGAGACTGAGGCAGACAAAGGAAGAAGAGAAGAGAAGAGAAAAAGCAGGAGCGAGGAAGGGAGAGAGAAAGGGGGGGGGGAGAGTATATATGTGGAAATCATTGCTTGGACCCCATTTATCTCCCCCCCCCCCCCCCACCACCACCACCTCCTTTGAACAAACTTTCACAGTGTATCAAGGTGAGAGACAAGAATAGAAACTTACCCACAAGAACTTGATTTTATGACTACATCTTGCACGTCTCGATGGCACTTGAACTGAAAGTGAGAATCACCTCCTCTCCCTCATCCTCCACCCCCTCCCCCCCCCCCACCATCTTAAAAAAAAAAATCATAAGAGTACAAACAGTAGCATTCAGTGAGAATTAGAATGAGGAAGACATTTCTAAGATTTACCTTGTCCCTGTCAAAACCAAGCTGCTTTTGAAAGCAAGGATTACTTTACCTTTTTGAGAGACACTTACATTTTGAGTTGTGAACAATTAAAAATAAAGGGGGATGGGCTATCAGCAGTTTATGGTTCAGAGTGGAGATCCTTCTTTGAGGAAGTTTCAACACAAGTGGAGATTCTTCCCCTTTGACAAAGCAACTGCTTCTAATTCCTGACAAAACAAGACATGCGCATTTGTTCTGAAGTGTTCTCCATATACCAACCATACTCCTTTCATCTACAGCAATATAATACTGTAATTCGAAAACCATTTTGACAATTTCCGCTAAAAAGTTGAGGAACGCGTGGGGCTGGTAATGATTTTCACGTATAGCTTAGAGCATGCAGTTTCTCGCTCAAATGAAATGAGAAACTGAGAGAAAAGAAAATACAACATCCACAGCTAGATGCTAGTTCAACGCTATTTCAGATGATTTTCAACAAAAACCCAAATCACTACCTGCAAGAGCACACTGATTGACTGAATTGAAGTAGGCCCTATAGAGAATTCATATCATAGCTATTTCAAACACAAAAACACGGAGGAAAAACAAGCATAATCATACAACTCTGGAATCGACTGTCATAGCTTATCTACAGTTTGAGATAATTCCTCTTTATTTTTTAAAGATTCTCACATGATATTGAAACAGTGGGTTGATTCTCCTCATGTGTGCTTCATAATAGTGAAGACAGTGATTCAAAACCTCGTAATGGCTGGCTTGCCGCCTAGAGAATGAGAACCGCGGTATGTCTGGAATATGATTTGCCATGCTGTAACAGGGGGGGGGGGGGGTGCCATCGTGCCCCAGGTTACGGGACTGTGTAGTGCCATCTAGCTTTCTTAAGATGTAAAGTTACACACTGCTTATCAGGGTGGCCAAATTCTAGTGATCGACAATAAGGATCTCAATGCCAATTTATCCCTGTTACGACATATTTTGCATAATTATCATAATAATCATAATACTTTTTGAGAAGTTTTTATAAAAATGTAATACAATGATATAATTTTTGGCAATAATTCAAAAAGAGAATATTTCAATTGACAAACTCTGACCATGGTTACTTATTTTCATCCAGAGATTGATAGCACATAGTGCAGTGGTATTGGTACTGCTGCTGCCGAGCATTGCTGCTGAGCTCCACACGCATGAACAGCCTATATAGCCACTGTAGCAGCAGAGCATTAGCATTAGGCCCTATACTGTTTGGTACTGTAATCGCAGAGAGGAAAAAAAAACATTATATCAGCATCCATTCATTATTGGGGTAAGATTACAAATACAACTAAATCTCCTTACATAAAGCACTTACATAAAGCACTTAAACATCCTTTAGTTTCATTCATTTTCACATGGTAATCCCATATATTGTAAATAGTTCTACGAGAGGGGTTCGTGCTATTACAGTGGAAATAATAAAAGAAACAAAATGGTGATTTTGTTGTAACACATGAAACATCGTATCACAACTGGGAATCTTTGATGCTTCCAACAACTGCCTGAGCATTTGCCACTTCACGACTTCAGCAATAAATGGCGTATTCAGTCACACCATGCAAGTCTAAGTTTACACCAAGTCTCATTATGTAACATTTGATGGATCTTTTATAATACGCAATATTTTTGTGTGAAGTCAAAATATCTCACCAGACACACAAGCTAAAGTCACTGAATGCTGATGATTTCCTCTCGCACTGAATAGGAGTAGGTGACTCCAATTATTCGGGCCACAAAGGCGATACAAAGGTCAATGTGACATCGGGTCATCAAGACTCTCTCTCAAAATGATTAAATGCTTTCACTTTCAGGATCATAAAAACTACACACCTATTGTTGTAATTCTCTTTCTTATTCCAATCTCCACGGGGACAATAAACAGTCGTCGGCTTGTGGGCTGCTGCCTATCCTTCCTGCATCGAGCATTTCATTTCCTTGAAAATATCAAGAAACGCAGACTGTACGCCCTTACACATTGCAAGAAAGCAAATGACAAATTTAGAATGCAGCAACTTTTGTTATTTGGGAGGTAATTTCTTTTCTTTCTTTCTTTTTTAAAGAATACATCCATTTCTTAGGAGCATGAATATCACAGCCAAATATAGCCACTATAACAGTAACACAACTAATGTAAAATTACCTGTTGCATCTACACACAGACACACACAATAAGGAAAGTGATGTGTGCGCGCTTTTTTCCCCTCTTTCATGATGGTTTACGCTGCATTCTCCATATTTAACTAAAATACGCTGGAGGTAGAATTAAGAAAGATTTCTATGATTGTATCTTTCCGTAGCACTGTGCAAATAACAGTATTAGAAAGTTGCCTTCGAATAAACCATGTCTGCATGAATTTTCTATGATCTTATCTTTCTGAAACACAATGCAAATATCAATCTTAGTAATTCGCATCCCAATAAGTATGGCTGTGTGAAGTTGAGCGTCGTGGTAAACTTGTACGATGATGGTGCTTGTTTATGTTCATAGTGAAGAATTTACAGGCAGATAACAGTTTTGGTATAGGTCCCTAATGGCATTTCAAAATTCTGCTCTGTCCTATCACAGCCATATCTAAGGAGGGGGGTCAATGACATATTTAATGTATGCTTCCCACAAAATTGCACAAATAAACACACAAAGAAAGAAATAAAGGGCATGACTCAAGACGGAAATCACAGTCACATCCCTCCTCCTTTGTTTCCTCCTATCTTTTTTTCCAAAAAAGCTTTAATAAAGACGCGGCTGTCAACAAATTCCTTGCACGAGAACATGTTGCAGGCAATATTTACCAAGTGCACCGGGAGAGGGCTTCCTAATAAACGTCTCAATTGCGAATATTTACCGGAACGGCAAGTTTCCACCACAAACATCTCGGACCCCTTCATGAGCATAAAAGGGGAAAGCTGGGATGCGGTTCATATTATATTGGGAGGTTGGTTAAAGTAGGAGCGGGAGAGTGGAAGAGGGAGGAGGGAAGGCAAAGGCAAAGAAAAGTGTAAGAGATGAGCGAAGATTCTGCATCATTTTTTCGTAAGAGAAAAGACACAGCCTTGATGATTTTTCCAGCGTCTTTTTGTTGTTTTTGTTGTTAATTTATGCAGCAGCAAAATTGGCCCATCTACCTCCCCCCTTCTTGACTGCTATGAGCCCAAGCTACTGGTTACCTTTCTCGATCTAATAAGCTGGGCTTTCCTCAATTTCTTGAGTTTGGGATGAGAAGATGGCAAAAGAAGGGGGAAATAGAGAAGAAAGGGAGAAGAGAAAGAGAGAAGAGACAGAGAGAGAGAGATAGATAGATAGAAGGAGAGAAAAAGAATGAAAAGAGATGAGGAAAAGGAAAAGAGGGAGACACTGAGCAGGAAGATATACAGTTAGAAGGAGAATAGCAAGCTTGGTCCCATTTGCGCCTGGGGCAATGCAGCATAGGGACGGGGAAATTGAAACCCAGAGAAGTAGAGAGAGCGTGAGAGAAAAAGAGATAGAGAAATATATGTAGCCAGGCAGGTAAAAGGTAAAAGAGAGAGAAAAAAAAGGAAAAAGATGTTTAAAAAAATGAGAGCAGGCAAAACAACTGTGGCTTGGGGGAGGGAGAGAGAGACAGAAAAAAAAAGAAGCGCCAGGTCTGAAGTCAGGGTTATGAGTTATGGCATTTCTTGAAGACGTTCTCAATGCAAATTAACCGCAGCGCACGCGCGGAGGGCCATAATTTCTGTTCATTTTGGCGACTGCGAACACTCAGTGAGGGGAGAAATGCATAATTGTTTGTGACACTGACATGACCATGCTTTGTGCGTCTTCCCATCCCCCCTTTTTTTTTGGCCCTTTTCATTACCATCGCCTGAGAAATTGGCAATGGGGAGGTGGAAGTGAAGGGACGGTAGAGAAAAGAGGATTCAGTTCAAGAGGTCCCGATATTGACTGTTTATCTGAGAAGGCTGCGAAATAATACCAGGCGGGCGGCTTGAAAGCCTGGGCAAAATTTGCCTGATTTCTGCCTATTTGATCATAAAATTTCACCCCCGTGAAATCAGAGATTGGGAGTAACTTTAAACAGAAAATACACTTGATCGCTGGGTGCACATTCCTTTCCCAAACCCATCCCGTCCCCACCCCCCCCCCCCCAAAAAAAAAATCCATGTTGCAAGTTCAGCGACAGCACCAACAATATGAAGGCAGACGGTGGGGGGGGGGGGGGGGGAAGGAACAAAAACAAATGCGCAAAAATATTATCTTTTAATCTTCTCCCGCAGAATGACTTTTTTATGGTCACATTCGGAGGTAGGCGCAATCCCCTAAATTCCAATTTTCTGCATGACAAAGCCCCTAGAATACATTGACTCCAGTGAATGGGGAGCCTTTGACCTATTGTGACACGGCCCTGCTTTTATACATCAAATCCTTTGTCTACTGTCATGAGACCCAGGCTTCCCTATGTATATAAACTAGTCCAATTTTTTTTCCCCTTTCCCTCCCTAAAGTCTCACCCATCCCCCACCCTCACCCATCCTTCTTATTTTCTTCTTTCAGTCAAACTGCCCTTCTTTTGGGGGTATACTTTACATCATGGTCGTCCATCATGGCAGACCTTTTGGATGACTGCAGCGTTGTTGTACAGAATGTGCAATACAAGCTGGGATCACGCAGAAAAAGTTGCATTTCTGGAATGCAGAAAAGACTGAAAATGAGGAGGGAAAAGGAAAATACTTTTTTTTTTTGCTGCCCCTCTATCATTTTGCATCGTGACTTTTTGGTTGTTGTTTTCTTTCCCTAACCCTGTCTGTTCCCCCTTTTTATGATTTTTTTTTTCCTTCCAGAGGAGAGGTGAACTTAGAGCAGTAAACAGTCACGATCCCAGAAGGCAATGCAGGGTCACTCGGGTCACCAATAGTTTGAGTTTGTCTCTGCCTCTCAGCATTCTGCAGACTCTATTCCTCCTTTTCCTCCTCTTCCTCCTCCTCCTCCCCAACTTTCTCTTTCTCCTTCTGCCTATCAATCTCTCCCTTTCTCCCTCTATGAAATACTATTCAGCCTATGATATTCCTTTGCCTGTTGTTCCTTGCTCTCCCCATTTTCATTTCTACTATCTTTATTTACTTAACAAGCCAAAGAAATTCTTGGAAGATGTGACAATCATAATCTCAGATTTGTCTCCATGACGATAAACTCCATCCTCCTGCATTCCTCTTGCCTTATGGTCCAATTTCATCCCCACCCCTGTATGTCTTCCATAGTTTACCCCTCCTCCTATTTCTTTATCTCTGTTTGTCTACTTCATCTCTCCTTGCAGGGAGGGGGTTAATGCTGCTCAAGCCACTCCAAGAAGTGGTAGATTATGGGGGCCAAGTCATCTCGTCGAATGACAATGACGCTCTTGTACTGACTGACTACTACGTGGGACAGCACACTTCTCTTCCCACTGTACACAACTGGCCAGTTACAAACTACTCCTCCTCCTCCTCAGCCAGCTAGCCCAACAGCAGGTCGGCCTGCCTGCCTGCCTAGCTGCCTCGCCTCCGTCCTACCTCCCTCCTGCTTTGCATCTTCCCAGCATTGTCTAGCTGCTGCTGCTGCCTGCACTGTGCACCGTCACTTGCTAGTTAAGCAGGGTGCCAGCCAAGTTAGCACTTGCAGTACGCGGTATGGCGTGTTTGGTGTGTCCACGGTGATTCACACACTGCCATGTACCTCCCCTTCACTTTTCTCATCAGCACTAGGCCGGCCAATTCAAAATTGTATGATGGCTAGCATGCAAACCAGTAGCATACCTGTACCACTTCCACATGCATGGTAGATTTTGGCGCATAGTTTACAAGCACTGTGCCATGTAACACTAAATCATCATCTATGGTACAAGTGTAACCAAAATAGTAAGAATATGTTACCTACACAAAAGATCACTGAGTGTCTTGATTTCAGAATAAGAATTAGGGGCCTACACATTGAGAATATTATGACAGTCATCTCAGTACAGTGACCGCTGAGAACAGAAAAGGAATCATATCATCAAGTATCACTACAATAGCCATGCTTGCGGTGCTATTTTAAACCTGCTCAATATCAAGTGATATTGTAAATCTGGCTTTACATTTATTGACTCGCAAAATTAGGATAGGCCTACAGAGCGACAGCATCAAATGAACAATCATGAACAGATTTCTGCTTTTCTGACACTCACAGAGTCACAGAAACAGTTACGTCGAGGATCACTTATACATTGCTACATATCTCAGCAATGGAGTCCCTCCCATCCAACCTCCTCCATAGTCATTCCAAGCAGACAATTCATGGTTAATAGTTTACCAGCAGCAATAAACAAAGAACAACATAACAGTAGCTAGAGCTAATGACTAATCACAAACAAAATGGGACCAAAACTCTCCTTTCTTTTCTAGAATGTTCACTCATGAGAAATGACATATATTATAAACGTTGCACTTGGCTAATGCATACAGATTGATGCACACAAGAAGGTGTCAACTCCACTCTGTGCAGTAAATTTTGACATGTTGCATCTTGCTTTATACTGCCTTTTGGCACACAGAAGGAATGAATCCTCGTCTGGAGGAAACAGACATAAAAAAAAACTGGGGTTATAGGATTTCACATTTGAATTAAAGTTTAAATCTTATGTACAGATTCGGTTGAATAAACATCTTTTTTATTGTATAAGTTTCAATCATGATATGATATGACACTGAAAATGTTCTGGTTCAAAAGTACTCGACCGGACGAGCCTTTGAATCCTTCTATATTTATTCAAACTCAACAACGTTAACAAACAGGATGTTACACTAATAAACTAACAGAATAATAATTGCAAGTTATCCTGTCAACACTAATTTCTTATCTCATCCCTTTGGTGGCGTACATACATCCTACATCTAACTATTTCCAAATTCACAGTCATGGTGCATTTTGTGCCAAAGTTAAGGAATGAGTAGGAAGATTCACTCTCAAGTGTACCAGTGTCGTTTATCACAGACATTGCAAATAACAGAAGGTCCCTTTAACCCTAGTTACCCAAAGTATCTGCCACATTGGTCCAACAGGAGGTAACATGTAACATTACCACCAGCTTCCTTTCTTTCTTTCTTTCTTTCTATTTTTTTCTCTCCACCCCGCTCCATTTTCACTTCTCCCTAACCCACAGCTGACATTCCAAACACCAAAGGTCATCGCCTAATTTGGTTTGCCCAGATGACCTCACCGACCTTGGAACTAACAATGAGGGCCTGGACATTCCTTGTTAGTCTCTTTCACAGACTCAGAACACATTTCTCCTCTCGCAGACATGCACCCAGTTGGGGGAGGCATTCACATATTTGTGAAAAATGTATTCAAATGGGAAT
Source organism: Diadema antillarum (assembly GCF_040938485.1). Classification (NCBI taxonomy): domain Eukaryota; kingdom Metazoa; phylum Echinodermata; class Echinoidea; order Diadematoida; family Diadematidae; genus Diadema; species Diadema antillarum. The sequence goes on from NW_027272507.1 coordinate 252,438, forward strand.
GGACAATGTCATTCACAAAGGATTCCCACTGACTGTGGCATAATATTAAAACTGTTATTGAGTTTTCCCTCCTGACTTTGGCGGTAATGCAGTTTGTATTCTACTCGACAGGAATGTGTGCTTGTTTGTTACAATTTTTGTGCAAAAGTTTGTGGGAGTACGACTTTGTAATTGTGACCTCCACTTGTAGTACAGGATAGAAAAGCATGGAGAAATCTGCTAACATCGTGGCATATTCCACCACTCCTCTGTATAGAATCCTCCTTATGAAACATAGATTTGTTGGTAGAACTACAATACTCCTGGATTGCACAAATTGGGTTTGTTATAATGTTGTTCACTTGCACGGAATTGGGGTTGATCGCCGCACATACCAACCAAAGAGTAACACAAGCAAGTTGTTTGGTTTTTGTTAGACTAATCCCCCTCCACTCTCTCCCTGCCCCTCCTCTTCGCTCTCTGATCAAAGTTGCAAAAGCCCCAGCAGTTCTTCGCCATGTTATTTTGTGGATGGGTTCTCTCAGTGGGGTCACATTCTGCTGGAGGTTACTGACCCCTGTAACTCTCCTCGACCTCTGACCCTACTGGATTAAGCACTCCATAACACAAGCTATACAGGGACATACTTTGCACTGTTCTCCTGCAACCTCAAGGTTTCATTGCAGATGCTTTTCATTTTGAAATAATTTCCCCTTTTTCTCTCTCTGTCTGTCTGTGTCGCTATCACATGAAGTTGCTAAATGATTTGCATTTTGGCAAAGTTTCAGTCATCATCAACAAGTGAAATGAAAAAGCACTGCCTCTCACATCCTCCATGTGAAGATGAGTAGGCCTACATGTGGAGAAACTGATGCCTAGTATAATGTTGGCTGCAAGCATGGCATTCAATCCTTTTGCCTATGGGGAAAATAAGGATATGCATCAATGCATCATGTATCAAATACACAGAAACTTACTGGCATCTTGTGGATGGAGGGTTTGTTTTGCTCAACAGATTATCACCTCTTCATACAGGTAATAATAATAAACTGGCCACATACATAATTATGGAACTCTGCACACTGATAACAATACATTTAGAAATGTTATCAGGCCATGAACAACATTTCTTGTTAAATCAATAGTTCTGCGTGCAACATGTTCTCTTATAATATCACAGTAGTTTGCCTGTTTTTGTTTTTGTTTTTATTTCAGAGACTGAATGGGGGGGGGGGGGAGGCAATAGACTCATTTGTGGATAATGAACTCTACAAATAAAATATGCATTGAGGATCTTCAAACAGTAGGTAAGAAGGCACTTCTCTACCTTGATATTTTTTTTTAGGATCAGTGTTTGTGCTCATACTCATGGTCATGGACGCTCACCAAGTTGATATGATGGAGGAATATGGATTGGGCTTTCTTCCATTGACAAATGGGCGAACTATTTGTTTTTTTTTCGATGCAAATAGCGAGTGGTTTTAGAGGGCGGGGGGTGACATAGAAAGTACAACGGGCATCCGTATAGCTTTCTCGCATGGATGCAGATGGATGAATCATATCCACAGTTTTGAAGGATTAAGTCAAAAAGTGATCATTCATCTTCAACTTGGCAAGTGACACAGGAACAGCCCAGCATTCTGGTGTCGGCTAGATGCTTCTGCCAAAGACTGGATTTGTCTTCAATAAGATGAGACAAGTCGTAACTCACACCATGGGGGTATTTTGTTGGTCATGTCGACAACATTCCCCCCCCCCCCTTCCCCTTTCTTCTGCTAGAGTAGGGGAAGGGAGGAAGGGAGGAAGGGGGGGGGGGGGTAAACCCTTTTCTAAGTCCCCCCAATCCTCCGCTCTGCTTCACTAAGCCTCCAGAAACTATAACTGTCAGCCCAGCACAAAGCAGCCCTCTTTCTTTCTCTTCAAATCAAAATTAATGAGACGGGATTCTTCCCTATATCATTTGCACACATCGGTGGCTTAAGAATGGCCGAGCCTGTCAAAGAACCTCTAAATTGAGACGCATGAATATAGCCCCCCATTCTCCTCTCGTGGCTCTATCTCCTCACCGCATCAAGAGACATTATGTTCGTGCTCCGTTTTCTCAATTTGGCTCGGAGGTGCATCGTGATGAACAAGGGGGGCGAGGATCAGAGCACCAGAGCTTTCATCCAAACTTAAAGCTGTCATCTTTTATGGTATCATTCTCCCTCTAGATCTCTGACATGCGCATCCACTCCCCCCCCCCCCCCCCCCCACCTTTCCTATTTCCAAACCTCAGACAATCTCACTGTACCTTTCACCCATTCTCATCCATCCGAGGTTTGGCCAACTTGGAAACTCCCAAATCATTCTACATGGGTTGAGAAGAAGATTGATTACCCCTTTGCCCAAGAAAAAGTTGACAAGGTCCTTTTTTTTTCGACATCCCTACGTAATGCAGTGGTGATCCAATGCAAACTCCATCTCACTCACTCTAGTTGACAATTCTCATACATTTTCTTCCCATTTTTTTTTCTACCGGGGTTGGGGGTCGAATAGGGAGATGGCTGCAAGTGGAAAGGATGCAAGCAGTAGTGGAAATGTGCAACTCTCTTGTTTCTCGAACAAACAGAACAAGACATCGTGCCCCAGTAATTAGACAGTTGTCAAGAGACGGACAACGTCAGACCTATTAATGCTGTTAGTGCACTTCTCCACTCTCTTCGTTGCTACACTACCTCCATCGCTTTCTACATCTCTGACCTCTATTGCACCCTCTCCTGCTATGTTCTTTTTTTTCCCCCTCCTTTCTTCATCCCGAAGTCCTACTACTTTTTGTAAGCAGTTGCCATCAATAAAAATACCTGGTTTTCATAGGTGAAGGAACGGACAATGATGGAAAAGGGGGGCTTTGTGGAGCAGAAAATGGGTCATTTACTTTGGTATCTCTTGTAAAGGGGGGTTAGATACCAGGTATGAATGAGGCATTCTGCCGACTCCCCTTGTGTCCACCTTTCTTTTTTTTTAACCCCCTTTCTATTGGCATGATCACTCCCCACCTATAAGTTGGAAGGGGGGCGCATTCACTCAAGTCACACAATGCCTCGTATGCCTCATGATGCCCTATTGTTACCTGAATGCTACTCTTTTCTCTAGCTAGTCTCCTCTTACAGGCTGCTGGAGAGTACCAACATGATTTATCAGCCATGCATGAAAGGTCAGTAAGCCTTGAAAAGCCTAGCAGTAACGAGTGTCAAAGCAAAAATTACTTTAATTGTATAACTTCTACCGATTAGCCTATAAAGAATTACGGCATATAGATAATGTAAAAAATAAATTCACGAGATGATTTTCTTTTCTTCTGCACTAATGACATGAAAACACCTATCATGCTCAATCCAGCAGAGGGAACACTCAATTGTTATTGATTACATAATGTTATCACATTGACATAACATATAAAAAGAAAGTAACTCAACAGATTTTGATCATAAGATTGAATGAAAATTTACTTAAATGGGAGAGGAAGAAAAGGATCCAACAACCAAGTATATTAAATGCTTTCATAGAAAAATATGCAAATGAATAGAAATACAGGATTGCATATCACTGTTACAAATCTTTTAACATAGTATTTGTTTTAGAGATTCCCTAATAATTTCCACCATCTTTTTTTTAAATCTGTAGCAATGGGATGATGTTGAAAAGTTTTAATTCACTTGCAAAAGTTGCATCATTGCACATGTCACCTTGAATTTGCTTTGCTCTGGAAATTTGATTTTCATCATGTCATCCACTCATCATTTAATGATATTTCCAAGTGGGGCACCTACAATACTTCACATATCCATGCTTCATTTATAAAGCAGTTAAAGACCTTAAAGCAATTATATCACAGAATATATCACGTACCTACGCTTCCGTCTGTTGCATACATGTTCACGCAAAATGTGACAGTCTTTATCAAAGACTATAAATGGACAAAAGGTGGAAAACCACGCAGGAAAAAATAAAATGTGGAAAAGAATGAAGAAGAAGGGTTGGATCAAGATGAGAAGTCTGTGAAACATGAATTACTGTTGAAACATGTCCTATGAATATGCTACAGAAACCAACTTTCAAGAAAAAAAACCAAGGAAAATACAAAATATTGTAAATTTCAAAAAGCGATGATATATAAAGGTTCCCAATGAGGAGCTGTCCAGTGGTCTGAAAAATGAAATGACTGTGGTGTGAGTAAATACATGTACTTCTATTAGAACATGGTTGTATGGTTTCCCTGTCGAGAAACAAGCAGTTTAAAGCTTGAAATGTGTTCTGATTTTTTTTTGTTTTGTTATTGACTTTTGAACAGCTTGTCCCTCACCTTTGCAAGCAGAAACAGAACAACATGTGGCCTCTATTGATTCAAAATAGATAGATATGTCTGAAACACACTCACATGGAAAACAGGAGAGCACAATCTGCTTGATTGAGACACTTCTTTGTGAGTTGTTTAACCCATTGAGGACAGATTAATTTTGCTACAACATGCATTTCCCATAGACACCTGCCCGAGTATACTCGGGACTCGTCTTCAACAGGTTAATTTGCATGTTTTTTTATCCCCTTGAGATTGCTTGGGTTGGGTTGGTTTTTTTGTTTAAAGTGAGGAAAAACATAATATAGAATCGAAAGAATCATATGAAAAAATATAATATTAATAATAAATACAAATGACAACAAAAAAATAATCAATGCATGAAAGATAGTTTTATAAAGCATCATATAAAACCATACGAGGCAAAATGTACAGACATGTACACGTGTACACCAGCGGAAGCACAGCATTTCACAACTATATCTTTATACTAGTCTACCCATGACACTGATCTGTGAAGTGTTTTGCCAATGCCAAAAGCAATCCAAACACTTCACTTATCATTTACAGTTTGGTGATGGTGAGCAATTTGGCATTAATATAATTGTCTTGCAGGTTATATCACAGGAATTATATAAAAAAATAAATATATATATTCAAAATTCAGCAAAGTGAGAACTTGATCTGATTACATAGGTGTCTGTACAAATACCTTTGGGTAAATAAAGTAGTCACTAAATGTGGACTAAATGTGGACTCATGTTACTTTTGAATGATGATGCTCTCAAAAAAGTGAGCTAATTTCTATTTGTGAATAAACATTGGGAAAAAAAGAGAAAAAAAACCCTCTATCCCAAATGGGAAGGCATAGCCTCTGCCCATGCTATACATTACAATGACGTGTCTTTTCTCTATTATTCTGGCCCATGTGGCATTATTCTGCCTTCTCCCCTCTTTCCCCTACATCGTTGATATAATCATAATAATCACTAAAATAGATGTTAGGGGTATAAAGACTTCTTTTAGTTTGCATATACAGATGTATTCCATTTGCAAATAGGGGGAAATAATGTGAACGTAGATGATGCCCTAGGGTGTACAATTCAATGCATATTTTTGCTAATTCAAACTTGTCCCGACTGCTTCTTTAAATCCAGCTGATCATGTCATCAGCAGCAGCAGCACAGTAACTACAAAATCAATTTACCCTTATTTCAAATGTCTAGATATTGATTTTATTATTATCATATTCATTATTAATATTATCAAAAGATATAGAGTGATCCCTTTATATTTAATGGCTTCCAATGTGATCCTGCATGAATTTCAAAGATGGAAAAATATATTTAGCAAAACAAAATCCTAAAAATGGTAAAATGGCAGCAAACTACACACTGATGGACACTGAAGTACTGTTTCTTTTTTTTGTGTGGAAATATTAAAAACAGATGCACCTCAAAGAAAAACAAAATAGAAATATATATTTCTAACTATATTGTGGACCACATCACCAAACTCCACCTTTTGTAGTCATAATCCTTACATTCCTGTAAGCCATACTGAGCAATAGTGGCATAATCAAAATATCAGAGAGAGTTCAAATGTTTCATTATTTCAATATTTTTATCAAGGTTATGAGTATGCAACTACCATAATTTGTTTTTATAAAAATGCATTTTCCTCATCAAATCACATAGAGGTCTATGCTATTATACCTGGACATACATGGTTGCAAAGCCACATGAGCTGAGGAAGTAGTACAGTGTAAGACTATGTAAGAAGGTTGGATAAAGGCAAAGTAGTAAAGAGACATCTTGAAGTACACAATTTCAACACAAACACATATAACACACAAACGCACACACATCGACAACCAAAAACCTAAAAATGAAATAAGAGAAGGCACTTAATTCTAAACTAAGCCCACTACTGATACTTCAACCAATAGAGACAAGTCTTTGGAGGTCCACTTAAAGTGGCTCAGAGACGACCAACCAACCAACCAACCAAAAAAATGAAAAAGCATCAGTGTTCCTTGCCATCATCACAAAGGCATCATTGAGGAACGCCTATGTCAACAAAAGGGACCGAATCAAATTTTGATACTGCAAAGTAACATGAATGTTGACATTACATTAGGGTTTGACAGGCGAGAAGGCGCAGTCATCATTTCAAAATTACATCTTCCTGTTACGATGGGGGGGGGGGGGGAAGGAACTGTGAGTTCTGTGTTTGATTTCATATTACTTTCGACCCAGCATTAAAGAAAAGAGAGGAGGGTGAGAGTAAAATCAAACAAAAGCCTATCCTCCATATCATGGCATTTTTGGTAGCAATACCTGTCAACCAGTGACAGGTTCGTGTTGAACGATATTACCCTGACCAAACTTTGTCAAAGTCTCGCTGTGACAGATGACAGCACCTTAAAAAGTTCTTCCCTCTACCAAAGAAAAAAAAATGCAAGAAACTACCCCATACAATGGCTGTCAGCACGAGCATAATTGGAAGTGTCGGTTATGACTATACCTCCATTTAACAAAGTGAACGCATGACTGACATAGTCATAAACTTGATTCTAAGTGTTGCGTTGGAGATATTTGTGTGCTCAAGTCACATACATACATATGCACACATAGCCAAAAGTGATGTTTTAGGAAGTGAAAACCCATTCCACCATTTACATCAACTTAATAGAGGCAAAATCATATAAACAAAGGGTGCAAGAGCTAAAGGGGAGAAAAATTGCTGTACTTGAAGTGAACCCTACATCTATTTAGTAACACTATAGTATGAAACAGGTAGGGAGGAAATTAGCATTGGCTGCCCAGATCAACAAGAAGTTCAAATCAAAATGAAGATCTTTCCCTGGGTAAATGCAGATTATGTGATTTGTTGATGAATGCATTGACATTTCATATCTCAGGAATATATAAATAAGGAATATATGAAGTAGTGTCAACTGATTTTTATGAATTATCCCACTGGAATGACAATGTATTTTAGTAATCATTAGACAATTGTCACAAAATAAAAGGAAAACAAAGATAAAGATAATGTCACGATATCAAAGCGTCCAGAGAAGGCGGAAGTGTGCTGCGGCAAGCAAACAAGTATCATATGTCACAATGAACATTTTGAAGGCTTCCTGCTAACGTAATGTTGGGATAGGAGGTATCAATATTTACACCACGCATCAACAAGTTTGAGGGAGTAGTGATACACACATCCCCCCCCCCCCCATACGAACACAAACAACAAGCTTTCATCTAACTCTATTTTCATAGAAGCATTACTGTTTACTGAATGTTCATTCTATGAAATTTTGTACATAACAGATAATTTTCTCACAATACCACAAAATATTGGCTGTTGTCCAGATTGATGTTGTCGCAATCCCATCCCCCAAATCCTTAAACCATGCAGGGTGTGAAGTTTTAAAGTCTGGTTGTAGGATACCAGCTTGTCTAACCCCTCCCCCCCCCCCCCCCAAAAAAAAAACACAAGAAATAATAATAATAATAAAAAATAAAAAATAAAAAATAAAATATAAAAAATCACAAGATTTGTCACACAATTCTTGGCAGAGTGAAGAAACCTTGAAAAGGATGTTGACTACAGATACGAGCATTATATGCGCGATCTTGGATGGATCGTGTGCGGACATAATGTGCAGTGCGAGCCCGCAGATTGCAGAGATCAGGCACTAGCTTCAAAGCTCCATGGTGCTTGCCTCGTCACATAGGCATCGTGACCGAATGATCAAAATGTATAAAACTACACTGTCAGTGCATAACGGGTCATCGATGACATTGTGTTAACAGCATTGTCAGTCTCCTTTTAAGTGACTGGCAGGGGCAGATCCAGGAATTCTGGGTTTCATTTTATTTTTTTTATTTCTATTTCTTTTGTTTTTAACTAAAAATAAAGAGGGCGTGCGCCGCTTGCCCCCCCCCCCCCCCCCCCCCCCCCCGGATCCACCACTGCTGGTTGTGATAATAATCATCTTCCTAGCCATTAAAGACATCCCGGACTATCACTCCTGAGAAAGACGGCATGATGAGATCAAGCAAAATATCCAGTATTTTTCCTGTGTTTGCTATTTCTTATCTCCCCTTCCATAAACTTTTGCTCCTGCTTGTTGCTCCAAGTCCTATATGATGCTTGATTTCATCTCAGCACATGATGGACTCATTCTTGCATAATTTATGTAACAAATTGTTGAGAGTAACATGCACAAATAAGCTAGGTTCACACGACATTTCCAATCACAACGATTAAGGCAAAGTTTTAGACTTTGATGATTAGCTTGTGGTGCTAACCATGAGGAGACACACAATAGGGTTTTAATAGCAATCTTATAGATTCATCGATGATCAGGACCACAAGATCTCTTCAGATTTATGCTCCATCCACGAGCCACAGGGGGTCTCCACTCATAGTGTAGCATTGTGTGGACAAGATAGTCAAAGAATTTGAAAGTTAGTGCGACCTCTCCGTGAATCCCATTTCCCCTTTTAAATACTTCCAGGTCAACCTCTAGTCCTTGCTGTCACTACTGTATCGTTGGGGTATCACGATCACTTGTGTAAGCCTTTGTTCTTGTTCTCTGGTTTAATAATGAAGTGGGAGTCCTGCTTGAAAGTTTAAACTTACAGATTATGTGTCATGTAGACACGCATCATAGTTTGAAACTAATCATCAAAGTTTAGAACATTGAGTTCATCTTAAAGATAAGAACTGTCGTGTGAATGCAACAAGAGAGAGTCTAAGATTACTACATGTAAATACTGCAATGAGAGGTACGTAATTCTCACCTGATCCATCGGGCTCCTTGATTCGCTGTGGTTGTCCGAACCAACCTCGGTCGGCGATGCGGCTCCTTGCTTCACCGAGCCGATCCCCTCCCTGTCCTCTATAACAAGGTCTATGGGCATCTTTCCCTTTAAACAGTTGATATACCGGTGGCAGAAATTGTCGCATAATTCGTGCACCTGAGGAGGAGGAACAAAAGGGAAAAGGGTGATATCAGAACTATGACTGTAGAGAACATCACAGCAACAAGAGTAGATTCAAGACTCATAGAAAGAGAGAGAGAGAGAGAGAGAGATTATTTCACGGTTTTGAAAAACTATTCAAGTGGTTGGAATCATTCAAATTTTGGATGCAGGACTGGAAGGCTGAATATTCATGTTAATAAAAACAAAAACAAAAAAACTTGGGGGCACCAGGGCTCAACACTAACTTTTACATATCGGGTGGCCTGTTTATGCAACTAAATTCTATACAATCTGAAATTTTGGTGGCTTGAAAAAGATATGCAGTAGCCTGAAATAAAAGCAAAAGCAAATATACATTTTGAATCTTAGTTGCCCAATTGGGCCACAAAAGCATTTATATTAGTGGTGGCCCAGGGCCACAAAAAAATGGTGGCCCAATACCAATTTTTTGGGAGCCCCAGGCCACTGCTAATGTGAAAGCCTGGGTACTTTCATATATGCAGAGAGTTTACATTGTGCTATGGCAGAAACATTAAAGTGCATGTTAAAGTTTTTTTTTTCATTGTAATTTCCATTTAATGCATAAAATGATACATCTGCTCACAAGTCAGAGTGACTATTTTTACAAGGACGTAAGTCTTCTTCAGAGTAACCATGGCACATTTATATAGATTATGGGAGTAGCATGGCTTTGTCTACTGACATATTACTCGGAGAGAGAGAGAAAGAGATATGTTTCTATTCCAAGAGCTCATCCTCAGATTCTGCATCGTGATGAATCAATCATTTCCCACTCTCAATAGCAGTAAATCAGGACAAGTAATGTGTCGTGGTGTGACTGCAAAAAACACACATCACATTTACACACTTTTTTCTTTCTCTATTGGCCCATTCAGGCTGCTAAAATCTATGAATTTGAAGTTTGATGGCCTGAAAAAAAAATGTAGTGGACTGAAGTAAGAGGGAATAGCTAATATAAAAAAAAGTTATTTTGAATATTAGCTGCCCCATCGAGCCACCAACAGATAGCCTTTTTGAAAATTTTGGGGCCCGACATCAATTTTAAGTGGCCCCAGGTCACCTGGCCACTACTCGTGTCCAGGCCTGGTGATTGCCTGTTCACGGCTTGTGTGCCTTCTTAAAAAAATGGCAGATAATCTGCCCTAGCGAGACGTAACTCTTGCGCACTCACATAGTCATTAGGATTATAGCATCAATATGGCAATAGAGCACTTTGAAAGTGTGTGGCCTTCGACTGAAAGGCTTCACATGGCGTCTAATACATGGAAAAGTGCTAAGAATGAAACAGATCTACACAATTACTTTCTCCCTGCCTGCTTAACCCCCTTCTATTTTCTGAATTTTCTGACAAAGAAAATTTTCTCATCAAAAAAAAAAGAAGAAATATATGATATAGGTACAAAGGGAAAGCGAGAGTTACATTTATCATCGAACTCTTCTCTTCAATACTGAATCCACAATTAATCATTCTGACACACAAGTATCGCAGCCACCCAGGGCATGGGAATATACCTCGTGATAAATCTGCCGTATGGTTTTGCCCTTTTGCTGTGAATATCATCATCATTGCTTTTACATCATAACGACAAGTTCTGTTTTGCATCTGGCATTCGCGCTGCGCGGCACATCTGCAAAGTGCTCTCAACGATGCCGTGCAGAGGAGTCTGGAATGCTTGTCGTGTGGGTCTGTCGCGGCTCACATCCAATGCAGGCCTCATAAAAATAGAAGGTTGGCTAACTGACCGCAGCCTAAATCGGGGCCAGTCCCAAAAACTTCTGGTCAGAGAAGGGAGCTGGGAGGTGGGGAGAGTGGGGCAAGCACTCTTAAACATTACTTGCATCCTGTAACAAACGTATAACGTTCCTTACAACAGATGAAATTAGACAAAACCAAGAAGAAAAAACAAACAAAAATCAATGCAGTAGCCCCCCCCCCCATCCTCTTTCATGCTACGATTTACAAGTTACTGTCTGAGTTCTTTTTCAGCCTCCTGATAGCGAAAAGACAACTCTTTCCCCCCATTGTCTGCTGGACCTATTTTATGCATGTCTTCCCGCTTTCTTCTGGTGCAGCGTCCGATGAATAGGTCTACTCCCCCCCTCACATTGATCAATTTGATACCTGGGATCCATTCAGTTGTCAAGAACCTCATCATTTGTCCCCGGCCGGAGTCTGAAAGGCAACATCATCCCCTCGCACAAAGCACATCTGTATCTTAGTGGCAATTGTTTGTCAGAGGGGCGTGCATTCAAGCCAGCCAGGAGCTTTAATACCACAGGACAGTAATGTATCTTCCTCCTTTTTCTCGCCTTCTTTCTCCTCCTTTTTTTTTTTTTTCAACTCCTTCATGCTGCATCCTAACATCACTTGAATTGCGCTGGTCCAAACAGATTAGGGGAATAAAGGGGCAGGGGTTAGGGGGCTGCAATAAAGGACTGGACAATATCACCCCCCTCCTGTCCAGCTACGGCTAAGCACTGACCTCAAAAGCAAACAATTTGCTGCAGAAAAAAAGAGCCGAAGCGGGCCTGAATGGCTCTCATTATGACCATTCAAAACACCGCGTCTAGTGTCTAGACTCTGGCGATTTGTCAGATAATAGATTCCCCCACTCTTTGGGGTCTGGGAGCTCTTCCTAAGGTGGCGTGGAGCTGGCATGGAGAAGCTGGCTGCTCAACGCGCTTGGGGTCCCGTATAACCGGCTTTGAAATGGACCCTGCTGGCCGCTAGATGGGAATCAAATCGAATCCAGTCTTCAACTATACTTTTTTCCTCTTCTTCTCCTTTTTTTTTTGTATGCTTCTACATGAAAAGTCAACTGAGATTAAGTAACTGCAGCCAATGAGATGGAACTGGGGCTTGTTTTTTTTTTTTTTTTTTTGTCCCCATGTAATGTGACATTAATAATACACACGAGACAGTATGTGAGTACCAGTATGTGTGTGTGTGCATATTATGTGCATGTGTGTGTGGGTAGGTGGGTGCATGTGAGTGTAAAGAGAGAGAAAGAGAGAGAGAAGGGAGAGAGGGAAAGTGTGCGAGGTGGTTGCACACTTGCAATAATAGCAACACCAGTCATGTTTGCACAGCACTAACACAGACCCCCGTCTGAGGACCCGCATGCATGTCCAGTCATTCACACCTTGGCTCTATGTACACTGGCGATTATCCCTCCACCCTAAACCTGGCCTGAATAGCAGCCACGTTATATTGACAGAGGTGTATCTTTCCTATTTGCACATGGATTTACAACCTGATACAGTAGCACTGATTATTAAATACATCCTTGGGTGACCTAAGCTTTAGTTGGCCTGAGCTGGGCCATCAGGGAATTTTCTGTCAGGCAATGAGATTTTTTTTTCCTCTCTCTGTCTTTTTGTAATATAATATAGATTGCGGCAGTTAATGGTGTCAAGAGTTTTTCCTCCTATACATCCTCCTGCCATAAATTTATTTTCTCTTTGACACCACCATTGTCTCGACTGCAACAATTCTGCTCCATAGTACAACACTGATATATTTCTCATTGACCTATTTTAACACACACAGTTGGGCAAACTCTGCTCTGATCTCTTCCAACCCCCCCCCCCCCCTCTTTCTCTCTCGCAGTTAGAGTTCGGTCATTTGCCTCTACATTTACACCTCCAAAGTGTGAGAATCAAAAGGGCATTAGCGCCAGTGCACATGCCACTCTTCAATGCCCTTCTGATTCCAAAAGCTAACGATCGCATTGCACGTTCTATACGTGGCCGTTCCTAGAAAAAGCTTGCGCAAGAGATCCTTTTCCTGGGCTGGATGGTTGGTTGCAACAGGAGGATCGGGTTATTTGACGCTAGGAATTATGAACAGAAAGGAAACTCTCAAGCAGCCACAAAACCACACATGTATGCACAAACACAATGTGTTCAGGAGAGCCAGGAATAAAGAGGGGTTGTGGGAAGAAGGGGGGGGGGGAATAGTATCAACTATGCTGTCCCATTATGATAGCGCCAAAGCGCAAATGATCCAGAAAATCACAATGAAGTACATGATATATACGTGTGCACGGCCTGCGAAAGCGCAGCAGTGGGCATAACCTGGGCACGGCCAATGAATTCTTCTACTGTTGTTATTGTTGTTGTTGTTGGGGGAAAGACTTTTTTTTTTGTCTCAACTGTTCAATAATGCTGTTCATATGATGAGCGCACAGCCAACTTGGGCATATACAGATGATTGAATGGTTTTCTTTGTAGCTCTTTTTTCAAGTCCCTCTTCTTTAACCCACTCCTCCTGTAACCACAAAGTATTGTAACTGTTCGCTTCTTTGACATACAAAAAAATGAAATACAAAATAAATAGATCTTCGACCTCCATGAAAAAAAGAAAAGAAAAATGAAAGCAAAGATGGCAAGAACTATGGAGCAGAAATCAAAAGAATCCACAGTATTTTGATCATTATCTTGAAAAAAGAGCACAATTTTTTCTCTTTCTTTGAAAGAAGGGTTCAACCATGAATGGCTCGGAACCAGCAGGGGAACAACGCAACAGCCATTGTCAGGCTAGAGTCATTGACACTGGCACTGAAAGGTCTGTCATATCATATCACCCCAATAAGTCAGTCATTGTGACTACCTTGCCCCCTTTTTCTCCGTTGCCCCCCCCCCCCCTTCTTCTCTTTCTCTTTCTCTCTCTCTCTTTCTGGTGCCATTTCACCAGGGGTTGCCTTGACAGGTCATCGACAATCACGGTATAACCAGCTTTAGCTTTGGAGAGATGGGCTGTGGCAAACGCAACTAACTTTGTGCCCCTCACTGACTGTACCCTTCCTACGCCCTGACACAGACAGTGCCACCAGATATGAATGAAGGGAGGAGAACTGTGGAGAGAAATGAACGCACAAAATATGGGCCGGCCTTTTGTCGCGGCGGGGGAAAAATGATCCCCCGTGTGATTACTCTGCATTGTTGGCGAAGTCAAAGACGGCCATTTAGTTGCACACACCAGCGTCGATCAATAGAAGTTTTGACTATAATATGCGATATGCAGGTCTCTTCTGGAGCCCCCGACTCTGTAAAGCATCCGGCTATTTTCCATTTCATTCCAATGCAAAGAAACATGCAACATGCCATTGCCTTAATCATAGCAAGGCAAGTAATCACTCACTTTCTAGTGATAGGTTTCCCAGTCCCCACCCTCCCAACCACCCAAACAAAACTGGTTGCATCTGCCTTCATTGACCAGAACAAAATATCAGCTAGCGTGTTTTCAGATAACTCTGTAATAAAGCAACATAACTTCATTGCATGAAATTTTCATGGAACTGGAACCGACGGCCTTCTTTTCGTGAATTGCCACTGGCATTCAATGCATCATAGTGTAGACAAGAACTTTCACATGCATTTTAATTTCATAAATCTTATGGGTGAAATTAAAATGCATGCAAACATTTCTGGGTCCTGTTTTATGAAGAGTTAAAATTGATTTCAGCTGTAAGTCTATGGCAGACTGTGTTGTAAGGAAATTGAAAATTGATTGTATCTTTTCATAAAACGGGGCCCTGGTTTTACAGTATTCAGCTAGCTACTCAAGACAAAATGTAAACTTTACTCAAACATCTTACATGAAAAGAAAAATGGACAAAGACAGTAGTTGAACTACTTTGCCTTTTTAAGCCAGTGACTAAGGCCATTATCCATGTCCATTTATTTTCCACATACGTCTTGGTGACTTTTACCTCAAAGTTAAAATTACAATCTATCCTTTGCTTAGCACAAGTGCCATTCATGATAGTGATAAAGTAGGCGCCTACATATCAACAGGGAATTAACATCTAAACCCCACTACAGGTACAGGATTATCAAATTGACGCTGGAATAATTATTATATCCATAGCACTGCAGTAGAAGCAGGCGTGCCTGCTCGATTTGCATCCCCGTAGTCCTGCTTAATTAATGTTCAATCAGAATTTGCATTACCACTAATGACAACATCATCGCTAGTACCACATACCACTGTGTGTACACAGGTATGCTACATGCTAATGAGCACACTGTGAAAGAAATGAAGTGATCATTCTGTGTGTGTGAATGTGTGTATATATATGTATAAATATGTGTAGGCAGCTCTGCGTCTAATGCAGACCCTATCAATCAATACCGTTCCTGAGTAGTCCCATATTGAGTGTTTGCGTTCGAACTTTAGCTGCTGCTCAATTTCACAAACAAAACATCAATCTTTAAAAAAAAAAAAAATCTCTACGTTCTCAACCAACATGACGACATACTAGTAGTCATTCCCCTTCCCTGTACCCCATCCTCTTCCTCCTCCTCCTCCTCCTTCATCTTCTCCTTTGCTTTCTGTCCATCTCTCCCTATCTATCTATCTATCTCTCACCAACTCCTTCTGTATCAATCAATTCAACCATGCTCCGCATAGTCCCACACAGGTAGGCAGTCGCACAGTTGTATTAGGTGAGAAAGCTGCTGTGTGTATTACTTCAGTAGGGGACCCGCTCAGTCTTACTTGTTAGCCTCTCTCCCTCTCTCTCTCTCTCTCTCTCTGTCTTTCCCCGTTCTCCCCCCCCCCCCCCCCCACACACACACCTTCACTCTCCCCCTCTTTTCTCTCCAGAGCGTATCGGGCGCTCCCAGCGATTGAAAGCGATTTGCACGAGGTGGGCACATATATATTCTCTGCTACAGAAACACTACGGCCATGTTTCTGTCTTAGCACCAGGAGCACACGTGCACGTGTACCATCTGCATGTTACACGGTCAGGTATGGGGCGAGGGTGAACTACACACATATTATATGCTCCTCATCAGGACATGTTGCAGCAGGGGAGAGGGGAACAAGAGGGCGAGCTGATGTGTTGTGCCACTTAGCCCGTGATTGGGACGAGCAAGCAAGATTGCTCCCTGCTACGTCCATGCATGCATGCATGCAGAATTTTTGTCAGGTCAAAGACTTCACCGTCGTTTGTAAGAGGGGGGGGGGGGGTGAGGGTGAGGGAGGGGGAAAGGAGATGGGGGGGGGGGGACAAGAAGGACCATGGTCAGAGACAGGAGAAAAGTGACACTGAGAGAGATACAGACAAACAGACAGAGAAAATATATTGTAGCTTTTCACTCTTTACTACCTCAACTGGATATTAGCCCCAATTCATTCTGCATCAGATGTGACATCAAAACAAATGCGTTAAGTCGAGCCAGCTTATATGAATATACACAAATATATATATATATATATATATATATATATATATATATATATATATATATATTCAAATGGGCCTATATTCCTTTGAATATGAAGTGAATGAATGTTGGAAATCAAATAAATGAAAATAAATGAAAAAATTAAAAAGGATATGAGGAAAAGATATACATACACTGTATATTCCTTTGAGTGCATTTATCTTATTCCATCTTCACAAGCAAAATATGCATTAGATTGACTTCAGCTGATGTTAGAATATATATAACGCAACTTTTCAGTCTTGCTATTGACTACCCAGAACCTTAAAATTGGCATTTTGACTTGACTCGGAGGACACAGAGAAAATGCCATACACTATTTCTGGAACAGTCATCAAAAGTAGGCTGTGGACACTCCACAGCTGTGTTGTGACTATGTATACCACATAAGCACATGGCCAGTACCTTCAGGCTGGTAAACATTCTATTCACACAAGTCAATTTTCAAGACATCTATGGGATTCTAATCCTATCGGGGCCAGAGAATAGATTTTCACAAGAAGACTGTTTTCCCAGGACCTGGTGGATAGAGACAAGGGCTGTCAATATATGCTCCCATTCTGGCATTGCTCCGACTATTCAAAAACTTCAATATCTTTGAATCTGTGAACCAAATTGCTTTCTTTTTTTTTTTCTTACTTATTTCTTGGGGGAAGCTGAAAATACATCAACTGATCGCCTGCCTGGCAGAAGGGCTCTACCAAGTTCACATCATGCAACCCTTAGGGCCCTTCTGCCGAGCAGGCAACGAACCATGTTATCTGAATTCATTTAAAGGACAAGTTCACCTTCATAAACATAAGGATTGAGAGAATGCAACAATAATAGTAGAACACATCAGTGAAAGTTTGAGGAAAATTGGACAATCGATGCAAAAGTTATGAATTTTTAAAATGTTTGTGTTGGAACCGCTGGATGAGGAGACTACTACAGCTTGTGAGTCATATGCGTACAACAGCCTAAAGAAAATGTAAAAGAAAATTCAACATATTTTCACTTTTTTTTGCATAATAAAAGAGCACTTGACTTGCCTCTTTCTAAAGGCGGGAAGAATAATATTACCCATAACATTTGTCGGTAACGAGTCAGGGGAATGTGTACTTTTGTCAAAAGATGGAATTTAGTGAAATTCTCTTTATATTTTCCTTATATTGTTGTACGCATGTGACATCTAAGTTATACATACACTGCAGTAGTCTTCTCATCCAGCGGTTACTGCACAAAAACTTCAAAAATTCATAACTTTTGAACGGATTGTCTGATTTTCCTCAAACTTTCACTGATGTGTTCTACTAATATTGCTACATTCTCTCAATCCTTATGTTTATGAAGGTGAACTTGTCCTTTAAAAAAGACAATAGTGAAGATGTCGTTTTTTGACAGATGTATAAACCTGACATACATTACAGACAAAAAAAAAATGAATGACTAGATTTAGATAGATATGCTGTAGCATAGTGCATCAAAAATCATAGCACTACATCAAAAGACCATACCAGAAGATGTTGGTATGAAAATATTATTGAACAAGCTCTCTTCTTCAAAATAAATGGAGTGGAAAGTGCTTATATTTTTTCTTTGAAAATATCAAAGCTGAAAATGTCATAACTGTTATACTATAGCAAATTCAAAAGAAATTAGTAATCCAACCAGTTCATAAATTTGCATTGTGCTAGTGCTTGCTTGGTGGCCAATGAATAAAAACACACACACAAGACACTTATACCTTCAAGATGGCATCACAAACCGTAAATACCATTCTATATCTTTTTTCTCAACCATGTAAGGGATGCACAAATCTTCACAATTTCTATTCTTACTTTCATGTTTTTAAAATATGTTGGCATTTCATAGACATCACTTTTCATGCTGGCCCAGACAGGTGCATGTCTCAACTAGATGGTCACTTGCCATTTTCTTTTTTTTTTTCTTTTATGCTTTTTTTCTTTTTGTGGTTATTGTTGTTGCTTCTTTTTTTTTGGGTGGGGGGGGGGGGAGGGGTAGGGGTCTGTAGAGACTGAGCAAGAATCAGAATTATTTCAACTGCCTCCTACAAGGTAACCAGAACAAACATTTTACACTTTCATATAGAAGCTCTCCCAATAGCATTGATACCTAGGCCCTACACTTTCTCAGGTCAAGGAATTGTATTATTCTTTTTAGTTAGAAATTTGAAATGCTATGGCCAGCCAATCAGACAGGTGAAAAACTTTTCCTTGTCAAACACTGCTAGTGGTTGATAGTGCTCCATGCATATTTCAGCACCCATTAAATCTCTCACTTGTGGTAAGTACGTGTAATACCTATCAAACAATCTGTAGGATTTTCCCCGTTCACTGGAAATGAATTCAGTCGTGAAAGGGGGTAATCATTAACAAGCCATCACTGGACTTGTCAAGCTCCTTAACCCTCAACCACATTAGGGTAAAACACAGAGTCAAATCTGGGAGCAGTCGCTTTGATCACGCTACTGCAGCTACAAGCCGAAAGAACTGTTTAAGGTTTATTTACACCATACTTCATTACTACCCAACTGTTGTTGTTAGTCTTTTTTTTCTTTTTTCTTTTCCTTCTTTCTTTCTAACCGGGCATAAAGTTTTTTTGGGGGGCGATTGCTCATAACAGAGACGGAGCAGCCCTGCGAGGGAAATTGAAAACAGCAGTGATAGCGGGAGACTAGGGCCATGCAGGTGATTTGCGTAATGTCCTGGATTACCGCAGCAACAAGCACAAAGGAAGAGGGGCATTGATGGCCCAGCAAAACTGCAGCACTGTGATAGAAGCACCAATTATTTGGGACTCATCCAAATGTGTAAAAAGAGAGAGCGAGAGAAAAAGACAGTAAGAGACAAGGGGGAAAGGGGGAAAAAATGTACATGGAAATGGCCAGGAAGAAGAATTTCTTGCCACTTAACATTTCTTGTTATCTCCAAAAGAGAGAGACAAAAAAAATCATAAATTTTTCCCAGGTCTTAATATTTCTCCTGTCATACTACACTTTCTTCTGCGTGCTACCTTTTACCTAATGCATTTGATACAGAGTATGATTTTTCTCTTGAGAAAATGCAATAATTCATACTTTACAAATGATCACTGCAGCAATAATCAGTCTTCAAAAATATTGAAACTTTTGCTTTCTCCATGGGGAGAGAGATTCCTTGTCTCACTGACGATTGTATTCCCTACAGCAACATCATACAAATCTTTACAAAAAAAAAAAAAAAAAAGATGCCTTCCCCAAGGTACTTCAGCAAAGCATTTGCCATAATTGACAGGAAGCTATGAAGAAGTTAATATTAAATGATGACATTCTTCAGTCCTCAAAAACATAATTTTTTTGAAAATAAAAGAATAACAAACCAAACATAAATCCTGAACAAACCACGGATGGAGATGAAGGTTGGAGCTGAGTCTGACCTGCCCTTGAAAGTTCGGAGATGTAATGCCATATGCTCAATCGTTCAGCGCTTTTTATTGCATGCTTCGATGTCTCAACAGAGTGCAGTTGCACATGTGCGACTGCAGACTGTCATTATATACCCTTGCAAAAAACGTACAGGAACTCAACACTGCAGCTCTCCTTTGAGTTAAGGAGTGTATATATGTGTGAGAATTTGAGTGAACTTGTGCTCTGCAGGAGGCAATCACCCAAAATGTTTCAATGTATTTCTCATCATCTCATAAACTGTAGGCCCTACATGATACTAGCTAAATTATATATTTTGAAAAATATGGCATCATCATTTTTTTTCACTTTTTATTCACACATGAAGAATTTGATATAAAACTGTATCTGAAAATATCCATTACTCTTTCTTCTATCTTTTATCTTTTAACAACACATTTAGACAATCAAAAATATGTTCAGAGGCGTAGCAAGTATCTTCATATATATGTAGGTTAGCAATTATCTTCATATGTGTTTTTCTATTTTCTGTATGACTTCAATCGAGCAACATAAAACTACATTGTAAAATTTAGTAAGTGATCATTCTAATCTCATATTTGGGCCTTCAAGAAAAAAAAAAACCCTAATCAGTTGGCAGAAATATACTTTGGCCTTTGCCACCCAGATTCGAATGATTTCAAAATTTATCTAATCGAGAAAAAAGAACCACATGAACAAGCATCATGTCCTGTGCCAGCATGGAGTGAGTTCTGAAGAAAAAAAAAATCATGTCACATTATTGCCTTATTCAAACTGATCTCGGAGCATCTGGTAGACATCAGGCTTCTAATTTGTTTACAATCTGCTAACCTCGTGAGCTATTGCTCTTCCTCTATAGATTTCCTGAAGTGCTGCTACGTAAAACCAATTACACATGTGACGAATTCATGTGGCGGGGGGCGCATCGCCAGTGCCCCGCGATCGCAAATTTGCAGACGATGAGGAAAAAGAGGTAAAACGCATCCTGCTTCCAACTATCAGAATTCATAATCAGACATCACCAAGCTTACCACCCTTGCAAACGCCCACATTCCAAATTTCGCTATGCCAGTCATCCCTATTTCTTCCCTCTCCCTCCTCAATTTTTTTGACATTATCTCAATTCTCAATTACAAGCTAAGTGAATGCAGGCCGACAGAAGTAGTTTGCCCAAATTTGAGTCGACATTAAGGGATTTCAGAACTTTCGCACCATAATGAAATCAAGACTTGAATTGCCATTCTTTTAAATGAATTAGTATCAGATCTTCCCCCTTCTTGTGATTTTACAGGGGAATTCTATGGGGGGGGGGGGTATTGAAATAGCAATCTAATTTAGACAACACTGTATGATAGCTAGCAAAAAATGCATGTTGAAGTCTGGCATGAGTCATCCTAGTCTGAATTCAGACAGAACAAAACAGAAAATAGTTGTCATCTTATATCTCAACAACCACAACTGTGCTCACCTTGACTCTCCAAATGTATATATATATATATATATATATATATATATATATATATATATACACACACACACACACATGTAGGCCTATCTATATATGCAGACCTGTTGGCAAGATTGCAGTCACAATGTAAGCAGTGTTACTGCAAATTTTGGGCTTTCACGGCGGTTAAACTTCAGCGAGAGGCCAGCCACGAGAGAGACTTCCCCATGCCAGAGAGCCGACCTGCGGTGGCATCTTCTGGTTAATCATCCCAGCTAGTGTGGCATTTCTCCCACGGGGTGCATGGGAAGTCTACCACGGGTTCTACTTGAACCTTGCCCCATGGCCACGGCATCTATTGCTGGTGTATGTATAATAATACGTCCAGCATTTTTCACAGTGAAATATTTCCAATGTACACACGGTTGCCTGCCGCAAGAGCTGGATCGATGGCTCGTGCATCTCGACATCAGCCGAGCAATAAACTATGACAACACCAATGGTGTTCCTGCTATACTCTTGTCACTAAATTCACAAGAGACGTGACAGAATACATCTAGGCCTACATTCCTACAATATGGCATATTCTGTAATCATATTCTATTAAATTCATACCGAGGACCTTATGAGTAGCCACGGATAATCATTAGTGTTTAACTTTAACATTCACAGAAATACATTCAACCAGATTAGAAGAAGATTCTTTAAATGAGCTCATTGTATCATTGCAATTCTAAATCAGTGCCATTTTTACCCCTAACACTTTGCCATTAAAAGCAGAGCAACTTAACCTCCTGGTATGAACTTCCACAGCTAGAATTTAACCAACAAATTACTCATAAGCAACATAAACTATCATACCCTATAAAGTAGCAAAACATATCTCCTCGAAGCAACACAGTAATTTTCCATGCAAGGAAAATAAAATATTCATAGTAAAAAATGGATATTCCAGTCTCTTGATAAACATTTTTTTTTTCTTCTGAATTCAAAAAAGTCACAAGAAGCATGTGTCGAAGGAGCAGTGAGGCTGCACTCGAGAAATGCTGGGTCATATCAAATCGGTGTCTCGAAATATGCAGACAATAGACATAAGAAAGGCTTTTCAATTTCTTGAACACAACTTATGGATCAGCTACTACTCCCAAACAGAGCACTTTAATGCTCTATTTTGTCTCTTTCTCTTTTTTGTTGTTGTTGTTTCATTCCCTCCGATACCGGAGAAATGAGTAAATCTGCATACAGAATATTACGTGTACCATTATATTACAGAACAAAATAAAGATGGGAAGATACATCATCTGTCAGGCCATAAGATGGGATGACATTTCAATTAAGAATGGATCGAGACAAAAATCTGGGCTTTGCAAGAATATCCGTGGAGTCTGTGGTGCCCATCTGCACGATCAACATAATACCTGCCAAGCTTAATTTGATGACTTTTTGATTCAAAATTACTTCTCGGGGAACATCAACCACTCATATGTAAGATTTTATTGTGCAATTGGGATAAATCAGATCTTCTTTTTTTTTCTCCAGATTTTGTTGAAATTTCAAACTTCATAGTTTCTGCAGTTGCCATTACTATTGCACTCTCAGGAACAAAACAAAAATAAATGACATTGCCATCGGCCGGTACAGACTGCTAGACTATAGTGCAACAAGTTTTTGAATAATACAGCAACGCACTTCCCGACATATCAAATCTCAACAACAAAAAAATAGCATGAATATGGATATACATAACTGCAGTCTCATCTTACATATCATACTAAGAATTAATAGAGTAACTCTTAGTGCTACAAGAAAAAAAAAAGATTATTCATTATGAAAATCATTCTCCATCAGGCACAAATTTCAAACAGAAATACAGAAACAAGCACATCACACAATCACTACCAATGAAAATTACAATCAAATCTTTTCTGTTGAGTCTGAGAACATTTCTTTTTGGTAAAACATGCAATCTCTGATTTCATCGCTATCAGTGATTATTGTAAAGCAACAACAATTGCAATTCTGCCTTGTCAGTAACGATGACAAATAAGATAAACTGTACGATGATAATAATCCATGCACTTACCTTTTCTAGCTCAAGAAGATGAAATCTTAATACTTGAATGGCTTGGATCATCTGAAAGATTTTCAGAAGAAAACAACACATGATTATTGAAATTGTGTTGGATCTGCTTTGAGTTCAATATTTCTCATCATGATTTCATATCATTTTAGTGTTTCTATTCATGAAGCAGATGAATGAAAAACAAGAAAAATTATATGTTAAACCAGTTTCTTTCAAAAATGAATTATTATAGTCATAAGAACATATATTATGGCTTTAAAATCCTTCATAGAGCATATCTGAAGATAAAATATCTTGGAACTGGGAGAAAACAAAACAGCACACACAAATACAAAGTATTAAATGAGAAGTCATTTATCACATCGTGAGAAACAGTGTAAGTATGATATGCACTTTGAAATTGTTTGAAATAAATGTGGAATACAAAGCAAATAAGAGGTAGAATAAAAAGAGATCACTCGAACTACGGTCACATTTCAACATGAACATCTGTTAAATCACTCACAAAGATATATAATGTCCTGCTGCATAAATAGTGAAGTTTATAATAATGTAGACAAACTACTGGAAACTTAAATGTGGCCTCTTTACTCTGGAAACCATAAAAAGCTACTAGATGCTAACACAATTGTGGCAGAGTCTTGAGAATTGCAGCCATATCAGTTACAAAACAAACACATGAACAAAACATTATAATCACAAATACTATCAATACATTTCATGAAATCACTGACACTATGGAATATGACTGACATACTGATGACAGAAAATATTTTGCTCCCTCATTCATAGTAATTTCGCCATAAATGCATTAAACCCTTTGGATTCACCATAAGGACAAAAAGGAAAATACGGGGCTGCAGATTAATCCATGCTCAGGAGCTCATGATCCCTGCACAGTATTTCTTTCCCCTCGACTGATTTGGCGGTGAGGTAAAGATCTCAGTCACAAAGATGGTAGCTTTCCTGCCTAGATATCAAGCGTACAATCTGCCTCCAGACTGTCCCGTAAAACGACAGCTGCTGAGGATTTTTTAAGTGAAGGTCTTAATCTCTCCAGTCATAACCTAAATGTAAATGCACGCACACTAAAACAAATTGTCCTACCCATACGAAAGCTACGGCACACCAGAGCAAAAATTGCTACAAGACAAAAACAGTATCATAAACCTTGCCAGGGCATCTCAACCAGTCAATGATAAAATGTTATCACCCATTTCCAGACATATACATGAGATATGCAATAGCATCAATGTTTGGGTATACATTTTCTATTTTGTTTTACCTGTCTATGGGAAGTAATACACAAGAAAGAGAATAGATGGTGAAATATCTAGATTACATCAGTAAAAAGTCTCAAAAACTACATAAATGATAAAACCAAACCAGGCACACAAAGACATCACTTATCTTCTCTCAGCTTACTACAATCAATTTCTGATTATTTCTGGCCTCCATTACATGAAAGAAAAGTATACACTCTTAGCTTTTTTTATACTGATCACCACAATATCAGAACAACGGTTTCTTTCCATTTACAAACGCGATAGATCAACGAATTCAATTTCCAGGTAGCCGACATGGCCTTGTTGCTACAAGTACGAGAACAAGATGATCACTGATGGATTTTCCAGCTACTTCATTGCACTAGCAATAAGTGACTAACACAGATATATGCAATGCTCTATATTACTATATTAAGGTACTTGTTCAGCAAGCTCTGGAGAAGTAGAAATTCAGCTCAATCAAGCAATTTGAGAAAATATCACAAATTCAGGGTCAGGATGATGTAGACCCAGTGGACTGATGTGGGCAGCTTTTATTTTAGCAAAGGGAAATATTTATCAAGGCTAACATATCACGTTTGATTTTGTATTTCTTGACCAGCGCACATAACGATTACGAAAATAAAAACACACATAGTCACATCCTTTGAGAAAATCACTCTGAGACATTGAATCATTTTACAACCACTGTCAGAAGAATACACAAAACAGACAACCTTTATCACAACATAATTTGTGCCTTGAAGCCAGCTACCAGGCAGTATATTCACCACGTTTACTCTACAGCTCACTGGTCCTACGTGCACGGCACATATTTTCCAGGGAGACACGATTATGGTCATCAACAACAATAACAAAATAAAATTACAAAAATTGCAAGATACTCACCAAACTATCCAGTTCTTCATTGCTGGAAAAGTACTGTTTGTCAGCTCTTGCCTGCCGAAGAAGGAATAGTACACGAAGAGCAAGTCATAACAAACAAAGAAATGTCGTGTGGGAGTATCCAAAAACCTCGCATGGAGCACTCAATTTCATGCAGCCGTATCTCTGTCACTTCCCCCCTCCTATCCCACCTGACAACTCCGTACCCATGGTCATGGACTCCCGACTGGGATGCGACTAAATGAAAGACCACTTGGGGTGAATTCACACCCATTTTGTGATTTATGGCTGTACAGGTTGCTCTGACATAGCTTGCACTAGAGCCTATTCATCATACAATTTGTTGCAGTTGGCGATAATCTATCCGATTCTGACGCAAAACATTGGACTGTCAGAAACCAGTCGGAACAGGAGAAAAAAACATTCACTCGGCGACATATTGAGACAGCGTCGAGGTTGCTACAGTGTTGAGGTTATCTGAGTGTACTACACGGTCCTTACTCAAATTAATGAATTCTTGTGTCGAGTTGTTTTTATTGCAAAGTCTAGTGGATGCGACGCCTGTCTGGTAATCAGGGGATTGTTGGTTTGACTACAAGCCAAGTATGTATCTATGATTTTTTTTTTATCATGGCTGCTGGTAAAACACTGAATAATCAGTGTATATTTACATCAATTTGTCAATCAGTTAGCCTACATGTTTCTTGTTTCTGCCACAATATGAATGTAATACCTTGATGTTTTGAATTTGAGACTTTGCATTTCTCCAGTCAGTGGCAGAAGGAAAAAAAAAAGGAATTGAGCTGGTGCAAGATTGTATAAACCACAGATTTCATAGCAGTGTCATGCACATTTTCACAATATAGAAAGATAACTTATAATACAATACTGGTTCACATAAAATCTACAAATGGCTTTTTAGTGTATATAGGCGCCCTATATATATATATCTTTGCTTCTTTGAAATTTAGTTTTTGCAAGGAGATTGGAGATATGCATTATAAACCTTACAAGATTGTATAAGCCACAGATTTCATAGCAGTGTCATGCACATTTTCACAATATAGAAAGATAATACTGGTTCACATAAAATCTACAAATGGCTTTTTAGTGTATATAGGCGCCCTATATATATATCTTTGCTTCTTTGAAATTTAGTTTTTGCAAGGAGATTGGAGATATGCATTATAAACCTTACACACTCTAAAAACATAAAAATGGCCATCACAAATCGAATGCATCATAAAAGTAAATTTGCCCTGGCTATTTCGCAACAACAATGTCGACACAATATCTGAATGTCTCCCTTCTTTGCTATCTAGACTTTCCGTTAATGAGAGAATACAAGCGAAATGGTATAACATCAAATGACCATGCCTTACTGCAGTTTATAACAACATAAAAGCAAGAGAGGGAAATAAAGAGAGAGATAGAGAGATAGATAGATCTGGGGAGATAGACGGATGGAGATAGAGAGAGGGATGAAGAGGATAAGCATAAAAAAGACTGCACAGCTCTTACAGCAAAACACACACATGAATACATCACCAACTAGTGGAGGGGAAGAGAGGAAAAAAAAATTGCCGGAGCACTAGAATCTCGCTGATTGAGAACATTGAGAAAGCATTTGACAAAAGCCAGAAGAAATGGCCTGGATTACGGAAATATCATGCTGATAGTACTTTGCAGCCAGCTTCAGCGGCTCACTCCAGGTACAACTGGTCATTCCCGCAATCAGGAAAGTGAATTGAAATAGCACAGGGACAATGGCGCATATAAGACCATGTTACTCTGTTTCCCATTTTTCTACTCGCTAGATATTTTTTTCTTTTTTATATGTATATATTCCTTCTCCTCTCCTTTTCCACTCTTATTACGGTCATGCCGAGACAGACGAGAAATCAATTTTGGCACATTTGTGACGCATTATACATGTTCAACCACACAGGAGGGGGGGGGGGGAGAAAAGGATTGCTACAGGTCTATGGGTATATAGGAACTGTAAATTCAAATGTGAGGTAGCAGAATGACAAATTTAGAAAGCATGAATAAAAGTCAACGCACAGTTATATGTTACACGACAGCCATTTCATGCCTACACTGATAGCCCTTCATATTTTGCATACAACTGAGATTTTTTTTAAAGATATGGTTGATACCAACAAAATTAAATTTGGCTGAGCATACTCAATGAACAGTGACCAATTCTACTTTATTTTGTCCTGAAGATTACACCTACACATTTTTCATATTTTGAACATTGTATCAATATTTCACAAAAGAAGATGCACTCTTTCAAAAAAAAAATGATTGTTATTCTTAAATTTATATTTTTCTTAGTTTAGCAATGTGTAAATCATAATCACACTGATTATGTTATCATTCTTGAACTACATGTATCTCAAAATAAACTACAGAAATGTGTTATCTAAAAAGTTGAAAGAGAATAACTCAAAATAAAATGGATCAATTTTGAATTTACCTCATATTAAACCCCAATGTGTGCTTGTACCTCATCTGTCATAAAACATAATGCTGAACAATTTACTTCGATGTCTGTATTCAACAGCTCCTCAAATTATTTGCATAAATCCAAACTTCATTCATAGAAAGAAAAGGCTGCAAAAGTGGAATCTTAAATAGCAATGCACAAAATAATAACATTGAAAAACCAGTGGAAAAAGAAAACAATATGGAGACGATTGAAACCAAGCCACAGCAGAAAACAAAACTGAAATCAAGTCATGATAAAAGTAGAAAAATCCTGTCCTGTTTTCACCTCGTGTACCTGTTTCGCAAAGACTGCAATATCTTCGTTGAAAGACTCCGACGAGCACACATCGCCTCCTGCAACGCCCGGCTCTCGGGGGGTACACGTCGCCAGCTCGCACTTCTCGAATATGAGCGCGAGCAGCGGGAAGAGCGGGTGCCTGTGGTTAGAAACAAGACAGCGATCCCTTAGCGTATCTCCTTCGCCGCGTTTAGCGGGATTTTCATAGCTTAGCATTTTCGACGGGAAATGGGGGAAAGGAAATGCGGATGATAGTATGTATTTTGGAGTGAGGCAGTGTTTTGATTAGTCAGGGGGAAAACACAGAAGAGCCCACTTAAATCCGCAAGCCCTCGTTTCTGCTACCACCGGGATTTCGGTTTTAGCGCTGAAATGCCATATTTCGTGACAAGCCACGATACATCCACTTTACAAGGGCCTGGTAGTTATGAATAAATTCAATTCAATTCATCTTGTTTTTCCCCCCAATAGCATTTACTGTGTTTCTCGGGGACAAGAAAAACAAGACATGAATTCTAACGCACTTACAGGTCAGAAATTGAGAAAACATAACACTTTTGCATGGTACTGTGTGAGATGATAAAAAAAGGGATCAACACAAAAAAGCGGCAGAAGGTTTCACACCATCTAGCTGTGAGGTGAGGGTATCGCTTTCACGGCGAGAAAAGTTGCCGCGCCGACAGAGCAAGCTGTCGCACGAATTATGAAGTTTTCCGGTGGCCCAGGACGGTGCTAATTTCACTATAACCGTCGTGTTTTCAAACAAAGGCGTTGTGCGAGGGATTAGGGGTAAACTGGTAGGGGAGATATAACTGTAAATTTACACCTCCCATTCCCTTTTTCTCATTTCTTTTTATCTTAACATCGATTTATCCCAGCACGAAAAAAAAAGGTTCCGACTACAGTTCAATCAACAATTGTCATATCGCTAAGACTTCGTCTCGACTGGAATAAAAACTGATGATTTGACAATGAGCAAACAAAAAGAAAAAAATGTCTCAAACCCAAACTGCCTGGTTTAAAATACGCATGGTGAATGGAAGTCTTCAAAATAGTAAGCAAGGTGAAAAAAAAAAGAAATACAGAAGGTGTACCCATAAATTGCGTCTTTGTCTCTTTTGTGAATATCCGTAACACTCTGCGTTACTGACGGGGTGATAACATTTGACGGTGTATGTCCGGGGTAAAATTGTGCATGGGCTACGGATGGCGGGTGATTGAGCTGGTGAACGCCCGGTTGAGCGTAAGCCTGCGAGTAGTGCACCGCTGACCGAGGGGCATGCGCCTCGTACATCGACGTAGCAGAGGCGTCTAATGTACCGTAATGTGGCAACCCATCATCGTATCCCTGCAAGACAAGAAGAAGAGACATATTTTTTTTTTCTTTTTTGCTTTATCAAACGTCGTCCGGAGAAATATCCACGTGAATCTTCAACAAACACATTCATGTCATTCGCATCATTATAATGATGCGAGGTTATCGAGCAAAAACAAATGAAAGATCGTATATCATTGTTCTGGAGGGCGCGTATTTCAACATTTTCATTTGGAGGTGACAACAAGAGGCGAACTGCAGGACGAAATCCCGCGCAACACCTACCCTCTGCCCTGCCATGGCCTGAGAAAACTTTCGATGAAACTCCGCTTGTTGAAATCGGGTACTCCAACAATATTCAAGAATCACAAACAAAAGTTTCAATCATCCGCGGTTTCCGCCGAGCTGGTTTGTAACAGCTAACGTTATCCTTCAGCCTGTCAAAAGCCGGTTTGCGATCACTGTTACATATCACACCTCGGCGAGGAGCTTGGATGTGAAAAGTGAAAGGTACAGATCGGGAAGTATGGAGATTTTTCCCCCCTCTCCGCTCTGTCTCCCAGTGTGACGCGTCAAGACGATGTATGAGCTATGGCTGCCACGACTTTTCAGCTAGCGAGCCAGCTAATGACTGGTGGGGCTTCAAAACCGTCACTAAACAGAGCAGCTAAGGTCCGGGCTCTTCTGCTTCATACACGACAAGATGCGAAGGGGAACTGAATCGCGACTGGTGTCCCAAGCCGTGTATCGCACGGCGAGGTTAGTTTCAGCTTAGCCGGAGCTTAGCGGTGGGAGACTAAAGTGCGCACCGTTCGCACGAACAACGGCCTGTGATGGTACGACATCCCTTCGATGGCTTTATGCCTTATGCGGCCGTCAATCAAAACCGCGTTACCATGGAATCTGGCGACGGATCAGCGCATCCTCACTGCGTTGCTCCGAATTAGTAACACACAAAGGGCATTTCTGGAGCTGGGATTCATCCGTTTCGCAGCCAAATTAATCCACGCTTGGGATTTATTATTAAATTTTAACGGGATTATTAATTCTGCTCGCAACACGGAACTCCCCTTTCACTGCAAAAGAAATTATCCACGTTTGAAGGAACCCATTGAGCGTCGCTCAGAATTGGAAAGCATTTTTTTTCAGTCACCTTACGTGGGATTGAGTTGGCGCGCATTTTGATAAAACTTGCTGATTTTTACACCGTGTAATGCTCAGTTGATATATGCAAGGGTTGAATATCTACTTGTAAGTATCTCTGTTGCATTCTCTCTCTCTTTTTCAAAGAAATTATGTCTCGCAGGGTTTTCATGCGTCTCATTTAAAGGGCGTCGATAAATAAACTATTGGAATATTTATGACACAGGATGTCAAAGAAAAAGTAACCCTAGGCGGGTTAAAGGTGGGTTTCTATGTTTGTTTTAATTTTCTGTAAATGATAAAGATATCTGAGAGTGAAACGCTAGTATAACCCCTTTGTTTTTATTGCGGTGTTTCGTGATATGGCATTGCTGCAGGTTTCCCAAACATTCAAAGCAATCTCCAAAGTATGTTTACACGGTGCATATTTGCTTTGTCAGCAATTAAATTGTAGGTCTATTGTCAACCTTGATATGACTGTTATGTTAGGGAAGGTCCACTGGGGACCTCGTTTTTCAAGTGTGATCGATTATCGCGCAGTGCTCAGGACAGGAATAGCTCTTTGCGGCGGCTCATAGTCAAAACACGCGACAGGGAGATCCCGCCAGTAATGCCCATCTTTTCACAGCTTCCATCTTCAGTTTTTGGCCGCCCGACACTGCAGGACAATCGAGTTGCGGTGATTATCTGTATTTCTGGGCACTAGCTCGGAACCAATTGCAACAATGGTGCCATCTTTTATGGATCTACAAAGAACAAACAGCGCTCGCATTTTCCTGTACGGGTTAATGAGGCGCAACATACCTTTTTTTGTGATATCGGCGTTCCACTCCGTGCGTCAAAAGCAACAAACCTTGTTGCTATATTATAGTCGTCACACAAAGGAGCTTACGCACCATGAGCAGGTTGCGTGTTTCGCGTTGGCTCTTACCCACACAATTGGCACGACTTAGCAGGAGATGTTATCCATTATTTTCATCTTCTCTTACTTCTGCAAGTCGCTGAGACGACTCGGTATGATATCACTGTATCGAATGTCAAGTTTTCGGCGCTAAAATTTCTTACTATAAGAACATTATATTGTCCTCGCTTATTTTGATGCAAAAGATGAATATTCGTCTCTGGTATACAGGAGCATTTACTGCTCGTCAAGATTGATCAGTTTTCATTATTTAGATGAACATGAGATTATTGAAAATCATCTGCATCTTCTAAACGCGAGACAAGACGTGAGAGTTATGTATGTATCGATATTTCAAGTCAAAAGACAAAAATGTATGTTATTGTGTTCAAAGGATAATTTACAGTCTACCGGAAAATTTGTCCCCCCCCCTTTTTTTTTTTTAAATTCAAAAAGCACATGCATAGTCGATATACCTCATCCTGATCACGTCTTCTTTTTTGTGGGGGAGGGGTGGGTGTGGAAGGATGTTTGTTGTATAGTTCCTTGTTATACAAAGCTCTTGTTACTGTTTCTTTCTGATGTTCTAACAAGACTTACATCTGTATACATGTCATATTCGTCGCCTATATATCACTTAGTGTCCCTCCTACTCCGTGGTTTAGTATATTATGCTCCATCGCCTTTTGTCCTTTAATAGTCGGTTAATGGTCGCACACCTGCACGTGTAACGTGTTCTTTTTCATCACAATGTTTTCCTGTCTTTCGTCATTCCTGTTGACGACCCTGATGTAAACAGTGCGGGAGTCAAATTCCCACAATGTTGCTTTCGTTCGAAGTGTCCTTTCGTGTCAATATAAAAAAACAAACAGACAAAACAAAACTTGGCAGTGATAATCATGTCATTAATTTCATGATTCCTGTTTTCACGCGAATTTTGTAATATCTGCGTCCTAAATCTACGGCAATTGGCAAGGTTAACATCAAACACATCTTTATTTTGGCACGATGCAGGTGAATACATTTGCGGCCAGTCGTTGCTTTACGCTGAACTGAATGTTCCAGACACACCCTACATAAACAATCATTGTAACATGCTGTTACAATGTTTTGTTGGTTTTGTTTTGTTGTGTTTTTTAATTCCCGAGTATCGAGGGGTGTCGCGTCAATTTCCAATATGATGTCATCAAATTTTTGATTGACTTCAAAGATAATAGACTTGATATAACCGCATTTTATCACATCAGGTTTACAATGAAATATCTAAAAAGTGTAATTCCTAATGAAGTAATGAAAGAAAAAGTAATTGTATATATATATATATATATATATATATGTATATATATATTATATATATATATATATATATATATATATATACATACATACATAATAAATGGTAGTGAGTTATATAATATTCATGTTCCTGAGTGATCGACCACGTGATATTTTCAAGAATTAACGCGAAATTAAGCATTTCGGACGGGTGGAAAGATCAAAAATGGAAAAAAAATAAAGTCGTCAAGATAACTATAAACTTGCGATTTAATCAATCGATTTATAGAAACCGATGTTATGGGCGGTTCATCATGGAAAGTGAACTGCAAATGGTGTTAATCTATATTTCCGGGAAGGACGATTATATTTGTTGGTGTTTGTACAGCCACAGGGGGGAAATGGATCCGAAATGCACGCGCATTACGTTTTATGTTCATTATTCACATTAAACTTTGTCCACATTTTCCCAGAGGAATATCTCCAAACTGTTCCTGTCAAGCGGTAAACAGCTAACACTATAGTTTGATTAGGTGTTGTCTTATCTATTTAATTTGCATATATCACGAACGCTAAACAAACATCGCATCATTTTCTCTTGTTCTTGGTCAAATAATCCTCACCTATATTAGGCCTATTATGTCTCCGTGTCGATATGTTGCTCCGGTCATGTTCAAAACATACACACCTTGACCTTTTATTATTTTCGTTAAAAAAAAAAAAATGTTTGAAAAAATCCGAGAAAGCTGTTATCGTTCTCGCGCTGCGGAATAATATGTGTTTGAATTTTGCCTCATCTCGGTCACTGGTAGAACTCGGGAATGCTGCGGTATAGTGGATTCAGGACTCGGGACTCCCGAAAGACAGGATTTGGGTTCAGATTTTGTCCGGTGCTTTCATCCTTTTCTTTTTACAAGACGTTTTTACCCATAACGTCCTATCTTTACTTGGGTGTAAAAATATGTGGGTATATACATGTATTAATACCTGGCAATGCTATATAGGGCTAATGAAGACTATATACAGGGCCCTCTGGAAGAGCAGTATCATCTGGAAAGAGGCTATACCCTTAACATGTTAGATCATCCTCTTATCATACTATTATCAGTGTGAGAGGTGTAGTATTTATGATCATTATTAGTCTTAGACCACTTCTTTCTTTATTCTCGATACGGCGCCCCTTTTTATGCAAGCTTTCTTTATAGATCGCATCTACCAAGCATGAATATAGTCACTACATTATTATGTGCAGATAGATCATGGTGTCAAGACAAAGGAATGACGAATATCTCGCATATTATGAAAATAAACTGATAGATGCCAACACAAGAATGCTTACTTTTGTAGTGATATTCAGGAAGGCCAGTAGAAGACTGATTATTCCAATAATCGTCAACCATGTTCGCGAAATTTTCTCCATATAAGACACCGATGGAAAGTATTCAGACTTAAAGATGGTATAGACTAAAGTGAATGGCATTGCGGTTAATGGTGATCTCATCTTGAGGATAAAGCCGCAACTATTCAGCAAAGGTTGGGGGTTCCCCCCTATTTATTATCGAAACGCAACTCTTCATTTCCACGGAGAAAGAGAAAAATAGTTTCGCAAATGGCCGATAACTACAAGACAGTGTATCCGACTTTCATTCCCAGAAGATGAAATAACTGAAATGCACCATTGCATAAGTCCGTCCGAGCTCAACGGTTCAACATGTATCATTACGATATTTTGCCTGTTGTTACACAGCAATATGAATCCAGACTTATACAGGTCAGCTAACAGAAATTATATTATTACATCACTAATGAGATATATACTTTACTCCCCGGACTTTATTCATATATAATTATTGATTCAAGCTGAATTATATAGAATATGAAATGCCGGGAATGATTAAATTGTCTTAACTTTCTTGGAAATATGATGCCTGCAATGAAGCATAATGTGCATTTGGTTGAACATAATGTTCCCAACAAGAAATATTATCGTGAGGTTTAAGTTTAATGGGACATTTTGTGAGTGCATGAATTTGAAACTGATGTCTACTGTGCTGTTCGACCCTCCACATAATACGCGTGTTGCTGTTCTTCCTCTAAAATCCGTATCTTTAACATACACACGAAACGCTAAATCTCGTTTACACAATGAATGTAAAGTGTGTGTTTGAGCTTACGCATATACACAAATCTCCCATGCACAACATTTCGAAGATTTATAAGGAACATGATAGTGTTCAAGCGCTGATTTGTGGTGTTGCGCTGACACAGGCTTTCCCGGATTGGGAAACAGGCCTGAAAGCACGAGCCGTAATCCACCCAACTCGCTTTCTTTATTGCGGAAGATTGTGCATATATAGCAGGTACCGCATTTTCATCACGAATTCCACAATCACATTGCAACCTGTAAACTCCAGACATTTTATACACAGGCAATATGTATAGTTTCCAGCGTTTTGAATCAACAGCCTTTTCTGATAGAGGCTTTCATGCGCTGCACTGGGAATTTTCTTCCCAAAAGCCTTTAATGCAGAAACGTGTATCAAAAAAAGAATAAAAGTATAAAAGCATGTAATTTAGTGCGTGTAATCCCAGCCAATTAACTTGTTAAACACCGAACAAGACAAGATGAATATTACTATTTTTCCTATTTGATCCAAACATATAGCTTTCTATATATAGCCGTCTATCTAAAACACCCTATTCTTGCTCAGTATGAAAATATAATTCGCACAAATATTTATTCATGCCGTTCCAGTACTATACATCATTCATTATTCTTCGAAGTTGATGTTGTCGTTGTTATATTGCCCGCAAACTCATCGGTATAATCTGTAAACGTATAACAACAACAATATATTCGATGAACTCATATTATCAAACATTAACATTGCCTTTATTTCATGAAAATTAATCCAACGCGTATAGATGATGCTATTTTTCCCTATATCTTCAGTTTGATGGCACTCATAGCATTTTGCGTCTTTCCATCCCTTTAAGCCTCTGCTTGCGTCAGATCGAACTTTGAACTGCCAAGAAACCTATACTTCTCGCAAGAACCGGCGGATCTGTGTTGTTGTTTGTTGTTGTTGTTGTTGTTGTTGTTGTTGTTGTTGTTGTTGTTGTTATTGTTGTTGTTTCAAACATGGATTAATATGTTAACGGCGTGGAATACAACAATAATTATCATGACCCAGTCTTTTAGGCTGTATTTTTAAGTCACTCCAAGCCACTGGCGGGCATATTATCAGTAAAAAGAGGAAGAAGAAAAAATGAGAAAAAGATGAAGAAGAAGTAAAGAGGAGGAGGAGGGAAGAAGAAGAAGAAGAAGAAGAAGAAGAAGAAAATGACGGCAATGACTGCGTAGTGGATAGATTGTTGTTTTGTTTTGTTTCGTTTTGTTTTGTTTTATGGCATAATGCTTCATATTACAATGTTTTGTCGTACAGTGAGGTATTAGTGTTTCGCTTTTGTTGTACACTCTGTTTCTTTCACAATGTATCTTTTACGCTATTCTTTTGTCACAAGAACTCAGAGTAAAGGGAATAAAGTTTTCGTCTGTCTAAAAATGAAAATGAATTTGATTTGAATTGAATTGAATATTCAAAAGACAAAAAGTTATTACTTATTGGAGCAATTTTGAGCAGAACAGGTGATTATAGAGCTCGATTTAAGAACAGTCGAACGTACAAAATGAAAAGCTTGTTAACAGTTCTTGTTCAAGGTGTGAAATGCGGCAATGAAGCCTGCATAGAACAACTTCTCGTCCACCATTATCTTTTCAAATAAGACACTGAATAGAAACTATATAAATACAATGGTCTTTTTGCAAACACAAGGTACTTTGTATGGGGAAGGAAAACAGAACAAAATCCAATATTGTCGAGTGAGCCCTTGTGCTAAATCTAAGAGTTTTATTCTTTTAAATCATAAATTTGAAGATAGATTCAATATACAGCGTATTTCATTCGACGAGAATTTATCATCCCCCTCAACAAAATTGAAATACGCATGATTAAGGTAACTTTAGATATTATACAACCTTCAATAACAGATGGCCTTACTATGCGCTGTGGCTTCAGTTCCAATATGATACATTATTTCGTTCGTTTCTTTCTTGTTCTATATACATCCTTGGTGTAGATTCGGTTTCAAGGCAAATCATATTGCAAGAATGGGAACTGGTAAACTATTCGTGAATATTGTAAGGTAGATATCGAAATTCTATGACAAGCCCTTTTTAGTTCAACTCTAAAGTGTATAAATGGCTGGCTTATGAACAAACGTGAGTTGTTACAGAACATATAAACAGCACATTCAAAGATGATGGCTCATGTACTTAAACATGGATGTTTTCATTGCTTCTGCATAATTATTAAATCGGATAATAATTAACTGTCACAACGCGACTTTTTTTTTTATCGTCGCATCATTTCAGCGGTATATAGAATGCACGCACGGCGGTGGCGGTGAGTCGCTCAGTACACAAGTTTCTTCGCGAATAGGATGGCGCTTGTCCGCTGCCGAGTCGGAGTAGAGGAACGTCGGCGGCGGAGACGGCGCGCGAGTGCTGCCACTCCGAGAGTCGGCAGTGGTTGCCGCAAACCCGGTAAAAAACTGTGACGATTACTGCGATGATTGTCGAAATTGTGCCGTTGATTGATGTGGTTGTAAGTGGTTAGTGAGGTTGAGAGGTGGCAGACTTGTGTAGGTGTTTTGCCATACCTTGCGTGGATGTGGTTGCGTTATATAATAAATCTTGCAAACCCTCTTATTCTAACGACAAAAGGGGATTGATATAATACTTCTTGGGAAGATGCCGATGATGATTATGACTCAAGGCACTGATAAGAGGATGACGACGATTAAAAAAAAAAGAATATTAATGACGCTTTTTGCCACACATTACAAACGTGTGAATTGTTGGAACGGCTTATATGCATCCTTTCATAGGCATGATGATACGTTGTCAGGGATTAAGATAGGTATGACGTTGACTCTGACCATTATGAAAATAAAAGATGTAACAGTTATGAAAATGATACATCAAGATATTACTTCGCCGCTGATGATGAAGGTGACGATTTAAATTTTCAAGATTCAAATGTCCCTGATTTTTCTCTGATTCAAAAGAAACAAAAATACAAATGATAATAAAACGATTAATAAAAAACAAGCGCAATAAGTGAAACTTTATGAAAAGGGAAGAAATCTCGCAAGGATGTTTACATTTCATTATTTTGACGACTTTTCTCGTCACTGCGGAACGAACCTCTCTGAGATTGGATGTTAATGAGAATAAATTCTTTTACAAGATGGCAGTATGACCGCAACTTTGCGATATTCACTTTTTTTTTTCTAACCCCCAACCAAAAGATTACGGTCTAGACGCTCGTTGTTTACGAATTATGCCCAGAGTGAACCCGAACAGATTAGTCAAAATTCCTTTTATCGGTTAATCTGTCTGATTTTGATCTCCGCTCCTACTCCGAAACCAGGAAATATGACCCCCTAAACTTTTCTAAAATTTTCTTTAACGACGCCCTTGTAAAAAAAAAAAAATTGGCCGCAGCGAAAAATCGCATAGAATCAGGTGCATCAATACTAAAGTCCTGTCTAGGTCCGAATTGATTTCCTAGAAAACAAATTAATAAATTATC
This sequence comes from Diadema antillarum, assembly GCF_040938485.1. Lineage (NCBI taxonomy): Eukaryota > Metazoa > Echinodermata > Echinoidea > Diadematoida > Diadematidae > Diadema > Diadema antillarum. The sequence continues at coordinate 291,220 of NW_027272507.1, forward strand.
CAAACTACGTCGACGCAATAATTGACGTGTGTACAATACGCGTTATGGTGTACCAGACAAATTATTCATATTCTGTCAAACAAGTTACGGCAAAAGATAATACACCGTGATAAAAACTTGAATAGGAACATAAGATATGGAACTAAGCTATATTATAAGCTGTATCGTTTGCATTTGCTTATACATTTTCAATGCAAACGACTCACAAAAATACATATAGGCCTACATTTATTGAAACAGATGCGCTACCACCCAAATGAGTATGTTCTTAGTATGCTTACAAGTACAGATCATCTTCAATTCAAATGATATTAAGTCTTTAATTCAACGTGGGACAAGGCGCCCAAAAGAGATAAGTGCATTGTTTACTATACGACGAGAAGAGCATTACTACATTAGACAAAGAACGCCTCAAGAACCCAAATCATTTGCCGGAAAGGAAATATCCTTTTCTTTACTTTCCTTTTTATTACATAAAACCAACAGACATTCACAGTGCTGCTGTATAGCAGAATTTATAGCTGATTAATTGGCCATGTCTCAGAGGTGGTTGTGTTTTCGTTCGAAAGACATAACACGCATCTCTCTCAGTGCTATGGCAGTCTTTCGCTCATTTCAATTACACCCGACATTTAAGAAAATGTCGCTCTCCCTCTTGTAACCTCGTCTCATTTAATAATTAATGAGTATTGGTATCGCTAAGCACGAGCTCGTGCTCCACACACGAATTGATTGTTCTTGGCAGCTAGCGAACTAGACCCTGGCCGAGCTGCAGCTCCCGGCTGCTAGGTCTCGCCGCCAATGGTCAGGTATGTAGCGCCCTCTATTGTGTCAACAGTACGCCGACAAAGAAAACTTCCCACGACGGGAACGGCAGGGGCTTCAATACTGTTGGAACTCTCCATGTTTGCAAAGGTGCAATGAATAATAGACAAAGTAACTTCGCGAATGAATGTAAAATCGTGGTTTTGTTTTTTTTTTCTTTCTAAATACCCAAGAAGAAATCCACAATATTGCATGACTCTAGATGAGAAGGAAATCCTCTTCATAATCATCATCAGGGGGAAAAAAATTATTACAGAAAGGAAAATTAAACATACATTTATAAAATATCACTAAAATTGTATATTGCTTAATCGAAAGTAAGATAAAAGCAGTCTTGAAATTATGTAATTGAAGCAAGAAACAACTAGTCAACCTCACATTTTATTCAAATATATCGAAAAAAAAAACCGCCACGTAATTAAGGTTACGAGACAAGCATAAGGCGTTTACAGGGAGTAAAGAGTTTGGCTTATAACTGCAATATACCAGGCCAGGGGGGTAATCTGTTTTCTGATGACGAGTTTTTGTAATACACTTTGCCACAGCTGTTAGATTCTGTGTTAAGTGTGAATGGTGGCACAAAAGCGATGCACATCGGCAACTCTGACAGCGCCACAAAACGCATGGCTCATTAACATTTAAATATATTTTCGATTAGTGTACGCATTGCTACAGTGACAGGATATATATAATTATGTACATGAATTCGGCCATTTGTCATTATGTCAACCAACAATGCACTCTAATTAAAAATGAGGAGCTAGATACGGGTAAGTTTGTCATATAAATGCAATTATCTCATTACATGAGAACCCGGGCAATTTGTTAGCAGGGGCGAAACGTTTGTTTTGGGGGTTTTTTCTGTAGTTTTTGCTTTTCTTACTGGTTTGTTATTGTTATGTTGTTGTTGTTGCTGCTGCTTTTTTTTTTGCAAGAGTTAAAGTCCATTTGAGGAATCTCAACTATCATTGTTATTATTTATTATATTTGATCCAAAAAAATGCATCATGTAGAATAATATCTAATAATATTCGTGTTTTCTGCCAGGCACTGACATTTTAATCTTATAATTCCTGCGACAAGATTATAGCTTCTAATATTTTCGTGAATCATTCATTATACACTTAATAATCATGGGAACTGCAAAACAAGAAGAATTACTCGTCATTATTCAACTTAATATTAAAAGATGACCATCAACATCGACTCTGTTGAAATCCAAAATGAAGACTTTAAGCAAGTATTTTCAGACGAAAACAGCTTTTAGTACATTTTATCACATTGAAGAAAATATAATTCATGCTTTTTCTTTCAACAGTAATTAAAGTTTACTTTTGTTGAAACATTATCACAGCACTAAAGACAACTACACGTTTTCACAAGTGAATGTCGAGTGTATCGCGAAGAAGTGCGGCGTATGAAACCCGTTAACACAAAAAGGTTGAACCGCAAAAGAAAAACAAAAACTGTAATGACGCATGCGAACTAACGTCAAATAGTAAATTTCCAAACTTATTTCCACAAACTCACTTTAGACGACATTCTGAAAAACTGAAAAACTTAGTGTCCAGTACTCATACAGATGTGCATAGATATTCGAAACAATGTTCCTGGAATGCTAGCTTTTACATTCTGTTTTTTCCTTATGGTACATTTTGTATTTTTAATGAACTGCAAGCAACTTATGTACTTACCACCTTGTTGCAAATGTAGGCTTATACGCTATGATAGAATGTGCGTTTCGATCATTTTTGTACGTCAAAAAAAGAAACAAAATGTTATTGCATATTGATAGTAATCGTCATTCAGTTGTGTTGGTTTGTTTGCTTTTGTGAACGAAGAGTGGAAATAAATTCAAATCAAAACTTGCTTTAAAGTATCTTACACAGACACACATAAATACATTATATATGTATGTTCAGTATGTATATATATATATATTTATATATATATATATATATATCAGGGACGGATCCAGAAATAAAGCAAGGTGCCACTTCCGGGTTTTATCAGCTGACCCCCCCCAAAAAAAAGCCTTTTAAGCGCAATTTTCGGTGTATACTTTTATTTGAAAAACAAAGTCAAAGGGGGGGGGGCGTCCCCTTAATTCTTTCCCTTTCTATTCTTTTTTTTTTTTAGTAAAAAAGAAAAAAGAAATTAAGGGGGCGCGCGCCCGGTGCGCCCCCTCCTCATGGATCCGCCACTGCATATGTAATGATATGCAAGCGTTCTTTGACTTTCATGTCGTATCGTTTTCCAAGTTTCATCAACCCTTGCCTTCAGATGAGTTCAGATTCTGGGTATAAGGAAGGAACAAAGTAGCGGCAGTAGCTGCAATCACATGTCGTGAGAGGCGAGGTAAACACGGATGCTGTAATTGACTCGTTGCTGCTACCGACGGACGGTCTGGTTACCATGTTTGTGCTCCGTCTGAAACAAGGAAGTCGTGTTACAGTTATGATGGTAAAAAAAGAAAAAGTTTTAAACTTGAGTACTTACCAGAGAATACCAGGTGTATCTTACCTGCACTATACACATTCATTTACATTAAATATATATACATGTATATATATATATATATATGTATATATATATATATATATATATATGTATAAATATATATATATATATATATATATATATATATATATATTTCTCATCATGACATGATGTGAGGGAGACTTGATTGGATCCTTTCAAATCATGAATCTCTGAAGAAATAATGGAAATTGAAATGATCCATTTCTCATTATACCGCTATAAAAGTTGTCTGTTCCTGTGAATTGAAAGTGTAAACATTATTAATCAGGAAACTTTCATTAAGTCTTTATAGAAATCATTCTATGTGAATGATATTGTTGGTAGAAATGAAATTGAAATTAATTGAAACTGTAAAAATGTTAATCAGGAAACTATCATTAAGTTTGAGAAAATCGCTCTATATAAATGATATTGTTGGTAGAAATGGCAATATCTAATACTACCTGTAATTCAATTTCAAATAAAAGCTTTAATTCTTTTCAACATTAGATGCTGCTTAATATGTGCAATTGATTTAATAGGGCGAAATGAGTTAGCGTCTATACAGCGAGTTTCTGAGAGCGGGCCGACCACCGGCCGGAAGATGGCGGCTGTGATGGCGAGTACAAGCGTCGCAACGCAGACGATGGATGGAACTCCAGAGGGTCCCTCCATATACAAGGAGGTAACTAAACCTCCTTGGTCACTCCTTTCCCCTCAACCTCGCCAACAATGGAGGTTGGCTCCACGCAAGCAGAATATACACCCAGTGCATTTTCACTACAGTATATTACCGCTTATCTGTTCTTGAGTGTCATCCAGTGGGAAATCCTGTAAAGAAATATCGATGTGTTGGATTGATTATTATAAAAAGAACGTAACAAAAATGTCTCAGAAAATTTGAGTACACTCAATACACCCAAAACTAAAAGAATTAAAACCATTACTAGAAAAATATCTGAATCTCTTGAAGATTCACACACACACGCACACACACACACACACACACACACACACACACATATATATATATATACATATACACATACATATACATACATATATACATATACACACATATATTATACATGATGTAATATATATTGTATATAATATTATGCATCATATATTATATGTTCTATATTTTATGCATATAACATGAATATTGAAATAACACCAATGCTATAGAACATAGTACATACAAAGGAATTATTTTATGGAAAAATATCTCAATAAGGTATGGATATCAAGCGTATTTACCTTTCATAATTTGAAGTATAGAGCTTTTGAAGAGCATGGGAAAAGATTTCATGCTTTTTCATGGCTTGGTACCAAAATAGACAAATCACCGCAGCCGAATAACTATGTATGTTGTCTTCAAAGGTCAAAGGTAATTTTGCCTAGGTTATGTTAAGTGTAAGACATGACTCTTGTTCAAACAAAAGTGTATTGTTTTAGTTAAAAACAAACAAACTACACATGCAATGTCACCTTGAAAAATGATAAATGAATAAAATGACATGACTAAATGAATTAATGAATAAATTAATGGATGTTGAAAGGTTAATCGTTTAAGTTTAGATAAAAAAGTGTAAATGCAGACTACAATTACGATAAAAACATGAAAGAGAAATTACAAAACAATAGTCCTGATTATTGACAACCATTAGTGAATCACTTTTAATCACGCAAAATATGTATCTAATCTTATTCATAATGAAGTTCATTTGCATAAATGCCACGAGACTATCATACCACACAGAGACAAAATTGTGATTCTAAGGTAGTTATTCAAATGTACGCGTTGGTAACTCGGTTCGTTTGTTTGGTTCTTGTTGTTGCTGTTGTTGTTGTTGTTGTTGTTTTATTCTTTAATAATTATATTTCACACGCCGAACTCCAGATTCTCCTCGAAGTAGTTTCCAACGCTAGTGTACTCTTTAAACATAGCCAATGGTACCATAAGATCACATATCTATAACTTGTATCGAATGGAAGCTGTTCACGCGTCATTTTATTAAAACAAACCATAACAAAATATAAATCTATCTCCTGCACATTTAAAAAAGAACACATAGTTTTTACCTTTTTACTTTAGATAGTACTATTGTGTATTGGGTGGTATTGCATTCATTGTTAGAACTGACGGCCGGCGAGCGAGCATGCGCACGAGCTGGTAGCGGCGAGGTTTTGGCGCCATTACGGAGGTAATTTATGACCCGTCAACCTGAACGCCATTCAGGTCGACGCGCCATAAGTCATAAGATTATGTCAAATCGAACTCCGTAGAAAGACCGTCTAGCTTCGTAGGCAATAACAATCCTTCTTCATTGTGGTCAATTTTTTCCGGGGCTTTCTGACACTCTCTCAGAGAGAAGTACTTTTCTTTTTCAGGGTTCTATTCTTCTACTTTATCCTTACCTGCCCAGTTTGAATTCTTTTCATATCGATCTATTCTTTTAAGCCAAATTCATTGTGGAGGTTAAAGTTATTTAGTTCCCAATTCCCGGAGCCCATTTTCAAAGTCTAGTGGGTCTTAATAGAAAAAAATCGGGGCAAGAAACAAGCGGCTTTTGAACACGTTTCTTACTCCCCCCCCCCCCCCCCCCTTTTCCCCCTTCTTCCTCACAAACCATGACCGAAATAAAAAGATGGTATTTGTAGAACTGACATATTGGTAGCGAAGGAATCATGCGAGGGCATTTGTGCAGATGGCTTATTTATTTATTTGGTCCATTTGTTTTTGTTTGGTATCAGTCATCCCTTTTCATTACGGCTGGTCGCTGGGAAATCTTCTCGTGTTGTGTTGATGTCGCGAACTCGTTCTTCACTGTCAGCATCGGCTGGCGAGCCACAGGCCTAACCCCTCGACGAAAGCCCAGCCTATTTCCTCTCTTTGTACCCCCACTCTACAGCTCTCTGCCTTCGGATGGTGCAGGGTCTATCTATATACAGCATTCGTGTTGGGAGAGTGCGCCTATGTCTTGCTTTCCAGAGATGCTGATTTCTTTCCAATGTTTTTCTCCTTTTTTTTGTAAGACGTTCATCTGAAATCATGTATAAGCTCCTCTATTTACAATCTCCCCCTCCAATGTTTCAGCAAATTCCATTCTAAGATAAATAGTACATGCATCTGCATTGTCTGTGTCAAATTACGGCTCGAGCCACCAACGGTTTTAACAGGGGTGAAGAGTGAGTGATTTATCTCCTGTGTTCTATTCTATAAGATAATGTCTCAGTAATGTTACAGTGATGAGTATAGTGAGTTTATCTCTTGTATTCTGCTCTACAAATTTCTCGATGTTCAAAAGTCTAATTCTCCCGACTGCAACGAGAAGAGAATCAGATGAACAATCTGACGTCATGTCCGGCAATTTAAAATTGTTGAATATTCACCTCATGGACATTACTTCTTGGCATGCTAAAACCCGACTGTGATTTACAAAACGTATAAACATCGAAACATTACTTCAACCTCAGACCGTATCTACTCTCTGCCAATTTAACTTTGTGACTGTTATATATTCTCTCCATATATGTTTGATATATCTCTCTTTGTTATTTTCTGTTTTAGAGATACTTATCATTATACTGTCTTCCAAGCACAAACCATTTTTTTAATGGAAACACTATGAGAGTCACAGTTTTAGATGGTGAGCAAAATCATCCTCTATTCTGAGAAATTTGACGATTTGACTTCAGCATGTCAACAATTTCAGTCTGTCTTACTAAACTCAAGGTATTAGGGGCTTTCTGCAGAACATCCACCCACGCGGAATGTTGCCATATCATTTCTGCATGTCTCCGTTTCAAATGTCTAGTGACTATCTATTTGTTTCAATTATACATTACAATAGCTATTCCACTGCGTATCCCTGGCTTGCAACGACAACTTATAGGCACAAGTTTTGGGTGCCATCGGCCCAGCTCTGGCGGAGCCGTGCTGGGCGATGGTAATGGACGGAACAATACAGTTGCGAAATGAATACTAGTACCAAGGAGGTGGGAAGAGAGTCTCTCCTCCATCACCTCCCTGCTAGTATATTGTTGATATCATAATGCCTATGTAACCATCGGTAAGCGCAGTACATTATCATGAAGTCATAGTTTGCTTATCTGTTAAAGACACAATGATTTACTTTTCTTCTGGTACTCTTTTTGCAAACAATAAATGTCACTGCATAAATTACCTCATAATATTCTACGCATGTTTCAATTATGGGATTTCTGTATTCCTAAATTACATCATGTTGCTCTGGCAGGTCTCTTATCCATTTTCTTCAGTCGCTGTACAGGCATCGATGATGAGAAACGAACCAGGCATTATCGTCATGCCGGCAATAATTATGATAATGGTGAATACAAAAGTAATGATTTCGAAGTAGTGATAATTACAATGAAAATTATATATACCAGCATCACTGTGATAATAATATAAAGAACATGACAACGAGGATGGCAATGATAACAATGCTATCAATTTTCATGATTGAGGCACATCCAGAGCTCACTTTTGCGATCTCACTTTTTAGAGCAGCACGGATTACTTACATTTTATATATATATATACATATTATATATTTTTAGAGGGGATGCTATGGGGGTTTCGGGATTGGGACCGCAATATACAAGTTAAGCCTTTTCGCAGTTCCCTCCATTTCCAACAGCATACTTAATTACCCAATGTTCAATACAACGTAATTCTGCATGGCTTTGTTTAAAGTTTGCTATATATTGTTATATAACAATTCACGTACAGATGTGAAATATTTGAAAATACATGTATTTGACAATCACGTTGTGTTAATGATTGTGTATGGTTGTCGTTTTTGTAGAAGTGGAAACATAAATGAAATGAAGTGAAATGAAATGAAATGAAATGAAATGAAATGCTTTTGACAAAAATGACACCAATATAAAATCATGAGAATAGTTCTTTCAATGATAATGATCATCATGTCGTCACTATCATCATGCCTACATCTTTACATTGAATTAAATTCATTTCTCATATTTCATGTCAAAATACGTTACAATCTCTGAACAAAAAGAAAAAAATCATGAAAATACAATTTGAAACACGGAAACTAATTACAAATGTAGATGCAATGATGTGTAATGAGGTAAATAATACAAAATTATGTATAGATATGTGACAGAACCAAAGCTTGCAGTCAGTAACGAATAAGATTATGATATCATGACGGAACCAACTAAAACCAATTCTTGTAGTATTCATCTGTCCCTTCGGATGGTGAGTCTTAAGATTCAATTCAATGTTAATTCAATTAGATTATGCTATATTTCCATCTATCACAAAAAAGTAATACGTAATACAAAGTATACGTTTGACAATTTATATTGTTTAACAACTTGTAAGAAGGGCAAGTCAATAAAAAGTAATGTTATACAAAATATATAAAGAATTGTATACATTATGAGAGAAACAAAGCAAACCTTGCAATGTCATTGTGACGAAAAGTAAACATAGTGGTGGAAGAAAGTAATCTACCGAAAAGCGGAGCTTGTAAGACGAGGATCACTCGACTACATAATAGTTAAAGAATATTGAAACACTTAATCCTCTACAGGATAAAAATATCAAATGGTTGCTTATGTGATTATCAATAATAAACAACAAAAAAGTGGAAAAGAGAAAAGTAAGGTAAAAAAGATATGTTTACTTTATACTTTAGTCAGCACCTGTTTAATTCAGGGCTAAGGAAAAAGAATATAGACATCTTCAATAACAGCATGTAAATTTGTATTCAAAAGCCAAACGCCAGCTGATAATAGTGAATTTGGTTCTTATAATGTTACGTCGTCAATGTCTTTCACGGCTTCACATGCAGAAGAATAACAGACAGAATCACGATACCCCTTAGCTTCACTGTGAAACTAAGGTCATCTTAAATCAGTCTGTTATTCCTTTGCACATAAAGTTGAGAAAGACATTGACGATATAACATTAGGGAGTAAATTCACTATTCTGGCGAAACATTCACAAGACCAGAGTCTATATACCCTCTCTCATCCTACCATGACTTTTGTTTTGTTTTGTTTTGTTTTGTTTTGTTCTCCCACAACATAATCTCGTCTCGGAGTCATCAGTCCTGATACACTCGACTTTGGGGTTATTGGTGGATTGGTGAGAGATGCTTCTATCATCTCATCTCCCTCTATCTTATCTATCTATCTATCTATCTATCTATCTATCTATCTATCTATCTGTCTATCTCTCGATATGTTTCTCTTTTTCTTTTTATCCATCCCTATCCGCACACTTGTATATCTATCTAGCTCTCACCATACCTACCTCTCCCGCTCACACTTATATACTTCATATGATATCATTGTAACCTTCTGGTGAGGGCGCATGTATAAATCTTAATTTGGAAGACAAGTATATACTATCGGAGTGTCAATCTCTTGAAAAGGTTGCTATCATAAAATTTATGGAAAATATACTGCACACATTCAAAGTATTCGAAGAATAGGATTTTGAGGAGATATATATATATTGTTATCTGGTGATGTGAATTTTTAGTTCTATTCGTCCTTTGGAAGTATATAGTCCTGATGATTATTGGATCATTTCCTCTTTGACTGTATTTTTTTCCTCTTTAATACTGCACGTTTGACGACGCAAGGGTGTAGTAGTAAGTACATTATTATGTCTATTCGATTATGAATCTTCTGAGTGTAAAAGCTGTAATTGCCGCAGTGGTTCAATAACGAGTGATGCTGCTGTTGCCCGAAATGGTGGGGTTTACTGCCCAGCTAGCGCCCATGATCGATGCGGGTGTAAGTTCACTCACGAGTTCGATATCGAGTGGCATTCGTTGCCAGCCGTACCAGACATCGACACTGAAATCCGAGAGCGCCATTCGGAAAATGAAAGACGGCAACAACAGTATATCGACGAGGGAGTGGGAGGAGACAAACAGTAATCAACCTCGGTGGGGTCAGGGTTTGTCGTCGCTGGGGGTGTGTGCACGACACGCGATTGTCGAGGCTGAACCACGCCACTGCGTCAATGAAACGACGCTTGTTTTCAAACAGATCTGATCCTATGAAGTCGTCCCGTCTCCGGCTAGCGCTCACTACTGCAGACGATGTGACACCGAAGGCCATGCCAGCAAGTGAGTGAGAGTTTTTGAGTGGGTGGGCGGGTGCGAGACAGATTACGCAGAGAGCGTATACTAAATTATCAACTTACAGACGGGAAGACCGAAACATATAAATTACAAACATAGTGAATTTTAATTCATGTCATTCACTTGAATACTTTCCAACTCACGGTCACCATTTAAAGGCATATTTTGCCTTTTGCAGATGAAACAAAAACCCAGCTTTAGTGCTTCTAAATAGTTCTAAAATGTGAGTTAGGGATAGAAACAACCAATGTAAAATGTTAATCAGTATAATCAATGTTAAGTATTGTTGAATATACAAAATGTGAACAAAAATATAACAAATTTGTTTCTAGACTAAACCGTCTACAGTTATGGTTTACTGCGATAATAGTGATACCCCCTTATATTTTAGGCTTTATTGGTGAAGTTTTTTTTTATATATGGCAGGATGTTTTGTGTTACAACTAACCTACACATAATATGCATCATTAATGTGATATCTCGAACATTTTTTTAAATCACTGCTCCCAGCGATAGACAGCACCTTAAAATTCTTCAAGTCCTCTTCCCTCCCCACTTTCTCATGTCCTCTTTATCTATATTCCTGTTATTCCTTCTACGTCATTGTATATCAAACAAAGCCGACCATTCCTTCGAGGTATGCTTAATATGACTGTCATCTTCTTTTTTTTATGGGTGTTAACGATATTTTATCATTGTATATGAAATTATATAGTTGATATAAAAATGTAAATGACAAAGTCACGAATGTAAGTGGTTTGCCAATCCTTTCTCTTTCTCAAGAGGAGCTTTAGTTTTTTATTCAAACCATTTTTTTTTTTGGGTACATGATTTGTCACACGTCCAATTTTGGGGGCCTAATAAGTGGACAAGCTGTGCTTTTAATCTAGGTCCCCCACCTTTTTCGTTCTAATTTCTCTAGTTTGTATTTTCATTTGCTGCGAAAATATACGTTTTGACTATCATTTATGTACTATACGAAAAACAAAATGTCATTGTATTGTTATTATCATTGTAATTCAATTATGTTCGTTTCTTTGTTTTTGTGAACTCAAAATGGATATGAATTCAAATCAACCGATCAATCATTCAATCAATCAATCAATCAAACCGGAAAACTTTCGCTCATGCAGCGTCTACTTTATAATCATATACCCCTGCTTTTACATTCTTTCAAAGATATTTGGATCTTTCTCTGTCATACAATATGTACCCCAACTGTCAAATTGGCGCTTTTAATAAATACTCCTGCAGTGTCGAAAAAACTTTTGAATTTCACGATTTTCCCCCCATCTCTGCAAATGTTCTCACGGATTATTTGTCGCACCGAGTTATGGACTTGGACAAAATGCACGCATGTTGGCCACCAGCTGTACCTGTTTGCACTGCGAATCAGTTTGAATTGAGGACGAACTCTTCGTGTGGCTAGGTCACCTTCCTATGGAATCTGACGTTTCCCTTCTTCGCGCCATGTCTACGTGATGTCTCGGATTCTGTTTTCACGTTCCACCCTTTTTTTCTCCTTGATAATTCGACGCTTTTAACGGCATGGAGGATACGCATAATTAGACCTTATATATATCAAGATAGCATTGGGGAAGGACATTCAGGTTTTATTGAATTAAGATGACATTTGTGTGTACGCCACGAATATCTATCTTTTGATTGTAATTTCATTGGCACAATTCAACTTTTGACATATATATTGCAGACAGCACGAGATGATAAGATCTTGTAGGAGTTATTAAGTTTATGATAATCATGGTGAGAAAAAAAAAGCAATACGTGATCTTCAATAATTTCACAATTAGAAACACAGTCATAATAATTCCGTCATGAGAGACTCGGAAAATAATCTAAAAAATGATATATCTGTAACAGCTAAATCAATCCAGATGATGTCTCTTGCAAGCACATCATTGAATTAAAGCATCTAATTGAATAGTGTGCACGAAGGAAGCAGTGCTAAGTGTATCTATGAGTATGTTGCCAAGGAATTCAAGGAATCGTAATTGAATGTAATTATTGCGTATCGGCTATGCTAGCAACATTTTTTAAAGTAAATGTTCGGGTAGAATACTCATGGCAAACTTGTTCAATCCACAGGAGTCGTGGAAAGGTCATATTCATGATATGGCTGGTCACGTCACGAATTTCGTCTTCCCACCTTTCAAAGTTTTGCCTTCCCGCCATTTGCTGTGTCATGGCAACGTTGCGTCGACCTGCATTATTTCATCTGACGATGCACCTCGTGCGAGGCTACAGCATCAACGAGTACAACAATCTTCCTAAACCCATACGGCAGTGTTATGTTTGTTTTTCACATAGCTTTGCTCAAACTGGAAAAAAAAAACCTAGTAATATCGAATCTAACGTCACAACATTCACCGTCAATTCACCGAGGACATTTTACATCAAATTGATAATGATGTCACTATTATGATATGAACATAAAGATTTCGTATGATTATTGTTTTCACATACACGCACAGAGACAATGATATTTTATGCTCTATCCTTCGTTTCTGTAATAATCATTATATTATTGTTCAGTATTGAACAACTTGCTGCAATAACCAGTATTTCTTGTGTGAGACCTTTGAAATTAGATTTCAAACATAAAAAAGTGACAAATTGGAGAGACTACACAATCAAATTCTTTGTGACAAGGGCATGTGTGTATGTGCATGTAAAAAATGGGTTACCAATTTATTAGATGTGATTTTATGCTCTCCTCTCAAAAGTTATCAATGAGAACCCCCAAATCTGTTGTAACGGCTATTAATGTGAAAAACACATTCTCCCCATCCTCTTCAACCCCCCCCCCCCCCCCAAAAAAAAAAAACAACAACAACAGTTGAATGGATCAAAGCACAAAGTCCTTCTAAAAGGGGAGTGGAAGGTGAAATACACTGTTATTTAATTAAGATTTCCAGTTAAGATCCAACTAGACATTCTTTGTAACTCGAAACAAAATTACTTCCCGCAAACACTACTTTCAAGGGATTATACGATTACATGCAGGATGAAATACCAACCAAACATTTGGAGAGCTGATGCCGATTCTTTTTGTGTGTGTGTGTTTCTTTCTTTCTTGTTTGAAGAAAACATTTTCGTCGCTGTAGTGCCCACAAAGAATATTAAAAAACAAGTGTTTGATATTCTAACATACACGAACTACTTAGAGAGGGGACACGAGACACATGAGGCTGCAGACGTCCACGAATTATGGTAGATTAGTAAACCGGCGTAAGCGACAGCATCTGGCTTTGAAGCACGAGCGACGCATTGTCTTTATTCCAATCCATCTGGCCTCGCGTGTTCTCACCGAGACCGGCTCGCACAAAGTCAAGTGCGCAAACGCCACCGACTTAATCGAGACATGCGTCGGGCTCGCGCACAATGGCGAGTTCGTGTCGCATTGTCGAGACAAAAAGCACGCACAGTGTTTGCAATAAACCCAGCATTTTACGATACCATAGCCGAGGTTATATAGGCTCAAACAAGCTCCCATTTTCATTCACTACCCTTTACAAGTCCCCTCTATTTTTTTTTTATGTTGTTCAAAACAATGTTTTATACTTTTTGATTCTCAGGAGGTATTTTTCATACTCGCTCATTTTCTTTTCAGCTATTTTCCCCACGTACAATATACGACAGGGATAAAAGGATGACCTTACTGCCTTTTATGACCCTCCATTTCCATTAAGTGTTTCGGCAATACGAGTCTTCTGCGTAGCTCGCCTTTACACGCTATACACTTTAGGAAAAATGAATGATAGAAAGGATGTATAAAATGAACAAAATCATACCATGACAATCCGCTTAGTCTTTTCATCCGATTTCGCTTTTTCAAGCAATGTAACAATTACCGATGTCTTTCAGAAGAAGGCCGATTTCAAACTGAAAACAAGTCTCCAAGAACATTCGATCCGTGTGCCACGTTTTTGTTGTGATTGTTGTTTGTTTTGATCTGATTTGAATCATCTTATTCGAAGATTCGTCACATATAGTATGTTCTTACAGATATGCGTACATGAAAAAGGGGGAACTTTCAGCAGAAAACATTTAATTCATGTTTTTTTCACAGAGGACACGAGTATAATATGTTATTCCATTCCATTTCATTTCATTTCATTTATCAAATTTTACTTAAATTACATTTGTAACATACTTCTACAGATCAACCAATGTAACAATAGTAATGAAAATCGGACTTATACAGAATGAACTTCACATGATAATTAAAGTTAAAGGATACACTTAAATCAGTCTACAGAGTATGTAATATTCATATTTGGAATGAAATTAGTGTGTGATGGAACCCAAAGAAGTCTCCAGAAAAGAAATAATTACACATAATCTACATACATGCACAGTAAACACATATGTCTCCACGCACATCTGGACAATCGTGCGTGCAAACACGAACACACAACAGAGAAAAATGAAAAAAAAAAAGAGAAGAGCACCGACAAGACCGTCAAAACGATAGCATAAAAACGAAAATAAAGTAAATAGGGCCTACTTGTAGCAGCGAGAGCAAAGAACACATCGATAACTAGGAATTGGAGAAGAGACCGTATTAATGGACCTGTTCGACGATCACGCCGATAATCCTCCAGTTCGAAACCCTTTTAGGCGCCTTTGACTGTTTTCCACAATACGGTTGTTTAAGACACTTTAATCTCTTGGGTAGTTTGCCTTTTGGTGTCCTGTTTCATAACTTTTCCCACTACTAACTGTTATCTTTTCCGTCAACCCCACCTCGTCTATAATGTCTGATGTAAAGGTTATAAGATCAGAGAGTACAAGCTAAACAAACAGTTGGCAAAATTATGTATATGTGTATATAATGTATGCATATGTATATGTGCACACCTATATGTATATTTTTGAATTAATACACTTGAACTTGAACTTTATTCGGTTTTATTAAAAAAAACATATCATTTGTACAATAACAATTGAGGACAGGGAACGAGTACATGAACATGCAATACATAACATGTAATAACTATAAATGAAACATGGAAACTACAAAAGACCAGGGTCTTGTCTGGGTGGTTCCCAACAAAAAGAATAAGAGGAAACAATATTGCTTTACGATCAAAACATGAGACAAGAGGTGAAAATATTACAAAAACAGACACACACACACACACACAAAAGACACACCAAATTTTCGTTATGAAATTAAGTAATGGTGATTAGTCATACAAAATCCTAAAAAACAAAAATCACAAAATTATTTATGATCATCGTGTATTTCATAGTGGCAACCTTAACCATCTAGCAAATATCTTTTAAAATTCTTCTTACAGATATTTGTAATAGTTGGAGAATTTGAAACTGTATCTGGTATATAAATAAAATTTAAAATAGAAATAAAAGTATATATCATAATATATGCATATGTATTTGATAAAAAAGGGTCCCTCCTGGAAGAAAATCTCATTCAAGACAATCTTCATAACGTCACAAGAACAAGTCACATGCTGGCGGCATTGATTAGAATCTTTCCACCGCAAATCTCCCTTTCGTTTTGCAAACCACGTAAATTCAGATTGGTTGTGACAGCCACTGCACCACAAACTAACCTTAAGCTGTTTTCAGGAGAGATGTATTCGAACTCTCCTTGCTGTCTCTTTAACAGAGAAGAAATATTTACCCGGTTGATCGCGAAGTTAAAGAAGAAATCCACTCCAGAATTTTATCAATTTCATAAGAAAGAGAAAAGATAAATCTCTGCAGAACAGTGCAAAAAAAAATGATCAAAATCGGATAAGAAGTAAGGAAGTTAGGACATTCTCAATTTTCAAAGTTTTTCGGAAAACACTTCTTGACCAGTCGTTATGAATATTCACATCAGCAAGTTGATGACGTCATGTTCTCACAATTTCTTATTCATTTTCATACATAGAAATGACAAAAATCTCAAATTTCAGCTGTATGAATATAAAATTTGTCTTAAGAACAAATGTTAACTGTGAAATATTTTGGCATAGGAATTTGATTTTACCTGTATTAGCTAAAAATAGCAATTTGTCCAAATTTCATATATTATAATATACAAGGAAACACTAGCTACACTAGCTCGTTTGAATATTCATAAGGACTGGTCAAGAAATGTTTTCCCAAAAAAAAAATGAAATTTCAAAATGTCGTCGCATATATCTTCATTATTTCTTTTCAGACTTTTGTCATTTTTGGAACGTTCTGTGAGGAATTGTTTTTCGCTTTCTTGTAGAGTTATTTATTTTGGGGATGGATTTACTCTTTGAAGGGAAATTAGACCCAAAGATAATATGTTTGTTTTGTGTATGTAAGTATGCAGAAGTATTAGTAGAACACATCGGTGAAGTTTGATAAGAATCGGACAATCCGTTAAAAAGTTATGATTTTTTTTTTAAAGTTTCGGTACCGCCATCGCTGGATAAGAAGACTATACAACAATTCGGAATGTGACAGTATAAAAAAACAATTTAAAGAAGAAATGAAGAGAATTCCACAAAATTTAATTAATTCTTAACGAAAAGTACACATCTCTTCCACTTGTTACTGGTATAACATTGAGGATAATACATTTTGCCTTCTGAAAGAGGTATATAAGCCAAGTGATCTTTCATTGTGCTAGAAAAATAAAATAAAATAAAATGTGTTCAATTCTCTACATAATTCATTTTGCAGTATGTCTGTATTTATGCATTCATTTTATATCTACAGAAGCAGCATGTTTTAGGCCAACATGGCAGTAGAGTTCCATTCAAAAAACATGCGGACATAAATGATAACACCCTTGTATAGGTATCACATTACATTTTATATAATACGTGGAATCATCATGTTTTATTGCGGATGAAAATAGGTGTCGGATTTCCAACCACTGACTGGTCACTGGGGGAGATGTAGATGTTTCTATTACTTTTAATCCTTTATTGGAAGCTAAATGATGCACAGCCATGTTTGCCAGTTGGTCTGAGTTTATGGGCTTTGAACGATACTTAGTTAAGAACAACAGCAAAGTCTCCCGAGTATGCCCGTATTGTATACTGTCAGTCGCATGTCAAATAACTGAAAACAAAAAACGAAACCCAAAACAAAATAGACAATCCTTCAAACAATGTATAAATATGTACATATGTATCGTGTGATATACGATGCTTTAACTGTAAAGTTAAGATAAGATATTGTCTTTCGACGATACGTATTTCGTTGCTAATTTTGATATTTTGCATCGTATTCATAACAAAATATGCTTCAAATTTTATAATCCTATTTGTTTGCCTCAAGTTATATATTTCCTTCGGAATTAAGTCCCCTTGGTCGTTGTTTTTGCCAAACACTATACTGTAGTGCGTAGTGTGTAGCGTTAAAATAACGTGAAAATACTATACATCATGATCATAATATTGGTATGTGTGTGTGTTTGTGTGTGTTTGTGTGTGTGTGTATGTGCGTGTGTGTGAGAATGCGTGCGTGGCCGTGCAATAATGTCCTTGTGCCCAGTAAAGCATTATATAGTTGTTTTTCAGCGCTCATTTTCGTTCGTATTTGAAAATGTCCATCTATGTTTCAGTATGAAAATAGGCGCATAATACAGGGAGATGTTTGTTCATAAACATCCATTGTGGCGAGAGCGACATATCCATCACTGCTGATACGCCATGTCAATTTTAACGCTATGCTACATGGTATCATCATTATAACAATTATCTCTTTTTATGACGGAACATTGTTCATTGTCGCCGTCAAAACACAGTCAATTGCCATATCGTCTGTTGAGAATGAGAAGGGCTTTAAGTTGTCTCGAACACTATGGGTTTAGTGGCAACTTAACACCCTTATCATTCTCAACCGACGATATAATCTGAATTGCTCTAGACAGAAACAATGAAGCGGTCTATCGTAATGACTGGATTGTAGAAACAGGTGCATTTTGCAATGAAATCTGCTGTGATGGAGTATATAAGACCAATACTTACTATACACAGCACACTAACATACAAACACATACACACGCAGACAGATGAACATAATCTTACACGTGATCTACGAACACACACAAACGCACACATACACACTTTCACAAGCAACTTTACACATAACACATACACACAGTCACACACACACACACAAACATAAACATAGGGCCCTATTATATCCACCAATGTTCTGCTCCAAATGATACAGGACTCAATTACATTAACATTCACACACGCACATACAATATTCTATGCACAGACAGACACGTGATAATTAATCGTATGTCTGACATTGTATTCCCGTCCTCTGCAGTTTCTCAGATTTGCTTCTTTTTCTTTGCTTTTCTTTTTTTTCTGTTCGGAGATCATGGTTCAATCTAAAGATAGTGACAGCCCCTTTTCAAAGATTAAACACGCGGGTCGAAATGATTTATGTTATCAATTTCTGAAATTAAACTCTACCCCGACACACATTAGGAAGAACGATGGTTTGTGTCCGTGCCAAAAATGTCCTCCCGTCACTTTGCTATGGGCGCACACGCACCGTTCTCCCGCACAACCGACAGAGAAATAATGAATTGACATCTATACCCCTCAAATCCTTTCTCTCTTTTCAACTTCTAAAGAGAAACATCCAAAGGTTACACTCTAACGCCACAAAAATGAGCCTGATGGGCGCAAAAGTGATGATGATATTGATAATAAAGAAGACGTAATTGTCTTCATAATGCGCAGGGGGCTTAAGCGATGTGCGGTACCTATATAGCCCGGGCTGCGTGAAATTGCGAAATCTTTGAAAACTCAATATCATATCATGATGGTTAAAAATAGAAAGGGTAATATTTCTGAACAGACAGTGCAGCGCGCGACCAGCTCACGGCGCCACGAGGCTGAGACATGTGCAGCCGTGTCTACGCCATTAAAGGAGGAGGGGAGATTTGCAGCGGTGTGAAAAGAAGCGGCGGCGTCGCACGCGCGCGGGCAAAAGGTAAACCATCAATCCAACCGTCGACGCACGCGCAGATAAACAATAGGCTACCGTCTCCTCTTCTTCGTTGATTCGCTGACATCTTTTCAATGGGTGGGGGAAAAACATCTTCCTTTTCTCCCATTGAAATTGAGATCTATGGCTGGCAATCTTTGGAGATCGAACCTTGAGGGGGAAAACAGATCTTCCTCCAAAAACTGGGCAGGGAATGAAGTACTCCTTAAACGAATTAATCATGACTATTAGTATTCATGGGTTTATCATTATTGATAGACGCGGCTGTCAAAAAATTATGCAAATCACCGCGAGAAGATCAGCCCTTAATGAATAAAATCGAGAGAATTTTTCGACAGGGGCAATTTTTATCAATCTGAAGGCAATATATGTCAAAACTGATTACATTTTTGGTCAAATATTCACAATTCATGAATTAGGATTGATGTCTTTAGTAACATTTGAGCGAACATTCTCTTCGAAAAAAAAAAAGTTTCAATAGAATGTCGTGCTTCAGTTGAGCTTTTCACTTTCTTGTGCGTCAGCGTGAACTGAAATTTATTCTGAATTTTATCGAAAAGAAACGTTAAAGGTGACAAACTAGTATCTTACATAAAGTAACCCAATCGCTGCTTGCACTCTAAACATACAAGGCTCGTCGTAGTAGCATTATACAGTCAAAACTGATGACTCGTGTGCATGAAGTTTCCATTATTTTAATGTACACAACTTCATGGACGGTGTAGACAAGATGTCATTCAAATACATCATAATAAATGTCGGCATTGATTCCGCGCATGCGTACACTCCAGTACCTTGTGACAAGAAATCAATGAACACTGATATTTAGCCATGCAATGCTTCTGCACAGCACACATCGTATGGTTTTCCTCGTAGGCCATTTTAAGTTCCGTGTGTTGACAGTCCATTTAGCGCGGAATTTTACATCCGGGAGCTTGTCAAGTCATAGGCAGTAAGAGGCTACAGTATCCCCTTCATAACCGGAAGGGAGAAATACGAAACTTAAACAAAAAGAAGTTTGAACGCTGAAGATTAAGTGAACGGCGTTTTGGGCAAACATGTCGCAAGAACAGATCCTTAAAACCTTGAAGGGACACAAAATGTGTGCTGAATTGAACACGCACACAAACACACACACATACATACACACACAAACACACACGCACTTTGTAGCAGATTGACGGATTATAAGGACACTTCCAATCATTCAGAGAAAATACAAGGAAATTCAACGAACGTTTTTGATATTTGATATTCAAATTCGATTTAATGTTATTTTTCATGCTGTTGATATTCACATGTCGATGGGGGTCTAAACGTTAGCGACTACATCGGAGAAATGTGGATAGGTCAATCGGTGGCAGCTATGTTATATACCAAGACACGCTTATTTCCCAAAACGCATGAAGATCTACACATTTTAAAATCTAATTGGAAAAGGATTTTAGCTCACAAACTTTACCAAGTGTAGCAGTAACAATGACAACAAAGGGCTATCAGAGTACAAACCTTTTAAGAGAGTTTCACGGTATAAGATGCCTAAAAAATGAAAAATCAACAATAAAAATCATAAAAAGACCCTGCCGCAATCTTTGCCCCATACAGTATTGTCATTACCACAAGACAAACGTAAACTATCATGTTATGTGGTCCTCAGTCATTAATATTCTGTATAACAAAAAGATTGAGAGGAGAAACATAAACGCGATTTTCTCTTGTGGTTTCTTGGAAACTGGTCTAAAGGATGTTTCTTGATGCATAATAATAATGATAATGTAGCACACCGACAAACTCCTTTATCCCTTTAATAAGCTTCTTTACGAAACAGCATGCAAATTGAGTGTTTACAAGAGAATGATTATCATTTGAACACTGCGCTATTCATAGTTCAGTGAATTCACATGATTTTTTTTTTTGTAAGCGCTTTTAGAATCAAAACTGCACAAGGAGTAGCCTCTTTACTCAGAATTACGTAATCAGTCGCATCAGTTGTAAATGATGTAAGTTAAATTGCTTAATGTCTAGCATTGGAGACTGATAATAATAGCCATGATTATTGGCAGAGTAACACAGGGAGAATCGTCAGTGTCTAATTTCAGCATCGATACTCTTCATAATAAGAAGAACCATTGGTAGAAATAAAGTCAAAGGATTTCCTCTGATCCAATTCTTCTTTCTGTGTTGCTGCCGGCCTTTAGCGTCAGAATCCTGGGTGTCGAAAGGGGGTGATCATTAGATTATTTTGGCCGACCGCCTTTGTAGGGCGCCGCCAGTCTGTTGTCATGCGCGACGGATCGCATCACAAAGTACGGTGTTGTTCTAGCTATGGTGGCGCACGGCATTGCCATAGCATTTCATAGGTACTCCAAGAAACGTTCCTTGAATAGTGGTATTTTCCCTGTCACGTTTAACGTTTAATTCCTCCATACAAAGAGATCAAGTAGTAAAATACAGAACTGATGCTGGTGTAAAATAATAATGAAATGTGATAATGAATGCTGATGACAAATGCAATGACGATAATGAAAACATGAAAGCAATACACACTATGTATAGGGACACATCTCTATACAGAATCTCACTTTAAGTAGTGAAGTGGTATGCGCAAGACTTGGTGATTCAGGTACATCCATCACAAACACAAAAGCCCATGCTCTCAATACAGCACACATTATACGAACGCATATTTTATGCACTCAAAATTATGTAATATCTTATACTGTATAACGAACCAACACATACATCACAATCTTAAAACAAACATTCATATACACTTTGTATTGTCAGATGACATGAATGTGAGTTTATAAGTTCTATCATCTTACATTTCCATCTTACTTCGACGTGCTGAAAAAGCCTTTTTGCAATCTTTTGGTGATTTATAACTTTGTGAGGAATTATCCTATAAAGAAAGATGACTACTATGCAGCTCTCTAATCAAGCGTGAAAATATTGTTGAATAAATTCCTGTTCTATAGTCTGAGTTTCATTTCTCTCTCCCCTACCCCCCACCCTCGCTCTTTCTGTCGGAAGAAGTGACAAGGTAAAATAATTGACAACCCCTCTTTGTACCTCCATTCTGACAACACATATACATACCTGCTGGCTCAGCGTGAAGCTGATGACACACGTATGGTGCGACGCATGGACGAAGGAACAATTTGCATTTTCAATTGGTGGCGAGACTTCTTTTGTCGCTAATTTTACCGCTCGATTAGGCACAACGCATTTGGAAGCTGGTATCATAGGCTTTACGCGCACAGAGAAAGCATATTGTTACACATATTTGGCGATGCGGGTTTTTTTTTTTTCTCTGTCTCAACCATGCAACTCTCATGGCTGTCTGTTTCTCGTTCTCTCTATTCTCCACAGTTCTACACCTTCTTTGCCGATTGAAAATGGCTTTGGTAATGCTAGTGAAAAGCAATAAACGCGCCGCATTGTACTTGACGCGTCAGCTCATTGTCAAATTGGCATAACAAATAAAGCATGTAAATGCAATACAATGCAACATCCTTCTCCCCCTCCTTTTTTTTTTCTTCGATCAGCTTCAATTTATTGACAAACCTGATTTAGATATGAAATTGGTGGATTTAGGAATGTTCAGGCGTCATCCGGTGCGCGCACCCTACATCAATAAAGCACCTCGCCTCTTTTATTAGGAAGTGTCATCGTGGCGTGGCGCTGTAAATGGTGGCGGGCACACACAGGGTCAGCCACACGGAAAATGAATCGGCGGACCGATGCGTGAAATTACTGCGCCACCGCCTTAATTATACGGGTTCGCTGAGCTCATCGCGGCATTATATCCGCGATGTTTGCGTGTAATAACATTTTTAAAACAGAATCGAATCCCGTTTTTGACACTTTCCATGTCATAGAGGCGTTCCGGACAATGTGTATTGATCGTCGCATGGCGTGAAGAAACCAGTTGGAGGCAAAAAATTGATGGAAAAAGGGAGGAGAGCTCGCTTGCAGGCACACCATCAGGCAGACGATCGAGACGCGATTTTTGCGCTTTCTGCACGGTTGATGAGGTATTATGGCGCGCTAGGTCAGCGTCTCGCCGCTGTTATGTACGGGGGGATTTTTCGCTCCAGTTGGGGGTTTGCTTCCGAGAGGCGGCGTGTAAGGGAAGGACGACGGCGGCCCGACAACCAACGCCTCGGGTCCTTCTGCTATGAAGTCGATGTAGGCCTACGTTTTGTCACGGGAAGAAAAGAAATCATCTCCCCTTTCTCCCCTTCCCTCTCTTTCGCTCTCCCGATATATATTGCTTTCCCCTTGTACCTCTCTTTGCTGTGATGTCCTATACGAGCTAGGTGTTTTTATTCACAAGATTAATTTCGAAAAAGGTTAAGATAATACCAATAAACGCTCAATTATACACGGACGATGAAGTTGCATAAAGATATTACATAAAGATTATGATGCATCTTCTCATTTTCTTTCGTAGAGGAAGCGCTTCCTCACGGGCCTGAAGAAAAAAATATATATATCTTTTAATCTGAGATCTTATTTTCCTGAAAAATTCATGTTGATAAGCAAGTACAACCGTAACTCTGTAAACTTGTATAAGATCTAGCTTTATGTCCAGTGTTCAACTTAACATTTTCTGGTTGAAAACGTGAAATGGGATATTTTTTTTTGTTATCAAGATTAATACAATATAAAGTGGATTTACAGTCACAAAATTTTCTCTTGGATGTACGTGTCATCTACATTATCAATTCACTTTGCAATGGGAAAAATGTGTGAAAACGAAGATCCCTATTCTGAGAACTGGGTTCTTAAAGGGATGGTCAGTATTGGTGGAGATGAAAATTGGGCTTTAACTTTTTTGAGAGATACCAAGAAAACACTTATGAAATAGTATAGAGCATGCCATTTTGAGAGGAATTCAAAGTCTATTTGATGAAATTCGGGTTTGGAATAGCTGAAACATCCACAAACAAAGTAAAACAAAACGATCGTAATAAAATGTGGGTCCCACACTTTATAGGATCACTCTGTTGTGGATATCTCAGCCATTTCAAAATCAATTTTCATCAAATAAACGTTGAAATCCTCATAAAATTACATGCTCTTTCATATTTCATAAGAGGTTTCTCACTATCTCACAAAAAACTGATGAAAACCTGAAGTTAAGTCTCAGCCAAAACTATACGATCCCTTTAACTGCATGTACAAGTCAACAATCCTTCGAGCTGTTCACCTTACCTTTTAGAATGGTTTTCTTTTTAAAGTAGCATCATTATGATTAGGATATAATAGATATATACACACTGTATACATATACATGTATATGTACGTAAGTATCCCTTTGTCTGTCTGTCTGTCTGTCTCTATCTATCTATGTATATCTATATTATAATATATTACACTATTGTACAGACATCTTTACTACAATGTATACTTACATTACTGTGCATACATACTCTGATTTTCGCTTCTCATACAAAACTTAAATGACAAGCATATTTCAATCATAAAACTACCCGATGGGGATCACCTGTAAATAGCTACTACATGTCTTATTCAGTACGTTCCCACGAATTGTCAGCACTTTGTAGGCTGAAACACGATTCTAACATTGCTATGCCTACAAAAATAATACAGTATACCGTGTCATTCCTTTCGTGAGTTCGAAAAATGCAAGATGGCGCCACAACCTTGGTGAGAGGCGCCACGCTGTAGCGCTGTTACACACAGTACAACGGATCGATTGAGAGGGGGGGTTTCTTCAACTCTTAAGACATGAGCTGTGCAATATATCGGAACAGGGTAAGAGGGGAGGGATGGGGATAAAAACAGAGAAGCATCAGCGAGAATTTGTTTGCTGTATAAAGAGAATTGAAGTCGAAACGATTTATGTAGCGTGGGAAATACAACCAAGATTGAAAAAAAAACCCAAACCAAGTGATTGGGGTGATGGCATCACGTATAGTGTAATGAAATTGGAAGGAAATAGACTCACGACCAAAACAAGCAAATCAAAACAACACAGAACAAAAAAAAAAGCAATGCGCGCATGAAAATAACAAAAGAACACTCGTTTTCATAATTTCAATATTGCTGGAAACAACTGAGCATCATCTAGAGATGAGGATAGTGAAAGTAATCACAGTTGAAAACTTCGTCTCCTTGTAATCCCCTTTACAGCCCTATTCTATTGCACGCCATTATATAAAGAACAAATTGCATTTTCAGCGATCGGCAAAATAGCGTAAGGCTCGATCGACTGGAAAACAAATAAACTATCAATAAAGACATGAATAGATTTATATAAGTAAACAGATAAAAGGCACAATAAGTAAACAAATATCTTTAGATTATTATGCAAACGCAATAGATCAAAGTGAAATAGATTCATACAGATGAATAAATCGAAGAAAACAATGAACTGGACATGATTGTTGGGTGACCGAAAGAGTATGACTTTTTATGTTCATAATCATGACTGAACGGATAACACATGGTTATCAGAGAATTGTGGATCAGTTGAGTAGATGGAAGCGTGAGATTTTTCCTTGACCATTGAGATGGGGCCAAAGAGATTCCTCCAGCTGGCTTAATTTCTTCTTTATTTTTCTTTGTTGCTTTTTTTTTCTTTCTTTCGTCGATCATGTTGTTATAGGTATATCATGCATTGCTTCAGCAATTCCCCAAAACAAAGTGACGAATGTTGAAGAGCATCTGGTATATACTGTATTTCACTGCCTGAATTCACTACAGTGTATATAGAAGCGTTTTGCATCTTACAGTCTTAGTGCAGGATAAGGGAGGGAACA